>NC_137234.1:28032415-28324915 GCF_949987685.1 Ammodytes marinus | reverse complement strand
CCAGTTAGAGACACACACTATCCAATGACTGAAACATTTACATTTCAAAACCAATGACATTTACTTCTTTTTTAATATATGAATCGCATCAAGGTGACTAGTGATAGCACGGGATATAAAACAATGTAATAATCGGAGGACAAGAAGATACAACAGCACTGAACGTATGCTATGTGCTGAAACATTGCCAATTGGTGTATTTTAACAGGTTTCAAGAAAATGTAGCACAGCAGTTATCAAAACCAGTATACATACCCCACAGAGATGCCTTTTTAAATGACAAATGAGAAATCCTCCAAGGAATACACTTAGCCTATACAGACTGGAGATGTTTAAGTGATGTATCCAAATCTGCTCTCCTGCTTAATAGCACGTCTAAACTTCTTATTCTACTTCTCCCATCAGGTGTAAAAACACAGTTACATTCAGGTCCAACTCCCTCTGAACAAAGACTCTTTCAAACAAGTGCTGGCTCACGGGGAAACTAGAGATACAGAAGCTAGACTGTAAGGTGAACTAATCATCCCCTAGTGGTGGAACCTGATGAGTCTATTTGTTCTCTCTCAAACCTCCCCGGTGACAATATAGGGTTTGGGATGAAGGGGGGAGGTACAGAAAGACACAAGAGACAAAGTGAAGATAACAACAAAGGGGGGAACTAATGTAATGTAATGCGAGTGTGTGTGTGTGTGTGTGTGTGTGTGTGTGTGTGTGGAGCTTTGCTTACAGGGTAACATGCTGTTACTGCAAAGTAAATGTGTAAGGACACTGTGATCCCGCCACCGCCACACACGGACACATGCACACACACAAACCTAGATACTCCAGCCTTCCACTTAGTAAAAAGTAATATCAATAAGCAGGAAAAGAATTGCAGCCCATCATGTTAAAAGAGGTAGGCTCTAGTCTTGTATCTTGTACAGCACTTTGGTCAACTGATGTTGTTTTTAAATGTGCCATAGAAATAATTTTGACTTTGACTTTTGGTCACAGATGAAATTGAATTGTCTGAGTTATGATTGCATACAGTTGCTGGTTTGCGATGGCAATACTTAACTATCCACCACAAGCCGGGGCCCCAAGGTTATCATGCTAAGGGCCCCCAGATAGGACCCGCCCTGACACACACAATGAATAAGAACCGTAACCAGAACTGCAAACTACGCACACACAGGTGCATGTGGCAAACTCTACTTGTAGATACAGTGGGGCCGGTGCAACAGAGAGTGTACTGAATGTTACAATATTTACCATGCTAAAGGTGACATGACCTTTTTAGCCTTCAGCCAGTTACTGTATTTAAAACATGGGGTCAACAAACTGGTCCGTAGAAAACACCGTCCTCACCTCACAAAGCACATGTGCAACAAATCAACACAATCAAGAGCCGTTAAGAGTTAAAAACATTTATTGCATCCATCAGGAAGCTTCTCTCAGAAAGACAGTGAGATTAAAAGCCATTCTATTTAAAATTCTTATTATACAAGGTGCTAACAATGTACAGCAAGGGCTCACACAGAACACAAAATCGATTGGATTACAAGAAAAATTACACCTCTTGAATTAACCCTTTTTACAAAATCATTGTTAAGAGAACAGAGTAAAATCCACTAATTCCTTATTATACATTTGCAATGCACGCACCAAAGGCAATCAATGCAAAACAACATGAGTCACATAATGGCATAAGGGGGCAGCATTTAGTAGTTCATCATTTGGAATGTTAACCGAAAGAAGTTATGACCTGTGACATGAAAATATTAAAATGAGCACTAATACAAGCCAGCTGACTTGCCTTAATTCCACAAGATATTCTAAAAAAAAAATTGTTTCTGAAAAATAATGGAAACATTATTTTGGAAAGCAATGTTTATTGTGATTCAAATTCTCTGCGATCGGACCTGTTTGATTTGAATGGGATTTTAGACATGAGCCGACATTCCCCTCTGTGAAAGAACTACACTAAAATGGAGCCCTCTAGCCATTTTATTTATATAAGAAATCTCCCATGAAGAAGAATATTTCATAACCCCTGTCCCTGTATGATAAGAAGCTTGCATAAGATACATGTTGTAAAGTGCTTGGTGTACATATATTTACAGAACGTTTCTTTTCAACTATGGCAACATCACATTGTACAGATAATGCAAGCCGACTGTTTGGCAGTAAGAAGAAGACTAATGTGTATTTGGTCACACTCGCCACCATCTGTCATTGAGTAACACAACTGTTGGTCTGGAATCTCACATGAGGAGGTACAAATAGATTTGAAAAGTTGTCCTTCTTTTCTCATTCGGTTTATAAGGTGAAGTTCCAGTAGCGCTCAGTTCTCTGCTAGCACTGAGGCAGTTAAATGTGCATTGCAGTGACTTTACGGAATCAAGTAAAGGCCAAAATCATCTCATCTTGTGCATTTGTTGACTGAATTCAACAGATACAATCGAACTTAAAGGCCTACTTCACCGGTTTGAATATGAAGGTGTATTGAATTCTGAGATCCTATGTAGTATAAATGTGCGAAAAAAATTGAAATCGGTTCATCCTAGCCTGAGAAAAGGCAGAAAGAGTGTTTTTTTAACCCTATATTTCTCTTTCTCGTGACATCACAGAAAGAGAAATATAGGGTTAAAAAAAAAAACTTACTTTGTAAATATTACTGTAATGTCACAGTAAAAGACATCACAGTAATATTTACAAAGTAAGTTTTTTTTTTAACCCTATATTTCTCTTTCTGTGATGTCACGAGAAAGAGAAATATAGGGTTAAAAAAACACTCTTTCTGCCTTTTCTCAGGCTAGGATGAACCGATTTCAATTTTTTTCGCACATTTATACTACATAGGATCTCAGAATTCAATACACCTTCATATTCAAACCGGTGAAGTAGGCCTTTAATGTTTGACTTGGCTTGAATTTACAGTATTTTCTTTTTGATTGAAATGGATCTGCTTGAATTGCATAGAGTTTTGCTGAATATTACAATTAAGTTTTTTGCCAAACAAAACTAGAATGATTTATTTTACATTATGCATCTTGAAATAACCTACTAGACCTTTTCAAGACGCCTATAACACAACAGATGAATTCTGACAGAACGTTGTCAAAGGCATTTTATTTTAATGCTAGAAGTTCAGTTCAAATGCGTATGGGCTTTCAAAGCGTCCAAACAAATACATCTGTCCTTCTTTAAACAGCTGTAAATCAAACTCAGACTGAATGGAACAATATGAATATGTTCCTGGATAAATCTAGATTATAGATGAGATACAGTGGTGCATTCTGTCCGTTTCAGAGGATTTTCACTCTAACTGAACATTGCTCATTTAGTCCTTACAAGTATGAGACTATTGATTTGGATTATTGACTTCTTTATTAAAACTCAGACGAAGCCTTAACATCACATCTCCTCACATGGAGAATAGTTCAGACACAATAGTCCCAACAGTGACCAAGCATAGAGGTTTAGTCTGGACTCTCGGCTGCCACCTACTGTCGTTTCATGGGAACCGTCCAGGTAGCTGGAAATATTTTACAAGCCTTTGTCACCTAGCAAAAAAAAAAACATTTTGGAGGGCTAAAACCAACCGACCAGCAGACTGGAGTTCTATCTGAAAAGATAGAACAATGTCACACAGGAGCTCTTAGCACTACTTTCAAAGTATGTGTTTCATTTGGGGGGGGCCGCAATCTTTTTTGAACGGCCTTGATTTGATATATTCTTGAGTTGACAGCTCCGCCAGCCTTTTAAGCATCGTCCCCAGAAGGTATTGTTCCACACCAAAAATAAAAAATAAAATATAAAATATATATAAAATAAAATAAAAATGTAAAAGAAAAAGGTGTTATTGTCCTAAGAGGTCAGTTGGCCAAACCCTGAGGGGCCTCAGGTATGAGAGAGGAGAAGAAGGTTTTGAAGAAGAGCCAGGCGGTCCACACCACTGACACCCTGTGAGGAGGCACTAGAACGGCCCTCATTGCTTCCTGTTCGTCTGATTGGTCCTCTGCAGCGGCAGGCTCCTCCCTCTGGCCGTCAGCATGCTCGTCAGCCTGAGTAAACAGCACACGAAGGATTTACATAAGTATTCATCAAGTATGCATCAAAGTGTTTTTCAGCTAAATACAAAGTATTCTTAAAAGTGTTTTTTCGGTTTAAGCTGACTATTTCAAGCCACATACAATTTCCCTTTCTGGAATAATTAAGTATTTATCTGTCTATAAATCAACCTATTACGAAGGGCACTTAACACCTGATAGTCTGCTTACAGTTCCATTCCTTGGTTGGAACCGGAAGCGAGAAAGATACATTATTTAGCTTTTCATCTGTTTGGTTCTTTTTCACCTCTAAATGCAGCGACATAAGCCATGTGATAACAATCTTTTCACTCATTGGTCAGATGTGTCTGGGGCGGAGCAATAACATTGTTCCTGAACAGCTCTACAATTGGTCAGAATTTCCATGGGGAAAACTACAGAAAGAAACTACAGAAAGTAGTGCGTCTCCCCAATCCCATAATGCATATTGTAGCTGGCTACGGGATCGTTACACAGTGCTTTGTGCTGTTGGGCCGTTTGGAAGAATACAGAGACCACCTAATTAACAAGGTCTCGGCTACTTGTTTGGTCCACTTTTGGTGCTCAACCGAATGCGATTGCTGTGTTCTCACCTGCGCAAACGCAATCTAACCAAACGGCAGGTGTAAAAGCAACCTAAGCCTACTATAATTTGATGTCTTTAACAAGTGGAATTCTGCTACATTTGAAAAGGGAACAACCATGCAGGTTAAAGACACACACTGACCCATAATGTCATGTCAACAAAGCACAGGCCTTGAACCACTGAGATATGAGCAGATTACAAAGCTGTAGTTTGACAACATGTTCCCTTACTGGTTGTGGGTTTGGGTTCCTGTTCTCGTTCTGCTGGTTGTGCTGCACCTCAGCAGGGCCGGGGCCTTGGACCTGCGCTCGCCTTCTGAAGGGAAACCAGCCGGCTGTGTGTCTGTGGACAGAGAATACATCTATATTAGTGCCATGTGAACAGCAAAAAAGCAAGCTGGGAAAAGTGAAATGAACTTGTCTAAAACTTAATTTCCTCCTCTGTCATGTCTCCCTTAACCCATTGATGACGGCTGCTGCGCGATGCCACATTGTATCTCCTGCCTGATGCTGCGCGATGCCACATTGTATCTCCTGCCTGATGCTGCGTCGCGCAGCATTGTTCCTTTATCTAATTTTCATGGCGTGCCCAACATAGAATGCACCGTCATTGGTTCAAATACACTTGAGGTGGGTTTTGTTGATTTTTTAAGACCACGTGACCACCCAAAATGTGTGGTTTGCCGAAAATCGCGCCAATCAAAAAATAAATAAATAAATAATAATAAAAAAAATACGCCAGCTGTGTCGGCGATAGTGTATTACAGAACAGTTAGTGGCGTTTGGTGCGCAGAATCAAGGTCTACTATAAGCTACTGACAAATCACACAACACATTGCATCTATTTATTAACACTATTTATGAATTTAGGCTATATTTTGCTGCTCCAACTCAAATTCAGCCCAGCCAGGCGATAGTTAAGTTTCAGTTTCGTTTTCATCTCCGTGGTATACAGCCGTTTGGACCAGCTGATCGGCTCCCGACAGCAGGAGTCAGTCTGCGTTCCAGTTGTACTGGGAAGTCGGATTTATGGTGCCAGTGATAACTGAACTAAATAATAAAATAAAGCTATCTTCTCCTTCCTATATCTGTCTATCTTTATCCCTCCACTGCACACTCAGTCACTACTATCCATGCTAAAAGGAAGCAGGATTATAACCTCGTTTAGCACATTATTTTTAAATATTTTATATTATTTTCTCCCCCATCTAATTTTGACGATGTTTAGAAAAATGTGTTGGTTTGTAAGCGCTAAGGGAGCATGTTTAAATAAAACCTGTGAACCTTAACTTTTAAATGTATTTTATTTCATGTTTCTATGTGCTACACAGGCTTAGATATTAAGGTTTTGGTAGACTTTACAATTCATACTATTTTTTCAGAAAACCCTCAGGCATTAAGGACATGCATCCTAGATTGCCATAGTCATCAATGGCTTTAACAATGATTGCAGTCTTTCTCGTGTGCCGTGTAGGGCTCAATAGCAGGATCTATTTAAATGCTACAAAACATGTTGAGGCCAAAACCAAACTGAGGACAAATCACAGATACAAACAGATGTAAACCACTGAATTGTCTCTGTGCCAATGTTAGAACCAAACCCACTTTAAAAACACATTCCTGTACACATCCTTCCACTGGATTCTACATCGAGTTAAACCTGCGTTCCTTTTTGTTTTGGTTGACTTGAAAATGGCGGCATAGCACACTGTGAACATAACATCATTGACCCATAAAAATGTGGTATAATTGTGATTTCACTTCTTGGGAACACTTCCTCGTTGTCCAGATAGTTCACATTAATACACAGTACACCTCCTTATCTTGTAATTGTTTTTGCTGCCAACAGGCTCCATGGGTTTCATTAATTACTAATAACTACTCTGGTCATACGTCTTAGAAATACAATGAATTATTATTACTATCCTGTTTACATTCCTAACTTAGTGATAGGGCAAAACAAGAGTAGAGGAAAAGAACTGAGTGAAACAAAGAGAATGTGAGTGTGGAGCATAGAAACACATTTGCAGTTTGTGTCTGTAAACATTAAGGGTCCAGCTCTTGCCGATATGTAAACATTAGTCAAATGTATTTACTGTAGACTGTCATGTGTTATCAAAGGGCCAGACACACACACACACACACACACACACACACACACACACACACACACACACACACACACACACACACACACACACACACACACACACACACACACACACACACACACACACACACACACACACACACACACACACACACACACACACACACACACACACACACACACAGTTTCTATCATTCATCTCGTGAAGTTATTTTCTTTTAGTAATAGGAAAAGTGATGTATTTTTCCCTCAGTGAAATAGTGCCACCATCTCTCTCACTTTAAAGTAATTTGTTCATAACCAATGCATTTCTACACCTACTGAATCCATGCCTGATGAAAAGGAAAGGAATGTGTATGTGAGTGAGTGAGCGAGTGAGTGAGTGAGTGAGCGAGTGAGTGAGTGAGCGAGCGAGTGAGATAGAGAGTGGGTAAGTAAGGGGTCACGCAACAGCAAACAGAGCGTGGGACCGGGACATATTAAGTAAATGTTGAAATAGATACTTTTAACAGAAGGCCAAAAAATCCAACATATTCCGTTAAGCAGAACTGATATATTGAGCTCAGCTGCTTTCACTTGTGTGTTGCTATATAAAAGTTCTACCAAATAACTGGTTTCAATGCTACATATCCTGAAGGCCGCACCGACTGAGAACACACAGTCATCGGCACTTTGTTTATTCAGTGACATAGAGTAAGTTAGCAGGAGTGCAAACTATGCTCTTATTTATAGTGAGTGTATACATTTCCAAACATGAAGTAATATCTTATCCTGGTGTTTAAAGGAGACGTAAGCGTTATAGTCCCCTCCCTCGTCCACCACATGAACATGCAGAACAGAGTGAACTCACAGGTACATGACGAACAGCGTGCTCATCACCAGCAGGAAGCGGGTCAGGTTGGAGTTGAAGTACACGATCATGAGCAGGACGCCCAACCGCGCAGCAGAGTAGAGCCAGTCCAGCCAATCACGATCCACATCCTCCTCGTCCTCCATCACAGGCCCGCCCTGTGCGTTCATACGCATGTTCTGGTTGGCCTCCCCGGGGTTGATGAAGGCGCCGTCCTGAGCTGGGTTCTGATTGGCCGGCAGGTTGTTGATGGGGTTCTGGTTGGCTAAGGCTGCGGGGACGGGGACCTGGTGGGCGGGGACAGGAGGGTACTGGCCAATGGTTGGTGCCGGTGCAGAGGGGGCGGTGCCTGCTGCCGCCAGCGCCGCTTGGCTGTTGGTGGAGAAATGAGATGAGACGTTAAGAGCATCAGAGACCAATGAGAGAATGTGAGGCGAAAGGAATAGTAGTATGAGTTTAATGTTTATGGATGAGAGCTCACTATTGCATGTAATACTGTCTGGCGTAGACCTGCTGGAGCCACAGCAGCTGTTGAGGGCTGTACAGGGAGTAGGTGGGAAAGGCAGGTTGGGTCATCTGTGGTGCTCCAGGCCTGCAGGCAGAGGTGAAAGACAGTTATTATCTGTTGAGCACTGTAGGCTTCATCTAGTGAGAGCAATCTGATACAGACAGTGTGTACACAGCAACAACAAAATGTATACTTTATTTTAGTTATAATAGAAGGAAAAGTAACCCTTTTCTCTCTCAAATATAACTTTGTATTTGCATCGTTTTGAATAGTTTTTGCATTTATTTTGGTTAACCCAGTAAGACCCAAGTCCACCTAAAAAAAAAACTTCCTCTAAAACTTTACTAGCATTATCAGCAAACCCACCAATATAGTTTTCTATTAGACATTGATAAAAATGATAAAGATCACTGAGTATACTTAGCCATAAAGGCCACTGTGTGCATCATTCTTGACTCGCTGCCTTAACCTTTACTATGTTGATCTCTTTGAAGTCCAATTGAGTTTTCAGACTGATGGAGCGTTACTTAAAGGCACTACGAGTAAGATGGCACGTTGGCGTCCCCTTTGGACAAAAGCGGTAGTATTTTTACGACGCCCGCTGTCGCAAATGCTCGTGCCAGGCGCGCGAGTGTGAACTGAGAAGGGCGCAATATAGTGCATGTACGTGTGTTGAAAGTGTGAGGACTCTTTTCGGCTCCGTGAGAGTGGTTTTGACACTGCATCAACTAATGCCAGTCAGTACACACCTGATTGCAATGAGTTGATGCAGCAGCGTCACCTAACTACCCTCTCTCACGGAGCTGTGTCCTCACAGAAAGCGAATGAAAGAGAGACGGCAGTTTGTATGGATCACGATGAGGTAATGTGTTTGTGTTGTTGATGTAAATAATGACTATTTCAGATAATGGTTATCTGATGATGGTGAAGCAAAGCAAACGTTGTGTTAGTACCAACCGCTCATTCATTTAGGAGTAAACACAGTCTCGCTCTCGTGAAATTGTATACACGTTGCTTGGCAACGTCCTCGTCCCGCCCGTAGTCACTCTCTCTTTTCGCTTTTCTTCATTGCATTCTCTTTTTTTCTTTGATGGTTCAGCCTCGTTACCAGTCATTGTGACGACAAATAACTGTCTCAAACAAGGCTCCCGCTCCCCTTCCCTCACCTAGAGGGATAGGCTTCTCAAATCACGCTGCAGCGCCACACTGAAATCTGCAACCAATACGGATATGTGACCATAGAGCCTGCACGAGCGAACCGAAAATCGGACTGGGTGTGCGACCAGACCAAAAGCAGTAATAAAAACTATATAAAAACGTCTTTCTTTGCACTGATGGTCCCGTTTGCTGTTAAAGGTAATTTATGATTATCAGAGGAAACATGAGGCTGTTTAAAAGATATTTAAATGTTACTCGTAGCCGCTTTAACATGGTGACAGGGAAGTGAAAAGGGGAACTCAAACAAATCTCACAACACGTGATTTAGGTTTGCTGTAGCTGGTGGAAAACAACCTTACTGATTTGAATGACAATGAGCGTTGTCATTATCCAACACAATTTGAAAGGCATGCAGCTTTGTGTGGTTCTCACTGCTGTGTTTACATCTTATTTCTATCAGTTGTTATTAAGAAATATCCCAAAGACGGACGTGCTGCTACATTTTATGCTTGGTCATGACACTAAATACAGGTAATGAGATATGTCATCTCCTGCGTTATGGCTTACATTGCAGCATTAGGCCATGTGGGGGTTCCTGGTGTGTGTGTGTGAGCAGCGGGTGTAGTGGGTGTGGTCTGTCTCCTCTGCCTCAGCTCTGGTGTGCTGGGGGTCTGGGCTGTGGAGGCGGGGCTACTGGGACCGGGGGAATCGGACGCTGTCATTGGCTGTTCCATCTCTCTGGTCTGCAAAGGGAAGAAGAGTTTGAAAATGTTTTAAAAATGTGAGCAATGTGTCACTGCAATTGAAACATCCCTGAGGCATTTATATAAAAAAAAAAATGGAATGCTTATTTTATTGCTCACAATGATCTGCTGTATATGATGAGTGATATGCAGCCAGAAGTAATAACTGGTCTCTAAAATGACTTTGACAATGCTAATGATTTCTATGAACTTTCCAACTCATTTAAATCCATTTGAAAAAGACTGGCCTATGAACAGCACAATAAGGAAGTGAATATGTGGAACAATTCCGATATGCAAATGTAATACATTTCAACTGACAAGCTCAAACAGAAACCAGCTTGTTTTGCTCACACCGCCAACACAATTTAAAAATAAAACCATGAAGAGTTTCACAGCACTCAGGTTTCATTACCTAGGCTTCACCTGACACAAATGAACAAATGCATGAATTAATTTAAAAAAAGGGTGTTGACAGGAATGTGTCATTAATTCAGATTTGTGAGCCCTTGAAGATTATCAACCGTATTAGAATATGTTCCAGAGAAAAGCCACTCTAAATCACATTAAAAAAATTGTCTTACAAATCCAAATCATTTTTAAAGAAGGGAACAAGCAGGGTGATTTGTCTATAGATGGCTGTTTGAGAGCCTAACAAATTAACTGGTTTTAAAGTCAGTTTTTATGACTCCTTACCTTTTCAGAAAGAAAACTAACTTTCCTATCAAACAACAGTAGGACACAGATACTGTATATATGTTTTATTAATGCTGTCCCTCTGGCCTCTTAGATGGTTGTATCATCCATTTGGTTGCCGCCTAAATGTCCTTAGGCATGCCACTTGACTAACATACTTTGTAAAAACACTGCTGTGCTTCTGAGGAAGGTTGAATATATTAGAGTAAACATCATAATTTCCCACCTTAGGTCTGGCTCCCAGTGGTCCTGGATTCCTACAAGCAAACACCAGGTGCAGTGTGGGAATGGAGTCCGTCTGAGAAAGTGGAGAGCAAAAATGCCTGATAAGAAAAGCTACATAGTGAAACACAGTGATACAGAAAAGCCTTAGGGAGGTACAGATAACAGAATAAAACATATCAACCCTGTTTGTATGCGCATGAAACAGTTTCTACCAGTGCCAAAAACAACAGAACCCAGACTGTATGGATGCTAACCACTGCAATGAACTGGAGCCTGACATGAAAACAGGAGAAGCAGGGTTGTTTGCCCTTCACTCTTCCACATGTCAAATAATTCCAGGTCATGTCGACGCCTGAATGTTTTTGCAATTCAACTCAATGTCACGATTAATTTAACATTTTACCTCCATTACGATTCATGAACAATGTTTTTTTTGCCCTCATAGTTGCATAGTTTACAAACAAGGTTTTTACTGTAAATATGCTAAAACTATTAAAGCTGGTACATTGTTTTTAATTAAAGAGTGCATATCTTATCTTTGTGATAAAAACTAGGTCACACAGTTAAACATAGTAACTATTTATCTTTATTAATGGATCATTTATAACTGAAATCCAAGCATCACTTGAATAAAAACACGTTTTAGACATATTTTAGTTTGGAATAAAGTTCTAGAAATACCTTGCATCTTAAATATTACCGTTTGAAAGTTAAAGAATAAAAAAATGATACAGAAATACCTGACATTGACAAGATTACAATAGGTTTAGGTTTTATCTACTTGTGATCTTCACTGATTTCAGGTTTTGCTGGGAAGTATGTGGTAACTTTACCGGCATGAATTTCTAGGGGACACTATCTATCACTACCGTCAGTCTGCCGCTGTGGCTACTATCGTAGTTTACCACCACCGGTATGACTGTGTGTGAACGAATTGAACCTGGAACCCTGTAAAGCGCTTTGAGTCACAGAGAAATAAAGCGCTATATAAATCCAATCAATTATCTAGACAGAAAGCCAAAGCACTGTTTGTAAGCACCACCATTTGCACTCACTAACATCTTGTCACACATACCTGTCTGAAGAGATCGCTAATGTGTAGATGGTCCGGCAGCAGTTTACCAGAATAGATCAGTCTCTGCTCGTTCACAGCCTGCAGGAACACAACACACATGTAGGTTTGGGTCAAACTTTATTTTGAGGGATAAAGCAACTTCAAAATATATCTTCATAGTGGCTGGATCCTGCAAGGCAATAGTAGTACAATAACATCAGACTGACATAAAACATAATATAACAATACTAATGATGATAAACCAATATCCAACACTCTGCTAAAATTAGTAGGTGATGGAATTTGTTGTCAAATAATGCGGTGACCACGTGCCAATCAAAATGGATCCAGATCAAGTATGGTCCTAATTGGTTGTCACAGCAGTTTTCACAAAGCAGTAGCTTGTAAATGTCTTCTAATGACAATTTAAAAAAAAAATACAATTAGGATAGTTATTTGATGCTAGCCAGGTGTGTACTTAAATGTGTATGCTGCTCCTGCACACACAGCTGTTGTCAAAAGCACATGCTCACTTTCCCATTAAAGTGACAGACTTGATCAGGAACCATTAACTTTACTCTGTGACTGCTTGGACCACTGAAACATTCAGGTCCTTGTTTAAGACCTATTTGTAGTTGTAGGCTTTCTGTTTGACACTTTGGCCTCTTCTACTGTTGTTTGTCTTACTCTTGTATATTTGTTTGTGTATTTTCATCCATTTTGTTTATCGAGCTGTGAAGCACTTTGGTCAACTACGGTTGTTCATAAATGTGCTATATGAATACATTTGAACTCGGGACCTGTCTTGTCACTTGAAAGCGCAGATGTTTTACAGTCTACTGCCTGGCCCCACCTCATCTGTACACTTTACATCAGCTGCATCAGTGAAGCATAGATCCTGCTCTTCTCAGCTCTCATCTGAGCAGCAGCCAGGATGTACACTGTGTCCCTTAAGGCGGCAATCTTCCAGAAAGTAAAATATTGTAGGTACTTGGCTGACTCTCTTATTAGAAAGGTGTGCAGCTTATCACAACTGTTTATTTTATTTTAATCGTCAAACAGCTGCAGTGTGTTTTAAATCAGGATTAGCAAAGATTTAACAAAATAATATTGTTAAGCACTGAGCAGGCTAATTTACAATTTAAATAGTTTGAGTAGGCTATTTATTGTGAAAACACGTAGTCACTCAGCACTATTTTAATCCCAATGACACAAACAAAGATATGTTTGAGATAACTTTGAAACTGATTAGTTATGAATTCTACTGTTACCCCTAAATATTAATGGTGGAGTCAGCGATTCTGGAGCAGTGTTGAATATGTCCTTTCAGCAAACACTGTGTGTTTTCTGAAAGTTAATACACAGCCTATGTTCTGTAAACGGGCATGTTGCTAACTTGCTACATATGGTTGACCGCTATGTTTACAATCTTACCCTTGTTTTACATACCAGTTTGCATACAGAGCCTACGCTGGGTAAAGATCATGAGAAGATATTCTTCCTCGAGATCCCTATGATGTTTCACAAAAAGATGATTTTTGACAACAAGCGTTCTCCAGAATAACTGACTCCATCTTTAAAACCTGTCGGGTGAGGACAGTTCCACTTATTTTTCACACACTATTTATTTTATTTCAGGGAAGGACATCATTGAAGACTCCCAGTAGGAACCCCGTGAAATTCAACAAACGTTCATAAAATTCACTACTGAGAACACAGAGACCCTTTTACCCCTGACACAGACGCGCAGAGAGAAAGGCAGACAATAACAGGCAAATGGCTGACAGCTGTTGACTTCCAGCCGACTTCCAGCTGGCCCATGTCATAACATTCCAACACACAGCCCCGGGGCTAAAGTAGCGTGGTTGTGCTAACATTAGCAAGCTAACTTGTCCACCTCGTCATAACTTACCGGTTTGCTTGGATACACAGTCGACAAATGCATTTTTAGATCCTTTACGGTCCAGGTTACAACGACTCCTTCGACGGTTTGGTCCTCCTGAGCCTGGTTGGGCGTTTTTATGAAAAGAGTCATCGTCTTTTGTTGAGAACCCCCCTCGTCCATTTTTACTTTCTCGTTGTTGTCTCGCGCTTATACTGTTAACTTGCTACAACTAATAGTCCTCGTGACTCGTTTGTCAGCAGGCGGAAGAAAAGCGACTTAAATGGTTTCGTCTAAAGAGAACCATGTGCTAACTAAGCCGAGACTGTAAATGACTTTCTGTTGCGGTTATACGGGATTTTCTGGGGAATGTTGTTTCCAAACACACTGTGGCCGCTTCTGATTGGTTACAGAGCGCTCATGGCTCAGACGTGGAGGCTCGGGTAATCGTCACTCTGTGAGCATGCGCAATTCGTCGACGTGTTCCGAAGATCGTTTATTTAGCCGAGAAAATATACAGGTGTAAAGTGACTTCATTCTGGTGCCATTTTACCACCCTCCCCAAAACAAATGGTAAAAACATCATCTTGCTAGGTAGTAAATAGCCTACATAAGATAAGAGAGAAATATGCCTAGGCCTATCTTATTATTTTCATAGCCAGCAAACTAAATACAAAGAGCTGGTAAATCAAGGAACAATATCTATAACATTTTCTATCAGTAGGCCTAGGCTACACTACATGCAATGTCATGGAATATTGTTTTTGTAAGCAATTTGCCCACTTCTAAAACTGTGCTCCAAATAAAGCAACACTTAAAATCAATATATGTCTCCTATGGGTCCATTAGAAGCAAAATCAAACACATTTACAAATCTCAATAAATTTGCCAATCTGAATACTGATTCTGAGATTGAAAAAAAAACATTTAGGCTACAAAACACATTTGCAGATTCCTCGACACATTCACAAATCTCAATACACATTTACAGATTGTTTTACACATGAACACATCTGATGAGTGATGACGCACACACGGACTGAGATAGGCTATAACTTGTAAATAGTTGTGCTAAGTTGTAGTCCAATGTTGCGAAGAGGGTGACAGAGTGAGAGCTCTTTCTTCTTTACTCTCTCAGACAAGAGGACTAATTATTTGACAGTGAAACTTTCTTCGTCCACTGAAGTTGCATCAGTCATGACTCATTTTGCACAAGACTTGCAAATGTAAAGGGAGTTGTCCAATAGCAAATTAACACACAGACAATGGATAGGCTATTTGAGTGTTTATTGCAAAGTAAAGCAAATGAAGACACATGATGCAATTTGAATGAAAAGAGAGAGTGGGGATATTTTATAGGCCTACTCACTAATTAAATTGCAAAATGTCAAAACATTGAGCCAAAACATATTGAGATTATACATTGTGGTATGGTAGATTGATAAAGGTGCTACTACAAGAGAAGGATTTGGGGTCATAATGGTACATTTCAAATATTGTGTTTAAAAGTAGGGTTGTCAAATTAACGCATTCATTTCAATGAATTAATCACAGAAAAATGAACGCGATAAAAAAAATTAACGCAGATTAATCGCACTTCTATATTGCCCTTTGACCCGGTGCAAAAGAGGTGAGACGATAGCGGAGCTGCACCTGTAGCCCGCACAGGATTAAAGAGTAAAGAAAGAAGCAGGGGAAAGGGGCCGAGGGCTCTATGGATGTGTCATGGGCTGCTCCGGGCAAATAAGCATGAAGGTAGGAATACGTCTTATGTTATTCTCCGCAGTGTCTGTGCAGTATTGATTTAGTGGGTACCTAATTAACAATGTAGGTTCAAAACAGTAGGCCTATCGCTCAATCTTCCTCCGTGTCTCACTTTTGTTTGCTAGCTGCGATCGTCTCCCGCAAACGGACACCCGCCCCCTCTCACTCTTCCTAGCATATGCCTGTCTTTTTTCCTCCTTTGTGTGTGTGTGTGTGTGTGTGTGCGCGCGATTTAGCCTGCTTGTTTTTTTGTGGGTTTTTTTCGGCGCTAGTAGTTCTTAAATGTATTTCATGTAGAAACATGGCCGAGGGGAGGAGACAGAAGTTACGAGGGACGGGGAGAGAGAGAGAGAGAGAGAGAGAGAGAGAGAGAGAGAGAAACGAACGCTAGCCTATAGGCCTACAATTGTTTATAAACCGGCATAACAGTGTCATATAAGTATGCGATTAATTTAGATTAATTAATCACAGAGCCTGTAATTAATTAGATACATTTTTTTAATCACTTGACAGCCCTAATTAAAAGCAAACTGAACTAAAGAAAATGTTTGTCTTAATTTGTGCCATACATGTAAGGAAGGGAAACAAAACATAGTATGTGCACATGATTGTCAAATATTACAAATCCCTTTGTTAAATAATTGTCCTAACAATCAATATTGGCTTACATTTTTAAACATGTTCTTTAGACTGATTCACTTCATACAATCATACATGAATTACAGTATTCTATGTCAATCATTAGTCAAAGAAACATTGCCATGTATAAATTAAGATAATAGTATCAGGATTTTTGTGATAATCTAACCGTGCGTTCCAACACTCATACTTCCGTGCTATCTAGTATGGTAGAAAAAAGATTTAGGATGTCCCAATTATTGTGGTCAGATTTAGCATGCTTAAGAATACCTGGATCCCTACTACATCCGGTCGTGATTTTTAGTGTTGAAATCATCATGCTATTTGGGGCGATTCTGATCCAAAATCCACTGCAAATTGGAAGTGACATCACATTGATGGAGCCTACGCATGAAAACAACCAGGGATGCGACCAATATACAGTATAAGCATGGTGCAATGTTATGATGAAATGAATAAGAAAAAGTATATCCCAAATGTATACTAGATTATTTGTAAAGTAGAGTAGAGAAAAGAAAGAGTATGCGATTTTTTGGAAACGCAGCCTTAGTTGTTGTTCAGTATCTGTAGTGTACACTTTTATCAGTGATACATTTTCATTGGCAGTAGAAGGTGAGGACGTTTTCCTGGTTTCCTCTGACCAATAGAACTGGAGGTCTCAGGTCACGTGACAGGAAATCCAGCCAGGTCAGGTAGAGAGTACTGGGACACACTCCTCTCCTGCCCAACGGCATGGTGCTGTGAGGAGACGCACAGTCACAGCAAAGACGGGGTGCAGTCAGCAATGCATGTCTTGTTATTACGCGCTAACTTTTTTTTTTACTCTGTACTGTCTGCTGAATGCTGATAAGAGTGATTTAGAAAAGAACACTTCATTGTACTCACATAACAATCAGAGCCGCTTCTCTGGAGTAATCCTGCAGAACCTCGTTGAGACGGACCTGGCGGAGAGACTGGAGCACACACACACACACACACACACACACACACACACACACACACACACACACACACACACACACACACACACACACACACACACACACACACACACACACACACACACACACACACACACACACACACACACACACACAGACAGAGTTTAAAATATTAGTCAAGTAAAACAGATTGTAACAGTTTCTTCCTCCTCATTTCTGTTTATGCTGTATCCAAATGTGTTTTATTCAGGTGTGTGTGTGTCAGTGTGTGTGTGTGTGTGTGTGTGTGTGTGCTTGTGCAGGCGTCTTTGTGAGGACCAATTTAAGCTTTTAACCATTGGAAGGGTCATTTTTGCAAAGTGAGGACATTTAGCCTGGTCCTCACTTCTTCAAAGGCCTTTTTGAGCATCAAAATTTGGTATTAAGGATTATGTTAGAATTAGGGTTTGCGTGAAGGTTGGGGTTCGGCGTTTGGTTGTGATGGGGTTGGGGTAAGGGCTATAGGGAATGCATCATGTCAATGCGTGTCCTTGTACAAGTGCAAGGATGTGTGCGTGCGTGTGTGTGTGTGCGTGTGTGTGTGTGTGTGTGTGTGTGTGTGTGTGTGTGTGCGTCAAACCTTGGCCTTGTTCCTCTCTAAATCCTGGTCGGTGATCATCCATGGTTCCTCCTGCTGTCTTGGTGCCCCGGAGTCAGAGTCCTGTTTGGGGTTGCTATCCAGCCTTAATCCACCCACCATATTCTCAAACTGATGAACACTGGATACACACGGAGACACACAGATTAAAAAAATAAATTATTTCTGTCTTTTTCTTTTCTTTTTTTGCATTATTCCTATCGACTTAAGTATATGCCTTAGCACAGTACTGAAATAATCAGGATTAAAACAAGATCTGACCCAGGGCCCAGGGGACATTCTCATGACAAGCCCAGTTAATAAAGCAGGGGACTTATCATGGCAGTTAATGCTTTTTGCCTAGCTGTGTATTTTTTTATTATTTTACTCTAGTGGGCTAAAACAGGTAACACACAATAAGCCAGGAGCTCTGCGGGAGTTAAACCGAGTTAGCATGGCTGACTCAACCCTGACCACATGTGAAACTGCACAATGATGATGAATCTTCTACTAAGCCCCATGAACTACAGTGTTATTATTGGTGATATCGTGCTAAATAAACAAGATGGACTTGATTTAACTTCCCCCCTGTGTGTTTGTGCTTAGCCTTTTCTCTCATACAGATGCTTAGGCAATGCTTAGGCAGCCTTACTTTCCAGGCTGGGGGTCCTGGTAGATGTCAGGAAGCACTTCAACGTCATGGAAACCAAGCCGGAACTTCTTGATCAGTGCCAACACCCTGGGGAGAAAATGTAAATCCGCAGTGTACTTTGTTCACAGAATGTCATACTTGTAAACCACAACCATAGTCTTATAAATCACAACAGGAAAAGGCTACTCAACATCTAAACAGATTCACTGTAAACAGTCTTACATGTTTTTACAGGTGATCTGCCACCCTCAAGTGGCAAAAATGTTTTACTGCAGGTTTTAATTGACTATCCCTGCAATCACATTTCGGTGCTATTTATTATGCTAAAAAAACACTAAGGATGTCCAGTACGCCAAAAATACTCGGATACCACACTTCATCCGGTTACATTTTGCAGTCTGCAAACCAGCAGGGTTAGCATACTGCAATTAGCTGTTCTGACCCACAATCCTCTGTGCAGCAGAAGTTACTCTCCATCGACTGAGATCTGGAGAGAGCACAACCATGGAATGTGATGGATACACTGAGCCAGAGGGTCAAGTTCATGTTCAGTGTTATGACTAGATAGTGTGTCCCAAATGTAGCATACTGCATGAAAACGACATACTGTCTTTTAAGGGTAACTTCAGTATGTATTATAGTAAAAGAAAAAGTAGTTGATTTGGAACGCTGGGTATGTCCTGCTATTCTAATTAAAATGTCTGAATTAAAAAAGTTATTTCACAATTTGATAATTAATTAATCTTTGTAACCATTACACTTCATTGTGACACCTTTTTGAAAAATGTGCTGAAGAATAATAGTAATCTGAACCATATGGAAGGCAATCTGAGTGCTCACTCATGTCTCTGCTCCTCCTTCTTGTCTGTATCTCCTCCCACGAACACCCGGACCTTACACCTGGCCCAGCGCTTCCTACGAGTTAGCAGATAGGGCAGCAGCAGGGTCAAACCTGGGGAAACACACACACACACACACACACACACACACACACACACACACACACACACACACACACACACACACAGACACACACACACACACAGACACACACACACACACACACACACACACACACACACACACACACATATGCACACAAACACCAGAAGCACACCTCAGTTATAAGGTTACCCGGTGGAAGAAGTATTCAGGTTATTGACATTAGAATTGACAGTAGAAGTACTATTACCACACTGTGATAATACTCCACTACAACTTAATGTCCTGCATTCAGAACCATTTCCCTAAAGGATTTAAAGGTTAAATAAAAAATGTCCTCATTGCACAGTAATAGGTTCCCTGGCATTGTTTTCCTAATATTTCTGGTGTTTCTCATCTAGATGTGTCCAGCTCATTGTAACTACTGTTGGCTATGCATCAGATTCTATGACATCATTAAATGTTTGTATTGTTGCTGTCCTGAGAAAAACATCCTTGATTTTGGCTTTGTGAGGGGGCATTTTCCACCTGAGCCAGGGAGGGCTTTAAAAAGTATGCTTAACTTAAGAGGATGAAATAATTTTGTGAACACCCCTTTAAATCTAAAAAAGAAACAAATAACAACTGATGTCTGAAACATTTCAGAAACTTCAGTAGACTTCAGTAGTGAAGTTAAATAGTCAAATTTATTGGTTACCAAAAGTAAAGTACATGTAATTGGTTACATTCGACCATAGAGGAAACCTGTGTATTCTTGACGCAAGAAAAGCAAGGATGTGTGTACCTCCATCATCAGACAGCCAGTACACATCGATGGTCTTCTTTCCTTGGTTTTTCTGGAACACCGTGTTAGCCTGAGGCTCTGCTTCCATAGAGACTGTAGCTGCAAACAATTTGGTTTTACACCGAAAAAATATACATTTTTAATGATGACATCAATTTATAGGATTTCAGTGCCATTTACAACTTAATTTTTCTCCAGATTAAAGGTGGAGTCAGCGATTTTGGAGAGTGGAATCAGTGAATATCTCTTCACGATCTGCTACCTGTCTGTAGTGTGTGTGTGCGCTGAAAATAATGATATGCTCTTTTGTGTACACACATGTAGTTCTTGTTTGAATGCAGGAATGGGCAGAGATGGTGTCTATGCCTTCTGATCCTCCATCAAAGCCTGGATTAACTGAAAGAAGAAAAAAAACTATGTTCATCTATGCATTTTTAAATCAAATGATAATGGACGAAGGTGGACAGCTGCTCCAACCATGACCGTTGTTTAAGGCAAACAGACTAACATACTACAGCTAGAGTAACTTCAGTGGTAAAATGTATTCACTCACTGTACTCTCGTTTGAAATGAGGCTCTCACCGTGTGATTGAGATGAGGGAGAGACATCCAGTCCCTCCTTAGTTCTCAGCACACACACACCGTACTGTAGGTCAAATGCATCACTGAAACACATGTAGTTTGGAATTTCAATATTTGGACGAACAATGATTATCAGTGCTTATGAAAGTAGTTCAAAAGTATACAAACACACACACACACACACACACACACACACACACACACACACACACACACACACACACACACACACACACACACACACACACACACACACACACACACACACACACACACACGATGAGGTCTATCAATCCCACTCTACTCACTGCAGTATTCCTATGTAGCTGTGTGCAGCCTGAGGTGAGTCACTGCGCCAGTCATTCTTGAAGCCCATCAGCACCACATTGGGCTTAATACGACCCAAACCTGCCCCCTGGTGGACAGACAACAACATGACAGGAAGAGGAAGACAGGAGTCAGGTCTGTCTCATTACATTTAAGAAAAACTGATTGGACTGTTCTCACCATAAATGCATTTACAGTTCCAAAGTCTCTCCACTGGTTTGTAACGCTACCACTCTTCCATTGGTGCAAATTAATACATGTAAGCTAACGTGGAGACAATTTTAGGTACTTTTTGTACTATAAGATTACTACTACTACGTAGATATTTAGTATAGTGCTGCAGCATACCATCCTATGCAAGCATGTCATGTGTTTGTTATGTAAAAAGTAAAGAGTAGCTATAAACCAAAATGAATGTATTGAAGTAAAAAGTTCAAAATTCCTATTTGAAATGCTGGGAGTAGAATATTGAGTAGCATTAAATGAAAATACTATAGCATAAAGCATTTTATGCTGCTTCAAGCTTCTGCTCCTTTATATTTCAGAGGCAAATTAACTTTTTACTTTTATTCGGGCTCATCGTTAATCTTTACTTTTTACAGACTGACTATTAACTGAACATTGTTGGGGCATGTCACACGAAGCCAGCTAACTGTGGGCGTAACCCTGGCTTTTCAGCATTATAAATATTTGTTTGACATTCTTCTACTTAAATACCATGTTTGAGTAGATCTAGCACGTAATCTTTCTGAGACTGAAAAGCCAAGGATAACCCCCACAGTTATCTTGCTATTTGTGACCTGCCCCAACAACGTTCAGTTAAAGCTATAGTGCGTCACTTTTTCAGAGGGATGAATATCGGTTACATTCAAACCGTGGCCAAACAAATTGAACCAAAGTTAATTAAGCCTATCAGCTCCACAAAACTCTCTGACAGCGTTTACAAATTGGTTTTGACCCCCGAAAATGTAGAAGTAGCTCAAGGAGCACCCATGAAATGTTTCAGTTGTGTATTCTACTGTGAAGAAAATAACTGGACATTCAGCAAAAGGTATAAAATCCATGCGCGATCACTGAAGGCTTACCTCATGTAGCTGCGCCGACAGTGTTGTTGTTATTACTCAGAATGCCTCATGGGGGCGACCAAAAAGTTACACACTATAGCTTTAAGACAGTTCATTAGAATAGAATAGAAAATAATAGATGAGGTGTAATTCTGACCTGGAGCAACATGTTAATCCCTGATCGTAGCTCTGCAGCCACCACACCTCTGTAGAATGACCTCACCTTCCGTTGGTTCAACCATCTCACATGACTGTCGCCACTCGCTGTTTCCACTACAGATGGGGAGGGACCAGCCTGGCAACATACAGGGTCCACAAGGATTAATTTCCTTAATGGCCAAATGCTTGGACAGCTGAGACATGGCAATTTTTCTGTGTACATTTTGAAATATTGGTTCTTGTGCATGTCCGGTTTGACTCACAGTGACCACGTTGCCACACATCATGAGACTGAGGCTCTTTGTGAAACAGGAGACCAGATCCACCAGGGCTGGGCGACTGCTGGGTGGACCTGTTAGCACCAAGCACTGGGGTCTGAAATGGCAGTATAACCATTAGCAGCTCAGTCCGGAGCAGAAACATCTATCTGCACCTACTTGTTGGACTTTAAGAAATAGCTTTTGTTTCTATGAGCTGCTGATTGTTTGAACAGTGGAAGTGAAATCAGTCAGACCGATAAAAGGCCTGAGTTTTGAATGTGCTCTTTTCAATAACTTTAACTTTAGCTACTTTTTTACGAGGAAACCATTTTATATCTGCTACTCTTTGTAAGCACAGTTAGTCTGTTGTTAATGGGGTATGCTTCCCTGTTTTGATCTCATTCACATTAACACATACTGCATTTATGTGGACGTTCAAGGCATAGTTTGACTTGGATTTGCTTTGAAAGAACATCGATAACGATCATGTCTGTACAGTTGATGGTTATCTTACAAATGAGATATTATGGTGTAATTGTTATTGAGCTGTTTCAAGTATTTACGCTAATTGGCTGCAGCTTTATAATAAACTGACAGATATGAGTAAAGACCTTCTCATCCATCTTTCTGCATCAAAATGTTTTTCCTAAAACAGTCAAACAATTCCTGCACCAACCAAAGTTCCTCAAACTTGAAAGGACGAGTAAAGCAATCTAGACTGAAGCACATAATAAGCAATGTCTTCATTATATGAACACCAGATGGAATGGAATTAGCCAAAAACGACCGTCAGTTGAGCTAACATGTTCGGTAAGAGTACTAACTACCATAGCTCTCCTAAATGTAGACTAGAGAAGACAAACTAATAGTGAGAGTCATCCCATCCTGACCTGTAGTTCTTGACATGGTCCTCCACATGGTTGAGGCCTACACACTGGCTCAGAGCCATGTTGTAGGAGCTGGCCTGCACTGAAGAGCCCCAGTTTACGGCTAAAAACGGAGGGAGAGCACCAGAGTTAGAGTAAGGTAGTGGAAGGGGACAGCTGTTTGGTGTGTGTCTGACTGTATGTGACTTTACCAGGCTTCTTGTAGAGTGTGTATCCCAACAGGAGGAAGACCACGCCAAAGGCAATGAGGGCCGCCCACCATGTCAGCAGGAACATGATGACCACGCAACACACTGCCCCCAGCAACGACAGCCACTTACTGTAGAACCTAAAGGACGGACGCCAACCTGTGGGCGCGGCGCGCACACACACATACACACACACACACACACACACACACACACACACACACACACACACACACACACACACACACACACACACACACACACACACACAAATGTCAACACACTATCCCTATCAACTAGGACCAGGACTGTCCATTCTCTTAAAGGGGGAGTAAGCCATAACAGAAAAAGGCTTGTTGATATTTTTTTTGAACTGACTACCAAAACAAATCTACCCTCCCTAGGGCTACAGAACCAGGGCTTTGTATGAACACTAGACTTTATTTCAGCGTGCATACAGTATGCACAGGTAACAGCAGTTGGTTTCTACTCTATGCTCGAACCCTCATTGGCTCTCACATGATCTGTTACGGTAGTAGTTTTCTACCTGGTGAGTTGGTGATTGAGGCATGGAAGCAGCTGAAGTTGATCAGAGAGTAGGAGCAGAGGAAGAAGTTGGAGATGATGGGAGCGATGGTGTTGAGTTCGGCTGGTGAGATAAAAGACGGAGAACACAAAATTAAAACAAAACAAATTTGTTTGTGAAGATTTGACCGCTCGGCCATCCTGACATGTCTGTAAGCAATTAGTCAAGCGTGAACTCTCCCAACCCCAATCCCCCCCCCAACCACCCTGCTATGTGTGGTCTTAGTGGTGGGTGGTGATCCTTTACCCAAATGTCCCTGTGAGAAATATAACGTTTTTATTTGGACAGTACACCATGAAAATAGCCTGGTCCAACCAGACCATCGTACTTCATTTCATTTGTACAGAAGGTCTGGAAGTGCTGTAATTGGCAAACATTCATTCACTTGGAGGCGGGTGTCTGTTGAAGTTTAAAACTATTGGATCTGCCCAGTGCCACTCTGGATTAGCCAACCAATCGCATCACGTTTGGTCGTCACGTATGTCATGAGTCGGCTTTTGACGGTGCGTTCCAGTTAGACAGGGAACTCGGAAATTTCCGACTTCACTACATATTGTAGTCTATGAATCTACTGGTACCTAGCAACAGTAACTTGTTAGAGCCTAAAGTTGAGTTATTTGGACGAGAAAGGTTTTAGGCGTCCATACTTTCGCGAGCAGATGCACTGGAACACAGACAGGTCGGAACTCGGAACTACCAAGTCGGAAATCTCCTTCTTTCGAGTATAAAGGAACGCAGCATTCAACTGAAACTGGAGCGCGACTTCGACGTCATTGTTCTCAGCCACTCGCTCTGTTCGCTGATTGGACGGCTGTAGATTCTCCGGAGAATCTGGGAAATGCACTGTACACCCAGACTGACTACTGAAGGGAAAATGAAATTTGGCCGGAAGTAGGCGGGCGGGCGGAGCCAGGCTACCATGAAAACAGATTCTATTAGAAATCCAAATTACATTTTTGAACCTGAAAATGAGCAGTATGTGTGACCTTTAAAGCAGTCGCAGGCAACACAAAGTATCTGTTCCTGAAGTTATAGCAACCGTTCTAATTTATCCAAAATTAGTCTAAAATACAAGACGAGCTAGGGGAGAACGGGGTATGTAGGCACACTTTTTACTCTAGTGAGAATTGCCTATCACCTAAACATCTTTCAATAGTCATTCCTACATTAAATTGAAGCTTAAGGTGTTGGCTTGAAATGTGTACCCCTCACTTTTTCTATCTTATTGTAATAAAGAAGAAATTAATCATCAAAGACACCCTTACACATTGTGACAACCAACCCCATCAAGGGGTCGGTTGTCAAACACTATGGGGTCGTTTGTCACAATGTTATTTTAATGGGAATAATCTTAAAAAGAAGGCAAGAAAGTAGAACTAAATTTGAAAGTTGAATTGCATTGTCAAGTTGACAAATAGGCCTACATAACTTACTGTAGCCTTGGCAGCTGGTCTAGTTTGGGATGCACTGGGTTGTTTTGATTTTGTTGCCCTTTTTTCTTTTGCATGCTAGCTGCCTTTTCCTGCTCTATTCTTTCCTTCTCTGGGATGTCAGTGAGGATAGAGCTTGACAATTTATTTCGTTATTGGGTTCCTTTTCTGGCTGCAGCCTTGAGATAACATGTGACAACCAACCCCCCAAAAAATGTGACGACCAACCCCAACTTGAATTTCTTGCAAGCATCAAGGCCAACAACCATCTGACAACTAATTAGCTTGCTAACCACAATCTAAAATATAGTTTACCCTTCACACTTTGTATGGGTAACAAGTGTTTTGTTATAAACCCATTGTGTAAAAGCCTAGAAGAAAAATACTGAGGAGCTAAATATTTTCAATTTGACATGAAAAACACAAACAGTCGTCTCACCTCAAATTCAGCAGTCTAACTCCAAGGAAGACTATGTAGGTGACCTCTGATCCCAATTCTGGATATTTACATACCAACATTTCATAGACAGCGCCTTCTGGTTCCGAGATATAACGATTGTGACAACCAACCCGTGTGACAAATTACCCCGTTCTCCCCTAATGTATGGCATATTATTTCTAATCAACACTTTATTTTTTTATGTTTTCAAGGGAGTACAACAAGAACAAGAAGGAGCAGCCACAGTGAGCTGTCAGATAAACAGCTGCACACCAAGCTAATCAACTGCTGTTACTCTGTCCCGCTGTGGTGTGGTGTGGAAACCATACACACACCACGTGAAGCATGAAATTAGATATATACCTGTCTAATTTAGTGTTTTTGGGGGGGCTGCACTATTAACAGACAGCACTCCGCCTTTAACGTGCCAAATCAACCAGAACTGAAATGTTGAATGAACTTTAAATTGCATCGCTTTTTAGAAGGTGTGAGGCAGAAATAAACCTGCCTTGCCTTGATACGTCTTTTTTCTAGTTTACAAAAACTCATTTTCCAGCCCATATTCTCATTTAAAAATGTCAGGACATTCCCATTTTCATACAGACGTTCAGGGGTCAGAGAGGGTCCTCTCTTCAAAGCCTCACCGATGAGAATGAAGCAGACAGCGATGACGTATGTCAGCAGGTAGCTTCTGAGTGGTTCATCGTTCTTGCCGTAGCCTTTGCCAAAGAAGCCGATGAGAGGGTAGAGTTTGTCCTTACACAGGCACTGGCAGAAATACAAAAGACGAAAAATAAATATTTCCCTATCAGAGAAAAGCTTTTGTTTAAAGAAACAAGAAAAGAAGGAAATTGTTGCAATGCTATTTTTTTTTAATCTGATCATAAATGCTTCATATTTGACACGTTTAAGCCCAATTGTCTTTAACCAGAAGCACACTGTAAGACGTTGCCACATTAATAGTCAGTCCATAGCAGCCTTTTCCTCTATATTCACTGGGTCGGCTCAAGATGGCTCCTCAATAACGCACATTGACGACTCGGGTTAAGCATTTTAATCAAATATGTGCATCTGTTCGAGAAACTGCTGCCCCTCTCAAAACTAAATTAGCCTCTAAGACCAACTCATCAACCTGGTTAAATGAGGATATCCAACACAAAGAGAATATAGACGAGCAGAATGCAGGTTAAAAATTCCTGAATGCTGTGTGTGTGTGTGTGTGTGTGTGTGTGTGTGTGTGTGTGTGTGTGTGTGTGTGTGTGTGTGTGTGTGTGTGTGTGTGTGTGTGTGTGTGTGTGTGTGTGTGTGTGTGTGTGCGTGCGTGTGTGTGTGTGTGTGTGTACCTGGAAGACTTTGGGAGCAGACACCAGGCAGGCCAAAGCAGAGGAGAGTGTTGCTCCAAATATGCCAGCAGTGATGAGAGGGGCGAAGGCTGACACCATGCTCATTGACTGGACATAGAATTGTTCTGTTTACTTATGAGGCTCATCTCTCCCAGCAAGGGAGAAACTGTCTGTTTGTTTACAAGGTGACTGAATAATACAGACGGCAACTGAGACAATTATGCAGAACGGTGTTATTGTTATCTTCTTGCTGTTACTGCTTTAGTCAAGGCAAGGCAAGTTCATTCATGCACAACTCAGACGCAAGACAAATCAAAGGGTCACAGTCAGGGGCATATTAATACATAAACAATAAGGCACAGGAAAAGATTGACATTGTATTTAAAAGATAACAAATACAAGAAGCGAAAACAGGCAGAACATTTGATAAAAATCTAAATAGATTGCATTTTAAAGACGACCAAATAATAAGCAAAAAAAAACATGCAGACATAAAAAAAATATAGTTTCTTATTTTATTGTGTGTTTTCTGCTCTTGGCTTTGCATGAAAAGTCAACTAAATATATTTCCCTTACAGCAGACAAGACAGCTTGTCAGAGGTAAATATTTAGGTTTTTAAAATAGATTGGTAAAGGATGAGAGACATATTTGGCACATTCTTGAGTGTATTCTTAAGAGTGTATGAGCTTTTGCTGACCTGATAGTAGTTACTGATGCCTTGGGGGCATGTGTTATTGTTGATGCACTCGGTGAAGTCCCATCCATACTGACAAGCTAAACCAACACACTCCTCGCTGGGTGAGGACAGTGACCGGGTGTCGTTTAATAGGCCAGACGCGTCACGCACCACACAGGATCCTGGGAGGGAGCAAAAACACAGGGATGCAGGTATACATGAATAAATAAACATATACACACACACACACACACACACACACACACACACACACACACACACACACACACACACACACACACACACACACACACACACACACACAATTATTACTATAATGTATTATATAACTGTGTCTTTAACTATTTGTGTCACTGATTAAAGAACGAGTCAGCTAGTCTGGAGAACTGGCATGTAAACAAAGGGGTCCCACCGTAGCTAGCAACATGCCTGTTTACACAGCCTAGCCTCTATAAATTAACAATATATTTTTCTTAGTGCAGGCAAAGCAAAGGACAGTTAGCGGATTGTAAGAAGATATTCACTGATTTTGATAAAAAGTAATTTTGATAACAAGCATTCTCCAGAATCGCTGACTCGACCTTAAATGATAGGAATAAAAACATGAAAACAATGTTGAAAACAAATCTTTTGGGGGATGGATTTAAGTCATATTGCAAAATCATACCAAGAGGGGGATTCAAAAACCAACTAATTTCAATGGTGAGAGGCAGACTCGATACAGAATTGGTAGGCAGAATGGACATACAGTACCAATGGTAGCAGAAATAATGAGGTAGGAGATGGTGGTCCAGAATATTGCCATCAGAGTTCCTCTGGGGATGGCCACTGCTGGATTCTGGGAAGGAGAGGTCAAAACACATGAAGATAAAGTGTCACATCAATACAAATCATGATTTGTGTTAATATAAATGTGCAGGAAAATGAGGCAAGTAGGCAGGTTTATACAACACTGAAAACAAAATAGTGTTTTTCTAAATCAGGATAATAAAAGAATTAGGCAGAAAGAAAGAAAAACAAACTAACATATACCTTCAGGTCTCCAGAGATGTTAGCTCCTGCCAGGATGCCCGTGGCAGAGGGGAAGAATATGGAGAACATGCCAAAGAAGCTGCCCTCTTGCCCTCGCCAGCCGGGCACAAAATTAGCGGTGAATATGTCCGCTATTAAAGGTGAAATACTCACTTTACTAGAGCTTACTAATTATTATTTTTTATTTACAAAAATGATGTCAAAAATATTTTTATTTTATAATCTTTCACGCACATTGGTCATCCATAATGAAATGGAACATTTTGAATTGGTATTTAAGAACCTCTGATATGAGCAGGGGCCCAATAGTCACCTTTGTAGCTAAAGAAACCCCTGGCTTGCTTCTGTGGGGAAGCAGGGATGACCGTTCCAACGATGTAATTGACCAATGAGACCATGATGACCAGGAAGAACAGAATCTGAGCCTGTGGACGGCAGAACATATGGTGAACATTGATGCAGACACACATTTACGTGCCAGAATGAGCAACTGTATTTCACTGCACTAATAAATGACGTTGGGTTTTTCGTGCTAGCTAGTTTTCAGAGCCTGTCTATGTTCCCTCAGCCCCAATTAATTTTTTACTTTGAGGACAGAGTCTGACTAGCTTCTTTACTGCTTAGTCCTTATGCTAGCCTTAGCTAACTGACTGCTGGCCATGGCTTCGTATTATCGGTACAGACATGAGAATGGTTCAAGGTTCAAGGTTTTTTATTAATGTCCCAAGAGGGCAAATTTGTTCACAGCAAAGGAGGTAGTGGCTAAAAACACACGACAATACAAGACAACAATGGACACAAAACACAACAGTATGTACACAAACCTGAGGAGTCATAAAGTGCTTAAAAATAAAGTATATATAAGATATAAAGTGCCTGCATAAAGTGATATGTGCCATAAGCAGCATCATCATCAATGAGAGCATTTAATGGGCAGTGTGCCGTCAACAACATTGTCATCAGCATCAACAGTAACAACATCAAAATCAACACTCTATCTTCTCATCTAACTTTCATGAATTCTGTAATCCCAGAGACATTCCGTGTTTCAGCGAAATCTTTTTACGTACGTTTTACATTTTGGACCATGCCAGTTTTTTTATGGTCTCATATGTTTGTTGGAGCGTACCTTGGACTCCCAGGCCATGCCAGCCATAGAGATGCCTAGTAAACAGGTGACGGTGATGATGCCGATGATGCGGATGTCATTGGTTCGATCCACCATGACAGCTCCATTTTCCTAAGGGAGAAAGTTCAGAGAAATATTAGAGTTTAACTGTACAGTATCATTGTAATAGTGGCTCCACGCACGTACTGCATGAACACCTGATATTCCTACTTACTCGCATGAGGTCTGCAACAGTTTCAGCAAAGCCCACAGTGTGCATGGCCACAGCTACAGCGTTGGCAAATGCAAAAATCAAACCAATGGACCCACCCAGCTCTGGACCAAGGCTGCGACTGATCAGGAAGTAGGTCCCACCTGCAAGAGAATGGAGAAGCATTGTATTGTGGGAAATATGGCATTCATGTTAGGAATTGCAGGCAATACAATTTAACAATGTCGGATGAAGTCCATGCCTTGTTTTGCTTAGCCATAATATACATTAACTGAGTAGTTTTGTTGAACAGACCTCCTTTAACCTTTCCGTTGGTAGCGATGGCTGAGGTGGAGAGACCAGTGATCCCAGTTATACAAGAGGATAGCAGGATAATCACCCAGGTCAGACCTAGAAGAAACATAAGAAATATAAGAATATGTTGCGTGGATCAAGCATTTAAAAAGTGAATGGATGAAATGTAAGTTTTATTGGGCATACCTATACCAGCTTGAGCAGTGATCCAAGGCAGCCTCAGGTACAAGATCACCCCCCAGATATTCAACATGCAACGGATCTAGAAAAGGACAGTTACGGACTTTACCGAACGGACAAGGTCTTCTTTAACCAGCATTGGTAGTATGTGTAACACCAGTCTCCAGATCCCCATGGATCATAAAATCCATGGGGCTCGTTTGGGATTATACATGTAGCCTGTAGCTGATGTTAGCTCTATCTACCATGACTCCTTGAACCCAGCCAAAGCGAGTGGGTTCAGCGGGGGGCTCCTTGTCCTTCTCGTCCTCTTCCTCGGAGCTGTCTCCCCCTTCCATCTGTCCGCCTGTTGTCTCCTCATACAAGGGAGGCCTGGAGTCATCCTAGTCAAGTAGAGTCAAGTGCATTTTATTTATGTAATTCAAACCCATCAATTACAAATGTATCTCAAAGGGCTTCACAAACAGCAATTGAAGAGATTAATGAAGGGCTGATGTATCATGGGACCAGAGTTTCTTACAGACCATTTAGAACATATTAAGTGGAAGTTGAAGAAAATGTGCTTACTGGAAAACAACCTATCAACCTGGCTTCCTTTGGTCTTTTTAATGGAAAGCTGATAAAAAGCAAAGATTCCTCACCTCAGGGTTTGCATGCAGCTGATACAGAGATGGTCTGAAGCGTCTCCGCCGCCCCCACACTGCAGTGTTGGTGTAGAAGTCATAATGTGGCGGGGCGTCCAGAGTCTCATAGCCAGTTAGAGCATTAGTTCCAAGGGTCGCTACACTGTTCCCATCACCATAACACTTGTAGTACAAAGACTCGTCAAACTCTGTAGTTGTTGCCGTCCCATTGGCTACTGACTGTCCGAACGCTGCCATGTGAACACTCTCACCAGCTACTTTAGCCATTTAGAATGGCACAAAAGTATTTTCTCTCTTTAAGTGGATTGTAACCAAAAAGGTATGCTCAAGTACCTTGCAGTCAAGGTGGTGGAGCCATTCTGTAGTTGAAGGTGTATGAAGGAGGCTATATTGTGAGAGTTGGTTTTATATTAGACCTGAACCATGCAGGAAGGGCCTGAGGCCATGTAAGAAGGTTCAGAAGAACATGGTTCAGTGACTAGTCAAACAAGACTCATTACAGGAACTATGTGTGTATGACATTGACTATTTCACATAACAAGGTCAAACAAAATATATTTTTGGACTGGCCCGGGACATATGCTCCAGTACACTTTACCACTTAATGATGGCGTTTTTATGAATTTATGTTCCTCTACTAAAGATTCAACATTTTCGTGCAGAAAAAAATAATTGAGGTATCAGAGATGAATGGTTGATTTCTCATATTCACCTTATTTTTATGGAGCGCATTTGTAAATTTCAGTTTTGGATCAGTTTTCAGGAAGTTGCATTTCATTTAATTAATTATTATTCATTCATCTCCTGAGGGATTTCAGATAGGATGTAGATTGTGTAAACAGCATCATCACACACACACACGCACACACGCACACACACACACACACACACAAACACAGATTGACTTGTAAGATAACCTTGACTAGAACAACACAGGTTTGTTTGTTAAGGAAATATCTTTAAAAAATATTCTACTCTTGTGACCAGATTGAAATTTAATTTGACTGTCATTTGAATTATTCTATATTTCGTTATACTTTCAAATACAAGTAAATATTAGTTTTTAACATTATATAGAAGAACAACATGCACACGCACACACACACACACACACACACACACACACACACACACACACACACACACACACACACACACACACACACACACACACACACACACACACACACACACACACACACACACACACACACACACACACACTTACTTTTTTCCCACTTATACACAAAGAGTTTTTCAATAGACCTGTCATCGCTTACACTGTGTCATATCATAGGCGCTAGAGGTCGCGTATTGCTTTTTTCAAACTTGATAAAGCTTCTCCTGAGCCACAGGTGACAGTTTGTTTTCAAAGGCTGAGAATTGCTCTTTGTGACAGGCAAACTCCATGGAATGAATGTGGGAAAAATTAGAAGAGCCCCTTTGAAAAAAGTTTATTACAATGTTCACAAACTCTGAACGACTAACTGCTATCCCAGCTTCTGGTGAACAGCACTGCGGTGTGCTTGATTACAACAAAAGACACTTCCATGGAAAGGTGTATGCTCAATATTGTGAACTGCAGCTTCTTCAGCTCTAAGACACGTGTACATGTTGACACGGATGCCATTTTTAACAGCTGATTATGAATGTTCTTTCTCCGTAGTCAAACACGTGATCTTGGCTGTATCCTTTCATGTTCAGATTAGGTGTAATGACGGCTCACAATTTCAGCTCAGAGCTGCTTAATTGTCCGAGACTTTAGTTTACACAGTCGTTTACAACAATGCTTAACTGCACACACATGGACGTGCACACACACGCATGCACGCACACACGCACGCACGCACGCACTCACACACTCACACACACATACACACACACACACAGTACAAAGCCAGAGCTTGCTATTAACAATAGGTCAAAATATGTTGGCGAGGCCAAGGTTGCTATTCATTTCTTCAGTTATTGATTTCCATGAGTAAGAGTGGGCAGCATGATGAAAAGTACTATACAGCATAGATAAGGTAGTGATACCATGCCAGACTGACACATTTGCTGAGTGTACTTTACTGTGCCCAGAAGGGTGATAGTTTAGTGGCCAAATGAACAAAGTGTCTTATTGAGAAGACTTCAGTGCTGCTTCATTTTCCAAGTAGGTTGAACTCTGAAGGAAGTTTTTCTTTCATTTGGAGTTTTGATTTTTTTTCATATTTATTGCCTTATTCATTCAGTCAGTCCTAATGTGCACAGCATATAAGCATATATAGAAATAATAATATAAGAAATAATATAATAAACTAAATCCACAATGTATATTTATAAATAGTCAAATGAGTGAAAATATGAATAAAGAATGACTATCCCCCCAAAAAAAGTTACACTGCTTCAGAAATGGGTTGCATTCAATCTAGCATGGTGTCTGTCATCCTCATAGATGGGAATCTTTGCTGCTTCGCTTAAGAAAAGTACTTGACAAAATATTAGGACATGCTAAAATTCATTAGAGTGGGAGAGTAAAACAGTGGTAATATCATTTTCCCTTCTTTAGATAACATGTAAATTATAATCTGTAATTATTGCCCCAAACCTCTACACATCAACTTAAATAAGGTGAAACCAGTGAACAATAGAGGATGTGTAGTGATTTATGATCAAGAACCTGTTTAGCTTTATATAATACTGCAATGCTCTTTGACACCTCGGAGTGTATATGTTTGATGTGCAATTTCCAGTGGAGTCTTTCATTAATTGTTACACCGAGGAGTTTTGTTTGACTAAATCGATGTTTAACCCATCAATCTGTATCTTCATTTGTTCATTTATTCTGTAGTTTCCAAATAACATTAATTTGCTTTTGCTCGAGTCTAAAGATCATTTATCAATATTGTCACCATCACCAGAAAAAAAAATATTTGTATCGTCAGCAAGCAAAACAAACACTTTTTATACATTACATATGTCATATGTGTGTAAAGAATGAAACAGTTTGGGCCCAACACTGACCCCTGGGGGACACCACAAGCAATGTCCAAACACAGAGGAACAATCACAAATTGTTGCCCGTCACTCAGGTAACTCCTCACCCAGTAGCCCACCATACACCTGATGACGTAACGTTCCAGTTTTTTTTATTAATATGTCATGATTTGTGTCAAATGCTTTTTTTTTTTAGATCTATGAATATCCCTACTGATTGTTTTTGGTCTGTATGTGTGATTTCTTCAACTGAATCTAATAAAGACATGGATGTAGATCTGTTTGCTCTGAATCCATGTTGATTTTCAGTGAGAAGTTTGTGTTTATCTTTGAAATGGTCTAGTCGATTATTGAATAGCTTTTCAAGATTTTAGGAGAATTGTGGCAATAATGAGACCGGTCTGTGATGTGTGAAATGGTGTTTGTTCCCAGATTGGTACAGTGGCATGACTTTTGCTGTTTTCATTTTGTTTGGAAATGTACCAATTTGGAATGATAAGTTACAGATGTGAATCTTTAACGTTAATGAAGAAGGTTTACAATCTGACGAGTGACTATAGGCTTTTCAAATGTGTGATACGTACATCAAATAAAGCATCTCTAAATACTGATCAAGAACAGTCAAAAACAGTTTTGTGCTGTGGGTATTAACATCTGGATAGAATCAGCTGTACATGCAACTCAGACACCAAATTGGTACTCAGACCGAGGGGGCCCTGAGCAGGTGTATAATAATGTTGCACCAGAGTTGCTTCATGTCAATTTCCAAGAATAAAAAAAGCCACCAGTTGGTTTATGTACAGTTAGTACACAGAAGTGACATTGCAGAAGGTAATGGCAGAGATCCAAACAGCACGCAGTTGAAACATTTGAAGGGATCCCTCCCGCCCCCAAACTCACGAGACTGCCTGTTTACAGCAGGAGCGCCTTTGATCACAGAATCATTCAAACATGTGCACTCAAAGTTTGAGAGGCTGCCAAGCTAGGCTGTACACACTGACATGAATATAATCTCACATGTACCACAAGTACGCTTTGACAGTTGTGAAAAGTTTATTTAAGTTAACCCAAGTAAATGTATTCTTTTGATACATGTTGCTAAAGAAGATCAAAATATGTGGAAAGGATGCAACACAGTTGATGCTTGAGATACTGTTTGTGCTTGGTCACTAATGGAAACGATTGGACCGTATAGTTGATTAATTCCCCATTCACTGCAACATCTCAGACGGCACCATCTGTGGGAAAGACAATGTATCTTTATTAGTTGTTATTAGGCACCATGAGATAATGTCAGACAATTAAAGATATACAGATAGATGTATTACATTTCTCCACATCAAAGAAGAACATTAAAAAAGGTGGAGTCAGTGATTCTGGAGAATGTTTGTTGTCCAATATCATTTTAAAATCAGTGAATATCTCCTAAGAAAACACTACCTGTCCGTACTGTGTGTGCCCTGACAAGAAATCCAGTAAACACACAGCCTAGGCTCTGTAAAAGGGCAAAGGGTAAGTGAACACTACAAGTCAACACTAGATTTTTTTTTCCAATACGCACAGGTCATGGAGATAGTCACTCATTTTGACGAAAAGTGATTTGACAACAAGTGTTCTCCAGAATCGCTGACTCCACATTTAGGTAGGTCTGAAAAGTTTAATAACCTACTCGTTCCAAGTTACCTTGGCTTCTCTGCTAGAGCTAGTATCCGTGTCAATGGTGTCACTGCTAAATGGGTTGGGGAGGCAGTCAGGTGGGTTGGCTGCAGTATACAGTAGGGCTGCTCAAGCTTGGAAGAGGACTTTCAGGATTTGCAATGCTGTTGCCACCTGGAACTGGTAAACTGGACAATCTACCCGAGTTTAGTAATAATCGTAATCGTCATCTGTAGCATCGTCATCAAAATCAATAAACAGTTTTGTGTATTTGGGTTTTCCATTTGGTTGCCCACGATCAGTGCTCTGTCCGGGTGGTCTCATTTGGGTTTGAGAATCAGTCGACGGACCCTGGAAATTTAGCAAAAGGTCAAAAGCAGTGCGATCAGGCCTTGCAGCTTGTTCATGGTGACCGCCGATGGATTGATATAGAGAAGAGGATGATAATTCTTGTTTACTCGTCTGCGCCACATTGCCTGTTCCATGGTAATTTGTGGCGACAACTTGATTAATTGTTGGAATTTTATAGGGGGATGGAGCAAAAGTAGGAGATGATGGTTCAACTGGAGTCGGATGAGATACAGTCGCTACCTTTTTTACATGATCAAAATATGGTTGAAATTGCCCAAAGTTATGCCGTTTAGAAGCAACGGTAGGTTCAATACATTCAATGGGTTTGGCCTGACCTGCGTCGTATTGTCCACTATGGAACTCAGAAAAATAGATATTTGTTGGGACATATGAAACCGTTTGTCCTCCTTGACCTGTCCCATAGTCATTACTAGTAGGATCTTTTTGGGCAGTGTAGTATCCATGTTGAACATTGTCAGATTGTAGAGGATGATATTCTGGGATTGAAAGGAATGTGGGTGGAGGCGTTTGAAATAACTGGATCTGTTTGTTGGGGATTTTACCAAGGGTGACTTGTCCATTAGGAATTGTATACTGGGTGGAATGCTCAGGTGAAAAGGTCAACCGCTTGCCACTCGTGTGAATTGGCTCATGCTTTTGATGCTCCATTTGTCGCTGCACATTACTGCCAGAGTTAAGGAGATTCCACCCAGATTCAACCCTCCCTGGTCGATTTGCAAGATAAGCACCATGGCTGCTGGAAGGTTGTGGATATGTAGTAGTAATAGGAGGAGGATGATGATTAGGGACCGTTAAGCTGAATTGAAAGCTTGGGTTTAAAACGTTGTGGGCGGTTTTTGTTCCATCTGGGTAATTTGTGGAATCTTTGTCCGAAGGAACATCTGAATCAGAGGGGGTGTTGAAACCGCCGTAGATCTGAACACCGTTTGGTCCGTTTTTTTGACAAACGTGAGCAACTCCTTCGCTCCCATCACTGTTCAAACCAGAGCCTTGAGTGATTAATTGACAGTCTTTGCCTTGGCCCAGGTAGTCAACAATAGGAACTTTTAGCTGGAATTCAAAGTTTCTGGTATTGGTAGGTGGATGGTTTCTTTGCCGTGGAGTTAGGGGTGGGGACATTTTCTGTGTCTGTTTGTAGGTGACATCAGATGATGGCGGATACGGGCTGTGGGTTTGGTGGTACAGACCGGGTTGATTTTGTATCTGGGCATGGGTCCGGACCTTCAGAGAACGTCCAAGAGGCCTCTGCAAGGTTTTGACCTTAACCTGATTATGGAGATTGGGCTGCCTCACAGCCCGGATATAGTGCATTAGGCGTCTGGTCCCATAGTCATATCCCTCTAGCTGTTTCTTCCCAACATCCTGCCATGCTCTGGGAAACATTGAACTTCTTGCTATGGAGGAAAAAAACATGTTTAGAATATTTACTGAAAGAAAACAATTACTTCATACACAAGGTGTGAAATGCAATGGGTCTTAGGGGAGGCTCCATACATTGATGCCAATTATTTAAGATTAACAGCACTGTGGAATTTATATGCATGTTAAAAAGGGCAGCTTTTAAAAAAGGGGGAACACATAGTAATGCTACCTAATAGTGCATGGTGCCACTACTGCTAGCATGGATACTGGCCCTCCAAGATGGTAAAAGCTATGGAAAAGTATGCACCACTTCTGCAAAACACAATGTATGTCTTTATACATGCACTGATTTGTTGGCCACTTGTTTTGGAATTATGGAAACCAGTTGTAAACAACACTGAGATTACAACTTTTAGTTAATTTGGCATTCTTTTGAGCAAATTGCTTATTTACACATGAAAACAGATAGGGAATATCATTTGCATTTGCATTCATTTGGAGTTTGGTCTCTGGCAGCTTGATCAATGCACACTCGGATTTCAGCATTGTTTATGTCTCAACCAAATCTTGAGGGAAGAATATGGCTCTATAGCTGCCAAAAGTTCCACCTTTTTTAGTCCCTACATTTTACTTTTGGTGCTGGAAACGATGCATAAAGCAAATTTATAGAGCTTTTTTTTTATTGAAATAAACCGTGTTTTTCATCTAGAAATGAGGCAATACGAGCGAGTTATAACAGTTATGTTCTGGCTAGAGAACAACAACGAGCAACAAAAAGGTAATAAAGCTATACAGAGTAGAGCAGAACTGCGGTCGTAATTCTCTCCAGATGTGTCATTATGATTGCATCTCAGTTAATCATTTTGAGTCAGTTAATATATTAAATAAATAAAGCAGCTTTAAACATGCATTTAATGGTAATCTGAATTGCCTGTCTATGCTGCAAATTATCTTGCCGTCTGATCAATTGGAAAAAAATACAACATAATAAATTCTGAGTGCTGTACAGCATCCAGTCTGCCTGTATCCCACTTGCTGCGCCATCCTTTATATCTTGCCTATAGTGTGTAGACCTAATGCCTATCCCAGGAGGAAGCCTACACCTCTTTGATCCATCATACTTGGTATTGGCAGCATCTTCAAGGCTGTACTAATGATGAAAGATCGTATGTCAATTGAGCAATAGTTGAATTTCAGTGTCTTGTGATACAGTTTATTGATTTGTTCTGTAACAGAGGGATGATTTTAAACTAGCTATGAGTATATTGTTAAGGAGCAAGGAGGTAAGTTGAGTGCCGTATAGTAATTAATGAATAGGGTTGCAGGGCATTTAGTTAGGTCTCATCTACATGTAAAATGATATTTTTCATCGGTAAAAAGTAAATAATTTAGTTTATTTATTTGGCAGTAGTAAAAAGTAGCCATTCATTTATTTATGTGTAGCTATTTCCACATAACCATCTCAAATAGTTTAATCAGCAGCTAGTACAGGTTTGCAGCATTCTGCTGTGGAGCTTTACATAAAAGCTGACACAATTATAACACCAGATTATTTGATCAGAAATGTTCAACTAATCAAAAACACAAGAAAACTTATATTGCACTAACCTGCTGGAAAAGATGAGAAGTCCACTTCACTCAACAAGAACACAAGCAATATCCTGTGAAACAATAGCAAATTAGACACTTAATTTTCAAAATCTAAAAACACAAATTTACATACAAATGACTTCAAATGTCCAGCACTTGATACAAAATTTGGATTCGAATTTATTTGGATTAATATTGAAATGAGTTACCTTATAATTGACAACCCAGCAGCCATGACTGTTGCAGCTGAAGTCACTACTGTGGCAGAGGCTCTCTAAACTCCCACAAATAAACACACCTGTTGCTCCAGCCAGAGAGAGAGCCAAGCATGCAGGGTGCCTAAGAAAATGATCTCAGGTAGGCTCTAGTTTGCATTTTTAACATGGAGTAGAGCTAGGCAGCCAAGAGGACAAAAGCACAGTGCACACTCTGCTACACACAGCTGTGACCACTTGTGATGTGATTGCCTCAGCAGCTCATTTATACCCAGGTGAGTGAGGATGTGATCAATGGGAATAAATGTGGTTTTGACTGGGATTGTCCTGGTAAAATGTGGCATCGCAACAGGGCACTTTTTCTAGTGTAACTGCCCCATCTTAAAACACATCTCCTTATTATAATAGCTATGTATGACGATGAGTGATAAATTAGCAACCCATTCAAATGTGAAGTTATACATATTTGTTGCGACTCCTTTGTAATGAATTAATTACTTTTGCTGCACGAAGCTAAGTGGATGTATGTGGGAAAAATGTCAACCTTTATTTGAAGGAAAATTACTTTACTTGCTATTAACTTTACCTCAGTATCTAACTAGCTATGTAGTTTACAGGACTCATGGACGATTTGAACAGCTTACACCATATTCTTGTACGCTTTATTTTAAAAACAGTCCAACGCTCTTCCACCTTAGTATTTAGATAGGGTCAAACATTTTGATAGTTGTAACTTCTGGGTGTGACATGTGTTAGCCTACCTGTGTGATACTATGGATCAATGATATGAAAAAGTGTGACCAAAATTTGCAAGATGAACTGTTTATCTAAACGGCCAAATAGTCATATTTTGACGAACAGCAAAATTATAGTGATTAACATTAAAAATTATTTTTAATGTTAAGGTCTGATGAACATACTGAAAAAAACCGGATCAGATGGAGGACTGAGGAGGAGCACCATTTCACAGGAAAGAAGATTGCTGCATTCAAAGGATTTGAGTGAGTTTATTTGCCAAAACGTGATTAAAAAAAAGTGTCATTCCTAGGCATTTTAGTCAATTGTTTAAGAAAATAAAAATAGATACAAATTGAAACTTTTCAGTACTGATGATTAATGTCATGTTTGTCTTTTAGTTATAAACCTGTGGGAAAGTATGGACAGGGATGCTTCCGAAGCAAGGAGGGGAAGGAATGCAACTGCTGATGCCACAGTGGAGGTGCAGCGCTATATGACGGATCCACCACTGGAAAGATCCACTGGCTTACTGGCAGGAACACCAACATGTGTACCCACATCTGTTCAAGCTGACAACTTTTTTATGCACGCCAGCATCCTCCGTTCCATCTAAACAAATCTTTTCTAAATGTGGAGAAGTTGTCAGCAAAAAAAGAAACCGGCTCAACCTGAAAACTGTTGAGAAAATAATGTTCCTGAATAAAAATCTTTGAATGTTCCATAATCACCCCATATTTCCATAATTACCTCCTGCAATAGTTAGACAAGCACACCCAACCTATGCCATCTTTTCCCAGCCTATTCTCCTCAGTAACACAAATTACACACATTCAATCTTTATTTTTTTTTTATATTTTTTTATTTAGAAGTTTATTGAGGAGGGACAAATACATTGTACATTGTTTCATATAAAATAGATGCCATGCATACAGGTTTCTAGCCAAGACTAATTTGCAACCCGTCCCTGGTTTTGTAAATATAACATATTCAGTCTTAGTGTAAGAGTGTAATCATTTTCAAAGCAGAAATACTTTACATCCACTGCAGCCTTGCACTTCACCAGGAGAGGTCACAGTAACTGAAGCTTTGAACAATGAACCCATGTTCATTGCTCAAAGTGGTTCAGCGCTTCACAAAAGCTTAATTCGCCCATCACTATTGCTAACCCAGGTTTAGGTCAGCAACAGAGGGCAAGGGAGGAGAGGAAAGATTTCTGGCATTGGAGTCCAGTTGAGGATGTCTTCAGCAGCTCTACTACTGCCCAGCAATGTACAATATGTTGTACTGTAGTTCTGGGGATTTCAAAAGGCCCCTTGAAACTAAAAGCTGCATGGGGAATCAAGTAAAGACACACCAGGACTTCTAGCTCTTTTCCCCCATCCATAAATCAGCTTAACGTGGTAGAGAAGCTGTGAGATCTTCAATGGATCTTCTGGACAGGCCAAGGTCAGGGCGGAGTTGGGAGGGACCATCAAAATACAGCTGCAGGGTCGGCACATTGTGGTTCAAGTGGCAGTATGTTGATTGATTTTGATTTTATTTTATTTGTGTATGGACATGACAATGGCATTGGACGAACCAGATGCAATGTTTTCAGTGTGTTAGCATAGATGCTAGTTTACAACACCTGTCCACAGGAGGCTTTTAAAAACAACAAAATAAACAAGTCAAAACAAAAACAAGATCAAAATACTGATAAAAACTGACAATTAAAAGAGTAAAAATGTAGTATACAATGAAGTACAGAGCAGCAATATAATAAGTCAAATATATAAGATACGTAGAGTAAAACAAAGGCAGCATGATCAAACAATACACCAGTTGTAAATTATTTGTGTGAGCACTGTCTTGAAGGTTAGACATGCTACGAATACAAGAAATAAAAGAGATCCAATGTTATACAAGACTTATTTGAACTCCTGTAAAACCCTAGTCTATCTTGTCGCCATTTTATATTGCTAAGGACAACAAAGGGTAGGCATAACAAGACACACAAACACACATAAATACAGACAAGAGAAAATGTATAGTGATCACTTGAGAAAAAAAAGACAGACAATGTATAATACTGGAGGATATAATGTTCAAGCAACTTAAAACTACATTACAACATTTTCAGTCAAACATTCATGTATTGAAATGCCTTGTTCCTTCCCATGTCCTGTCAAGTTTCCCTCCTGTTTGATTACTGCTCCCTCCCCTAATGTGTTACACCTGTGTCTCGTTGTGTCTAGTATATATACCCCTTGTCATTCCTTTGTTCCTGAGGGGTATACTACAAAGCAAACTCAACAGAGCCCGGCTCTCTTTTTTTGATCTGGTTCAACATAACACATACCCTCGCTCAGAGCTAACCGGTATCACAAAGGCAGTTATCAACCTCTTATATTGAACGAGGGTTTCAGCTTCAGGCTCTGTGCGCGTCCCCATAAGAGGGGGCGTTTGGCCGTCATTTGACTCTGCTTCCGCACAGACTGGACTGATCTTGTGCCGCTAACTTTACACTAACTGACTGATTGCGAGCAGCTGACTTCGCTGACTTCACAAGAGTTTGTCAGTCTGAATGATCACAGAACAGCAGAAAACAGAGAGCCGAAAAAAACCTCATACTGCAAATAAGGAGAGAGTGGAATGTTGTCAGAAAATTGGGCTACTGAATTGATTAATTTATTTTACAGATCGTTCTCGCAGTGCGTAACGTTAGTGATGGTGAGATGAGGCCCCGTGAATTGATCGAATCTTTCGGGCCAAATGCTTCACCAAAAGGCCTGATCGACAAAGCCCCATTTAACAGCTCATTTAGGAATACTGACATCTGCTGGTATGTTACAGTAGTGGCTCTCTGTTATTTTTCCAGTGTGTAAAAATCTCCATTAGAGGTATTTTAAAGCCAGATGAAAAACCTAATCTATCCTGATCCTGGTATCTTGATAGAGTAATAATGATTGTATATAAAAATATAAATTGGTCATTTGTGATATATTGACACATAATATAATAATAGTATATTATAACATAATACATATATGGAGTGTTGGATGAGTGGTGTTTATATACGTTGTTGGATGAGTGGTATTTTTTTATGGATAAATAAACATATGAAGTGCTTGTGTGACTGGGTTATAACTGGGATTGGGGAAGTTGGCTGGGGGATGGGGAGGTGTTTTCAATGATTTTTATTTAGGAACAAGATTTTCTCGACTGTGTTGGGGCTGAGGCGATTCCTTCTTTTAGAAACAACTTCCCCAGCCTTTGAAAATACCCGTTCACATGGGACTGAAGAGGCAGGGATACACAAAAATTGAAGTGCCAACTTGTACAACTTGCGGATAAAGGTGCTTGTGATTGTGCCAGTACAGCAGTGGATCCTCTTGTCGTGGGAGGTAATTTTCTCCCAGGTACCGCTGAACCTCCACAGAAGCCTCGGCCTCCGTATTGGACACTCCACGCCTCTGTGTCACTGTCGTGTCCAGCAGCTGCCACAGGTTACTACTACCTACAAAAAGAGTACACACCAGTATGTCATTAAACATTTATAATATAGATGTCATCATAGGAACACTTGCTGTACCTGAGCTGGATGTGGATGATGTTGAAGCCACTGGTGCAGCAGCATCACAGGTGGCAGTTGGAGGTGTCTGCATTTCTCTTGCACATTCTGTTTGCAGTCGTTTGACCGCCTCATTCGCTTTCAGCGGGCTGTGGAACCCCAGGTCTTTAAACCTGGGGTCCAGCAATGTTGCCTGTGTCATCAAACTAACAGACTCCAAATTTCCCATGTGGTCAATTAAGCGATGGATGAGGTTGACAGCTAGATGTTTTGCTGGTTCAGTTTTTAAATTTGCAACCTCACACTGAATAGTGTGGTGGAGCATCTTCATCAGTGGTATCACCTTTGAGCCGGAGACACGTTTCTCCTCAGAGAGCTCCACAGTGGCTCGCTGAATTGGGCCTAACACCTGTAGTGAGAAAGTTAGATCAGACAAGATTAGCTGTATAAATAACACTGCAGGGTGTGTCTGAGGATGGGGGGGGGGGGGCTCAGAAGACAATAGAGGGGGTGTTGTCTGAAGTTTCTAGAATAACCATTTGATATACAGGAGAAATACAAGATAAATACAATGTTTCTTATGGCAGATATAAGCATTCTATCATTTGAGTCTGGATATATCATGTGCAATATTTTGCCATTACACACCTTTGTCACTTCCTCAATTGCGTCATTTTCCAACGAGGTGAGTGGGAGAAGGTCTGTATGAAGGGAAGCCAGGGCTGCTCCCACAGCTTCACGCTGTTCAAACAGCCGTTCCAACATTAAAAATGTGCTATTCCACCTGGTGTCTACTTTGATCAATAGTTTGTGCTTAGGCCTGCCCATTGATGCTTGTAGTTGGCCCAAATGCTCTTTGGCTGTCGTGCTGGTCCGGAAGTAAGTCACGATCTTCCTGGACTTGTCACGCAAGTCTGCCAGCATAGGGACCTGCTCAAAGGACTTGCGCACAATTAGGTTGAGGGCATGAGCCACACAGATGCTGTGCCTGACCGCCAGTAGCTTTACAGAGGCTTTCATGTTTGCTGCAGCATCTGTGACCAAGCAGCTCACCTTGCCCTTGATCCCCCAGTCTTACAGGATCTTAGCCTGTGCCAGGGCAAAATTCTCAGCAGTGTGACGCAAAGGAAAGTATTCCACTCCTAACATTGCCGTATTAAGAGTGTCTTCCTCTGTAATATAATGGCACGTGACACCCAGATATGCCTCCATGTTCATGGAGGACCACATATCTGCTGTAAGACTTACAGCTGCAGCCTTCTGGACCTCTTCCTTTGCTTTCTCCTTTGCCAATGTACATTTCTCTTCCACCATAGCCTTTAAAGCCTGTAAAAGAAAACAAAGGTGCATGATATATATAATATTACTGCGGAAATCTTTGTAATAGTAATTCCACTAGCATCATCGATTTGTAACTCATACCTGTCTTGATGGAAGAGAGTAGTTTGGATCAAGGACACGGATGAGATTCCTAAATCCCTCATCCTCTACCACTGAGAATGGTTGGGAATCTTTGGTGATCATATCAACCCAGGCTTCATCCACATCATGCTTCCTGGTACCTATACAGAAGAAAAAATATGTCAGCATAGTACAGGAGTATTAAGGGGTATTGCATGTAAGAGATGAGGTATATATTACTTGTCCTTGTTTGTGGCTGTTCATTGTCATGTAATGCACGGTAATGCCTCCACATACAGGTGGTGTTGTTGCTGTAACAGAGTTCTTTCTGGCACAGCCGACACTTAACCTTAAAAAATAACATTGTTAGGAGAATTTTTAAAGAACATTTCATATTGTATGTTCCAGCATACGTATGTCTAGAGAACATTATTGCTGTATCAACATGTAAGACATATGTCTTATTTATCTTATGGATTTTATCTAGGCCTATGTTATGTAGGCTACCTCATCTATTTTCTATCATTAATCTCATACTTTACCTTTTTGGGAGAAATCAGGTCAAAATGCTGCCAAACTGAAGATGTCCTTCTCTTACTTGGTGGTTCCATAGTCTCACTAGAGAGTTCTATAACAATCACCAAACTTACCACTTACCTGATCCGCAGCTAATCCGCAGAACATTTCCTCTATTTCCCGCAGCTTTTTAAACGAATCGGATCACTTCACGAGGCAGTCACGTGACTAAACACAAACGAAGCCCCGTTTGTCAAACGGGGCCTCGTTTGTGTTTAGTCACGTGGTGCTGTGACAAACGATACAGGCCTCGAGACAGGCTTCATGTGGACACGCCCCCCTTTGCTCGACACAGGCTTCGGGGCTTCCGTGTCGGACGTAACATCACTACGTAACGTGACATTATAAAGCAATTAAAGGTTGAACTTGGATTAAAACACTACACCATTTAGCCTAATTGATAGTCCTACACTTAAGAATGTGATTTAAGTCTGACAATGTCCCCAAATGAATAGCACATGTGGAAAATCACTTTAGTTTTGGGCCACATCAAAATTAATAAAATTTATTTGGATTTAGGCTAATAGCCCTTTATTTGCATCTTATAAATACCAATAAAATAAATAGCATAGATACAAAACCTGTAGTCTGTATTTTCCGGACACATATGAATCTACTGTGAGAGGCTTAACCTGTGAGTCTGCAGCAATGTCCAAACTGTGACAGCTGTCACCTGTCACATCCCAACTGTAATCGCTACTGATGAAAAGAAAGAAGCCTACAGTGAAATAATGTTGCAACTTGAGATTTTATAGAACGCTTCATTAATAATCTTTATTAAGGACTCAGATGGTCCACTCACATAGAACACATTACTCAATAAAATACTGTACTAAAATAGGTGCAAGCTATCATGCCAATGCTTTCGAAGCCTGGATGTGAACCTATAGCCCATCATAGGGTTGGTTAAGGCTATAATGATGCTATTTTCTGATAAATCCAATCGACACATGAAATTGAACATTAACTTTCGTAACAGTGCCTGACATGTAGGTACATTAGAGGACACAAATAACTGGCTAGCACTGTGCCACCTAGGAACACGGAGCAACAACCTCAAGGCATCATTATATGCCACTCTAAGCCTCTGCATACTTCTCACTCTGTAAGAGGACCAGAGATGAGCTGTATACAGCGGCGTGACATAAGCCCTAAACAGAGCACACTTAACATCTGTGGAACACATGGAAAATTTCCTCATCATGTTGGCCTGTGCATATATTTTACACCATTGACGACGAATGTCACTGTCATCCATGAGATCATCTGAGAAGACATGTCCTAGATATTAGTAGCCAGTGTGTGTAGATCGCCAGGTAAAATCATTTGAGGAGAGAGCATAGAGTGGCGCTGCGTACAGTAGGCTATTTTACATTTTCTGCATCAATAACTGTATGCATATGGCAAAAAGCCGCAGCGCGATGTTACAGTTCACTGATCAATAAGTTTACTTATTTAACGAGTTTCCTCCATGAGAATGTATCGCTCAGACAATATAGTCAGGTCCGCGGGATTTCAAAATGTGTAGTTTCCTTAAAGGGCAGCGCTTTAAGAGCCGAATTTAAGATCAAACTCTGGAACAAAAACTGGCCTGATCAGATTAGCCGTGCAGCCTCTGTTACCATGGTGATCTAGCCAGGTAGAGAGAGCCACCTTTCGTGATACTGAAAACTCTGGCTTTAGACTCAACAGACCTCGCTCAGCCCTTAATCTTGCTTCGTAGTATACCCCTCAGGAGTACAGGAAACACAAGTAACGCAGGGAACAGAGGGAACACACAGGACAAGGACTCACCACCAACGACACGAAAAACCATAATGCACAGACAACGAACAAAGGAATGACAAGGGTTATATATACTAGACACAACGAGACACAAGTGTAACAGTAATCAAACAGGAGGGAAACTTGACAGGACATGGGGAGGAACAAGACAGACATACCAAAATAAAACAGGAAAAACAGGGAACCACCAAAACAAGACAAGACAAAGACAGAACATGACAGTGATGAAGTGATAAATGGAAAAGTATTCTTTAATACCCTAGATTTGAGGTAATGCATGCCTTCATAAATCTGACTCCCCCCTACATTACTTTAGAGCACAGTATACTTGCTTTTAATACTAAAATAACAAAAAAAAAACTAATACTAAAAACGATCTGTATTGATCTGTATTGAGCTGCTACCGCATGAAAATAATATCTCTAGACAAAAATACAGCTCTATTGCTCATCAATATTTTGTGTTGTGTTTGTTTAGTGATCATGGCGTTTGCCTGGAAATGTCAATATATAATTTGTAATCTGTAATTAACATTCAGCTACATACTGGGGACTCTGAACTGGGATTCTTTTTTTATATTTCTCCAAAACCTCTGTTTTGACACCATCCACCGGAGTTTGGAAAACATGATTGCACCTCTGCAGTGCACTGTCACTTCAATACTATTCACATCATGTTTGTGAGTGGCAGGTTTGAATGCGGGGTATTGCAAGAGTTTGAAGGGAAAATAATATCAAGGCGTTTTAGAAGCCACTAAGCAGCCCTCACAGCTCCCAGATGTGCCTTCAGATGTTAGCCTAACATACTGTGTTTGGTGTGACAGTCACAACTACTAGAGCCAGTGGAGCATTAAAGATTGAACAACGGTGTTGATCATGCATTCCATCGCAATGAACTGAGAGCCAACCAGTCGGACTTAATGACGATGGATCTCCATAAAGTGTTCACTTGTTTATTTGTGTTTTATTTGACACCTTGAGATTTTCTTGCTTGAGTAACGAGATTGATTTGTACAGAACAGCATTGACTGCAGAGCTTAACGTGAAGCCTAACGTGCACTCCCTTTCTAGATAATAAAAAAACTACAAATATGGAAACTGTAGTAGTAGTAATGCATTTTGAAAGACTTCTCTACTTCACTCCCATTATAACCTCATTGCAATGCCTCACACCTTCTTTCATATAAGCAAGAAAAGTACGAGTAAGTAAGTGAAAGTCCATTACTGCCATTGAAGAAAAAATCTAACATTACATATTATAGACTAATATGACCCCAATGAACAACGTGGGATGTGTGACAAAATCTCTTTCCGGGACGAAAGTCCTGAAAATGACCAGAACAGGTTACACTAATCACACTACGTGGTGAATGGGACTTTTTTTTGTCCGTTATAGATATCCTCATACTTTTTTTACCAGATTAATCTTCATATCAAGAGAAATACTTTTTGTATTACACTTTGTCAAACAAATATTATAAAATATGCAAATTAGGCAATATCTCATTATAATAATAATTAATAATTGCTTGGATTTATATAGCGCCTTTCATGATACTCAAAGCGCTTTACAGGGTTCCAGACAATTCGTTCACACACAGTCATACCGGTGATGGTAACTACCATAGTAGCCACAGCTGCCCTGGGGCAGACTGACAGAAGCGAGGCTGCCATTCAGCGCCATCGGCCCCTCCGACCATCACCTCAAACATACAGCAGTCATACACATTCACACGAGGCAAGGTGGGTGAAGTGTCTTGCCCAGGGACACAACGACCATGACACAAGTGGCCGGGCTGGGATCGAACCGCCAACCCTAGGATCATTGGCCAACCAGCTTAACCACCTGAGCCACAGTCGCCTCATTAAATAAACCATGATGCTGTCCAAAACCGACATGCGCTTTGTGCACGCCTTTATGAAATAAGTAAAACTAGAACTGCAAGCAGTTATTAGGGGGCCAAGCCTCCGGCGCAACTCGTCGTCGACCGCTGCGCCGGCCTCTCACTTCACAGAATCCGTGGATGTAAAGTTTTTGAATGTGGGATGTTCGGTTTGGGAGTTATAGACCAAAAAGCAAAAAAGTCGCAGAGAAATTGTTGGAGCTGAAATGGGAAGTCTGTTTTGCAGTTGCGATTTATCCTTAACGGCTTAAATGGGTGTGGCCTATGCTTAAAGATGCAGCAGAATTCATCGAGGCGGGCGACCAGTGCGAAGGCCACATACCTGTCAAGTCTGGTCAAAAGATGAAGCCTCAGCCAGCGTCTAGGCATAAACCAAACTGCTTTGACCTTCATTATAGCGCCACCTGTAAGAAATAAATGATTGCTTTGCTTTACCAGAGCCCCGTTGGCCAGCATGTTTCCAGGTCCATTCAGACAGCGGCTTGGATGGACCTGGAATCCAGACACATTGTTTACGCCTCTCACGACGTGGAGGAGGGGTTGGGTTTTGAGAGGCAAAAAATTTGGGTTCTCAAATCAAAATGGTGTTTTTAAGATTTAATAAAAAGGTAACCTAAATCCATGGCTAACACACTACAATGAGGGTACATCATATATCTGTGGATCAATACTTAAATAATGTTATTAAGTAATAGATGAATAGGGAAAAAAAGCTGAAAAGGGACAACATCTCTATGGCTTCGATTAGAGGGGCAAATCCATAAAAAAAAATGGAGAAAATTTAAAGTTCAAATCTAAATAGTTAAAAATGGATAATATTCATTTAGAAAAAATAGAAAATGAGGAACATTAATGCAGTAAATGTAAGGACAGGTGTTCCTCTAACTGTCATTAATGGTTTAGAAATGAGCAATGGCCTGTAATCCAGATTTGCTTAGCTCAAACATTGGGTAGTGCTAAAAAATAACTTTTCAAGATTATACAGGTTAAACATTACAAACCAGTTAGAGAAGGCTCTAGTTGGCATAGAGGAAATCTAAACAGAGACATTCATGATAGCTGTAGTATGTGGACATAATTTGTACTTTATCTGTGGGATTAATGTCACGAATGTATACGTGATCAATTGTTGTGTCATTTTCTGTTGTTGGCGAAGGGACAATTTGGGTGTAACCTTGCTGTTGCATGACATTTTCTGCAGATTTTGAAACAAGGGCATCGACATTGAAATCTCCCATAATTACCTTTCCTCCTGAAAGTTGGTTAAAGTGTTCTATTACCAAAGCAAGACTGTTTGAATATGGCGAGTTTATATGATGGCGGTTTGTACAGCACAATGTAATTGTAATTCAAAGGCTGAACATTAAACATGATGGCTTCCAAGTCACTGCATGGCATGTGTATAATGTTACAAGTGATGTGGTCTTTGTGATAGTAGCCAACTCCACCATGCTGTTTGTTTACCAAGTCTTGGAATTGGGTCATGTTATGGTAGGATTGGGACCGGAGTTTGTGATTAAATGTCCAACCTGGCATTTCAATGGAACTGACTGATGTGTTTTGTTCCAGCCATGTTTCTGTCATGCAAATGATGTCAGCACTCAAGATTCTCTGGTCATGTTTAAGGTCTTCTATGTGTTGACATAGACCTTGAATGTTGTGTAGGCATACTTTGAGTCTTGAATTTATTTGTCCTGGGGGAGTTACAACGAATGGTTCCATTTTTTGCAAGGAAATGTCAATGCCTGGTTTTGAATAGATGGCAGTGGCTTTAAAGTCTTGAATGATAAGATTTTCTACACTTCAGGCTACATTTGCTTGGCCAGCGGAGAATATCTTTTTAAGTGACACTACAGCTCTTTCCAAAGTTAAACCTTGAACCTTGTGAATGGTACAGGCCCATGCTAGGCGTAAGGGAAATTGACTTCTAGTCCCACCAGTAATTGTCTCGTCTTCCACAGCAGATATTGGTGTTGCTTGTTGAAGTTCTGGCACTGAGCATGTAAACCTTTCCCTCAGTTTTCTGCCAATTTTGTTCTCATCAAAGTTAACATAAATGGTTTTGGGAAAGGGATTGTTTCCATCAAATGTGACTTTGCAAACGGTACCAAACACACCATTAACCAATCCATCAGACAGATCTATATTTTTGATTAGCATAACGCGAGCTGATGGGCCAACACACAACAGTCTGCTTAAGTATGTGTGTTTATCAAAAGTTTGTGGACTAGTTTTTTTTGTCATTTGTCCTGTGTGAGGTTTTTTTTGTGCATCCTGAGCTTGGATTTGCACTATACCTACACGTCTTGTGCAACATGTTGATATTATGTATTCCCACTGCACTGTTTGTGGAGAAAATGTGAAGGTCCTGTGTAAATTCACCCATGCCGGTCTCAGATTGTTTTAGTAAGGCTTCATCTTGCTCTTTAAGTTTGTCCCCTTTTTTGTGTTTTCTAAGGCGATTTAAGGTCTTGGCAAACTCCTGTTTTTTTTCTCATTATTTCTGTCAACTCAATGTGAGTGAAATGATTGTTCCACAGATCTGTGATCTTGTGCCAGCTGTGGGCTAGCGATACAAAATACACTGTAAGACAAAACTGCTAAAACAAATGTGAAATTATTGAACTCTGTCCCTTTCACACTACACTGTCCACCCACATATCAAAACTCCGCAGCCTTGGCGAAAGAGCTTTCTCCAGGGCAGGTCACAGAGTGTGAAACAGCCTCCACAAACATATCATTAAGTCTGTGTCGCTCACCATTTCAAGAGAAAACCAGAGCGTGCGATTTCAGTTTTCACTAAATTTAGGTGAAATACATCTACATCAATAAAAACGTTAAAAGTTAATGTGAAATTCAAACACAGGTTTATTAAGATGTAAGTAAATACATAATTACAAGGAGAATTAAAAAAAAGGAAAATATTAACAATTTAAACAATAACATTTTTAAACATAAAATATATATTACAAGAAAAAACAAATACGGAATAAAATATGCAAAATAAAACTTCAACTAAATCTAAGTACGACAAGTCTTTGTCTTGACAGTGGCAGCTGCAGGGGGGGGAGTATGTCAGACAGCAAAGAGGCAGGTGGTACAGATGTGTCTGTTGTTGCAATCTCCAGGTCAACGATGGCAGTTTGGGTAGAGACTTCACACATTGCTGGAAATAAAAACAAGAGGATATATAAATACACAGTATATTGTTTTATTTTTCTCAATAAAATAAGGTGGGTTTCTCTAATATTGGACAATAGTGAAGCATATTAAGCTAATAACTACTTTGCCAGAAAGCACATGGAGATACCTGAAAATTTATTTTGAGGACAGATTAGTCAAATATTTAACTGTTTGATAAACACGAAAACCACAATGTTTTACACGAAACCAACTATGCTTAACACCAAGAGAACCTTGTCCCAAGTTAATAACAGAAGTGGCAAACAATCTACAAATGTGAATCATCACAACTCTATTCCTGAGATCGTCTATGATTGTTTTCTCTTTTGGAATGTCTGACCTGAATAGGTTCACTTTGTTGTAACTCAAATTACTTTATTTAATCTCTGCTTTATCTAATGGAACACAACTTCTTCACTAAAGATATATAATTTAATTGCTCTATTTCATCAATAATTTTCACCAAATTGGATTGTTTTTAGCTGCGCAATTAAGGCAATGCAGCTAAGTGTTCACAGACTTTAACAGATAGAACAATTGGCAAATAATTTGTTTTATCTCTATTAAAAATTGCTTTTTGGAAAGGAAAAATGTTGAATGGATAAACAAACATCTGTTATTTCATAGAACATATAGTGGTATTGATAAAAATCAATTGATAATGGTTGAACAGAAATAAATAGAAAATGATAAATGGGTTCACAAACTTTACAACAGCTGTGTATATTACTGATCCATGTAATAAAATTACAGAAAAAATATTGTTGTCTCTATTATGGGACAGTTTTTTATAGAGCAAAAGATAAAAAAAAAACATATTTAAAACATTCAACCAATAATTTGAGGAAAAAACAAATGAAAGTAAAAAAAAAAAAATTCACCATTCCTATTGCTAAACATTTCAATTTCATGTACGTCTGCCTGGTCTTCCATTTGCTCTCTGAGTGAGAGTAACATCTGCTCTTGGAGAGCCATCTTTCTTGTGGGTTCTTGTAGTGCATCCCTTACTAGCTTAACCTCACTGTGGAGGGAGCGCTCGATCCGTTGGTACCTCTCGATGATGACTCGAGTGTCCTCCCAAAGTGTCATCTGGCTATCAGGCAGCTGTTCTCTTGCTACTGTTTTGTCACCTGCAGTGTACTCAAAAATAATACACAACGAGTATAATAACAGTTAAATCAATAAAACACATGATAATGTCATCAAAATGATTTCATACTTACAGCCATTACTTGGAACTTCAGTTGAAGTGCCGTGCCTTCCGAATCACTGTTCTTGTCTACGCACTTCATCTTACTGGGACTTGACATGTTTCTGTTGAATAACAATAAAATTGCCATAGGCTAGTTTAAAACAATAGATGAAAATAAAGCACATGCTAGGAAAAAACATTAAATATAACAATCACAGGTAAACATCAAATAAAATATTGCATTTTTATGACAGCTCACCTAAAAAATTAACTGAGGAAAGTAACATTAATTGAATTTGGGATTTCTGCTAATTGGCACACTTCTTTATCGTTGCATTTCCATTAATATATTGGCAATAGAGTATAACATCTATTTTCAACTTGTAATACTGGCATGGCACATAAACTTGATTAGTGTTCTTAAAGTTTAAAGATAGGACCTGCTTGGTTGGTAAAAACACAGATTAAAAAACGAAATTGATGATTGAAGAGTCTAATTTATGACATTTGATCACCTGTCACCCTCGTGACACCGGAAGGGCATTAAGCACTGGATGGCCAATACCAACAACATCACGAAGAATCCAAGCACTCACCTCACTGACCGGAGCTTGGCATCAGGACCACGCCCATTGGATGGGGGGTGGCAACGTTGACCCGGTAAAACCTTGCGAATGTGCTAGGCGAGGCCCATGATGCCGCGGCACAGATGGTTCCCAGGGGCACTCCTCTCAGGGCAGCCCATGACGTAGAGACGCTCCTGGTTGAGTGACCCCTCACCCTGGATGGCGGGGGACGCCCACTGGTCCTGTAGGCATGAGCTATGGTCTCCACAACCCAGTGGGACAGCCTCTGCTTCGTCAAGGCACGACCCTTGTTAGGGCCACCATGGCAAACAAACAGCTGCTCTGACTGACGAATACTGGCAGTAGCAGAAATATAAGCCCCAAGAGCCCGCACTGGACACAGCAGCTCAGACCCACCCTCCACAGCTGGGGGATCGAAACGCGCCAACTGGATGGGTTGGTTCAGGTGATTACATGGAAGCACCTTTGGTAAAAAGGCAATATTCGGCCATAGAGTGACCCCCGAGCCATCAGAGTTCCACCTCAGGCATGTATCACTCACCGATAGGGCATGCAACTCCCTGACTCGCTTCGCCAAGGTTATGGCAAGTAAAAAGGCAGCCTTCATGGACAGCCACTTCAACCCCCCTTGACCTAAAGGCTCGAAGGGAGGCGACGACAAAGCCTCCAGCACCAATGGCAGGTCCCATGTCGGAGCCCTTCTGGCTGTCGGGGGACGCAGCCTCAGAGCCCCTCTAAGGAACAGGGACACTAACCTGTGGCATCCTACCGTGGCGCTGTCAACCCTATCGTGTAGGGAGGAAATAGCAGCGACATAGACCCTCAAGGTAGAGTGAGACCGGCCACTATCCAGGAGAGACTGCAAAAATTCCAGGACGGTGGTCACAGTGCAGTGCACTGGATCCACCGCCCTAGCTGCACACCAGTTTGAAAACAGCTTCCATCTGTTCTCGTACTGCAACCTGGTTGATGGTGCCCTGGCACTCAGAACAGTGTCTCTGACCGCCGCAGTACAATCCCTCAGCAGCGGGTCGGGCCCTGCAGTGGCCGATGCCAGATCTGACCCCCCAGTTGTGACAGGAGATCCCTCCTGTTGGGGAGGCGCCATGGCGAGCTGCAGCAGAGCCTGAGCAGCAGTGGATACCAGGGCCTCCCCGGCCAAAAGGGGGCCACCAGAAGAAGCCGGTGGCCCTGCAGCAGGACCCTTTGGAGTGTCGGTAGAACCAGAGGCAATGGTGGGTATGCATACAGCGGCCTGTCCGGCCAATCGTGCGCCAGCACGTCCTGCCCTAAAGTGCCCGGCCAAATGTAGTCCCTCTTTTTCGTGTGAGGTCCCGCGGTTGGTGCGGAGCAACGCGAGGTTTTGCGTTTGGTGTGGACGCAGCATTATTAGAAATCTAAAAAAAGTCGCTGGCTTGTCAAAGTCGCCCTCTCAACTGCTAGAAAACAGATTTAGGACGTGTCGATTATTGTTATCAGATTTAGCATGGTTAGAAATACCCGGTTGCCTAATACATCCGTCTGAGATTTTTAGTGTTCAACAGCATGCTATCTGGGTGTTCTGTCTGAGTTAGTGGAAACTCTGGGTTTTCCGTTTCAGGTAGCAGGTTCAGCGCAACCGAGAGTCAGTTACTGCGGCAACATACGCCGTAGGTCTAACCTGCTGGATAGGTGGTTAGACCTACCCTGAGTTTGTTTTCTAGGCTATGTAAGGCTGAAGGCAGCTCGCCGACTGAAGGAAGTGTTAGAAATGGCATGTCCTTTTGTGAGAGAGCCTGTGGACGTAGAGGCTGCGATCCTCAGAAGGAATATCCGTGAGGAACGGTTATTAAGACCCCGGTTAGATATACTTTCTTTTCCTGATCATTTTCTTTTGGAGCGCTATCGTTTTTCAGCGCGATCTATCATTTATTTAGACCGACTTCTCAGCCCACATGTTAACTGCCAAACGCACCGTGGGCATGCTTTAAGTTCGATGCAGATGATTTGTTTGGCACTCCGTTTTTTTGCAAACGGCAGCTTCCTATACAACGTCGGTGACGCCGAGCACATTTCAAAGGCAACCGTGTGTCGGTCTGTCAGAAATGTGACTCTGGCACTGAAACGTTTACTCTACACGTTTGTGATGTTTCCAAGTCACCGACCCATACGAACAATCAAGGAGGAGTTCTACGGAATTGCAGGTAACGGTAGCAATAATGTTGCCTATTGTTTCTTTGAACGTTTTAATTTAATAAATAATGTGCACTATATAATTAAATAAATACATTTGTAATGCAGGTTTTCCGGGTGTCATCGGGTGCATCGATGGAACTCATATTCCTATTAAGGCTCCTTCAGTGAATGAAGGAGACTATGTTAATAGGAAGTCCTTCCACAGCATCAATGTGCAGGTACAGGTGTATGACTAGACCTTCAGCATTTTAAATTAAAGACACTTAACAAAACAGCCTCTGTATCTAATTCTACTCCTCTGCAATTTGAAGGTCGTATGTGATGCCAGACATCTCATCACCCAAGTGGAGGCAAAGTGGCCGGGGTCTGTGCATGACGCACGCATATTTCGGGAGTCTAATCTGAGCACTCGCTTGGCCCGTGGTGAGTTAAGCCTATATTTGAAGGATTTATATTCCATATTTGTTCAGATGATTAATATTTCACCTGTATCGTAGGAGAGTTCGACGGTCACCTTTTAGGTGACAGAGGGTACCCCTGCCAGCCTTGCCTTCTGACCCCGTACGCCGATCCCGTGCCAGGACCACAGCAGCGCTACAACCTGGCGCATACGAGGACGAGAGTCAGGGTCGAAAACACCTTCGGGATCCTTAAGGCAAGATTCCAGTGCCTCCAAAAGCTGCGGGTCACACCAGAAAGGGCATATTTATTTTATTTAGCGAATGCAAAGTCCTTTAGCCAAGCAGTTGCCTCTTGCTCTGCTGTATGAAGGGTGACGAGTCCTCCTTTAAGTTTTTGTAGAGGGCATGTTTCAATGATGTGATGCATTGTTTGCAGCTCTCCACAAGCACACTGTGGGGTTGGGCTGCTGCCCCATTTGTGAAGGCTGGCCAAGCAGGGGCCATGTCCAGTCCTGAATCTGTTCAATGTTGTCCACTGCTTCCTTGGAAGATTGGTGCCAGGGACCGGTAGGGTGGGGTCTGACACCAGATGTTGATTTGGGACATCCTTGGACTCCCATTCCTTTTTCCAAACTGATTGGATGGTGAGATCAGCTGGTGGTGGGTTCTTCCAAATTGGACGTCTAGATGGAAGTCGAGCTGTGGGTGGATTAAAAATGTCCATGTGAATTGGAAGGTGAGGGGAGTCTTTAGACTTTTGGAGCATCCTTTGAGTAAGGACTACTCGCCGGATGTGTGGAGGAGCTATGTTGGCTAGGACGGGGAGCCAGGGGAGTGGTGTTGAGCGGATTGTTCCTGTGATGGTCCTCATTGTAGAGTTCAGTTGGGTGTCCAAATGGTGTGTGTGGGATGACCTGGACCAAACAGGGGCACAGTATTCCGCTGCAGAAAATACAAGGGCTAGTGCTGAAGTACGCAGAGTGGGGGCTGCTGCCCCCCACTTTGAGCCAGCAAGCTTACTGAGGAGGTTGTTTCTGGACTTCACCTTTGCTGCTGTCCTTTTGAGGTGTTCTTTGAAGGATAGGGTCCTGTCAAGGGTCACCCCAAGGTAGGTTGGAGTGGGGGCATACTTTAGTTTGGTCCTGTTCAGATAGATGTTGGGTTCTCTTGTGGCTTCTGCATTGTTGAGGTGGAACACACTGGAGACCGTTTTTTCTGGGCTTGGTTTTAGGCGCCAGGTTTTGCAGTATTCATGCAGTTTAGCAAGGTCTTCATTGAGCACTGCTTCTAATGTACCAAAATCTGGTGCTTGGTAGGTCAAACAGATGTCATCTGCATAGATGAATTTGCGGGATATGGAGGTGGGTAGGTCGTTTGTGTAGAGGTTGAACAGGGTTGGGGCTAAGACTGACCCTTGAGGGAGCCCATTCTTCTGCCTTTTCCATGCACTCTTGTTCTGTCCAAAGTGAACTCTGAATCTGCGGTTGGAGAGCAGAGATTGGATGATTTCTGTTGCCCAGGCAGGGAGTGCTTTAGTGAGTTTTAGGAGGAGGCCTTTGTGCCACACAGTGTCGTATGCTGCGGTGAGGTCAAGGAACACTGCCCCGGTCTTCAGTTTTTTCTCGAAGCCGTTTTCAATGTGGGTTGTTAGGGCCAGTACTTGTTCTCCTGTGCTGCGGTCCTTGCGGAAGCCTGCCTGATCCACACAGAGAATCTCTTCTACTCCTGGAGATATACGTTGTAGTATGAGGCGTTCTAGGATTTTGAGTGGAACGCATAGTAGAGAGATTGGGCGGTAGCTTGCTGGTAGTTTTTGGTCTTTGCCAGGTTTTGGTATAGCAATGACTTTTGCTGTCCGCCATATCTTTGGGATGGAGTTAGCCTGTATGACCCTGGTGTAGAGCTGGGTCAGCCAGGTTATAGCTCGGGGGCCCAGGTTTTTCATGAACTCTGGAGAGATGTTGTCATAGCCTGCTGCCTTTCCACATTTCAGGCCCTGCAGGACCTTCTCCAGTTCAGCCACTTCGAAGGGCTTAGAGTTTCTTTACTTTCCAGTTGTTTGTCGGAGTGTCCTTAGCTCTGTTGCGACAGCTCTTCTGGTGGACTTGTCTTGGGCTGCTTTTGCAACATTGAGTAGGTGGGATGCAACCTGGTTTGGTGTGACAGAGGGTCGGCTTTGTGCTGGGGGTTTCTGTGCGGCTCCTAGGCGGCGGATGAGGCTCCAGCATTTTCTGCTAGAGTGGGTGAAGTTTAGCTCTGCTACCGTCTCCTCCCATTTCCTTTGCCGAGCTGCAGATAGTGATTCAATGAGATGTTCTGCTATCTCAGGGTCCCCTGATGTTTTGTATGTTTGTAGGAGGGCAGCGCTTTCTCCATCCAGGCATGGGATGTAGACGGGGCGATAGCCTCTTGGTATCGCTTTGTGGGCAGCTTTATAGATGGCGCTGCAGAAACGGTTGTATGCTTCATCTACAGTGATGGTGTGGAGTGGGATGGTAACAACACTCTGGTCTAGGGTTGCGCTGTATTCCTTCCAGTTGGCTTCGCGGAAATTCCAGCGCATCTTTCTTGGGCTGTTTATGACCGGAAGGTGTAGGCCGATGTGTATGAGTGAGGGGCGGTGTTGACTGTGTGGGAAGTTTTCCAGAATGAGGATCTGTGCAGGGAAATGGGTTCCATTCAAAGAGCTGACCCAGCACAGGTCAGGAGAGTAGTCCTTCTTCCACCTGGCAGAGTGGAATGATCCTCTTTGTTTTGGGTCGTGTATGAGAGCAAGATCATTTCTTGACGCCCAGTCTGAAAGTGCCTCCCCATCATGATCCACTGCTGGGTAACCCCAGTCAGGGTGATGGCTGTTGAAGTCTCCCACGTAGATGGCAGGGTGGGGTAAGGTGGGTAGGACTTGCAGATCCCAGTTGGCACTTGGTGGCTTGTACACATTGGCGATGTGGAAACCACCAATGTTTATGGTGTCCGAGAAATTTGCTGTGGTCAGGTGACTTGCTTCAGCTATCTCAGAGCGCACGTAGGTGGCACGTCCATGTTTGGCGTGGGGAGTGTAGCAAAGAAGATCAAAGCCATTGATGGTGTAGCGGCCCGCTTCCTCTGTGCCAACGTGGGTCTCTTGGAGACAGATGACGTCGATGGAGTGTTGGTGTGCCAGGACTTCAATTAGGTGTCGCTTGGCTGCAGAAAGGCCTTCAACGTTCAGTTGTAGTATTCGGAGGGCAGGTCCAACTGCTAGGTGCTCTTGAGGCTGGTCGTTGTCGCTGCTTTCGGCTTTGGGATAGTGACCAGGATTCTTTGACTTGGCTCTCAGGCGTCGTCTAGTAGAATTTAGTCTGCTGGAAGGATCATTGGCTTCCCCAGGCGAGCCTGGGTACTGACAGGGGGCGCGACGAGAACGCTGATCCGCCGGATGTGTGGAGGAGCTATGTTGGCTAGGACGGGGAGCCAGGGGAGTGGTGTTGAGCGGATTGTTCCTGTGATGGTCCTCATTGTAGAGTTCAGTTGGGTGTCCAAATGGTGTGTGTGGGATGACCTGGACCAAACAGGGGCACAGTATTCCACTGCAGAAAATACAAGGGCTAGTGCTGAAGTACGCAGAGTGGGGGCTGCTGCAGAGAAAGGGCATGTGACATAGTGATTGCATGTGTGGTTCTACACAATATTGCGATTTTGAGAGGTGAACATTGCCCACCTCCAGTTGCAGATGAGCAGCACATAAACCCACACCACGCCATGGATCCACGGGACGGAAGGGTGGTCAGAGAAAGAATCTGCCAAAATCATTTTGGTTGAGTTTTCTATGTAGTTAAATGTTTTCTTTGGCATTTTTTTTGCCTTCCTGTATGATAGTCAACTTGTGTGACAGACCCAGGCTCTGGGGTGACACCTTCTACATTAGACTTATGCTAACAAGATGTAGCTCTATCATTGTGGCTCAGAGTCAATTTACATTATGGCCTCAGCAAATAGACATGTATTATCCCATGGTGTCATCACCATTTGGTCACCACAGACAGCTAGGTATCAAGAAACTCATTTTAAGAATGCAAGGCAGAAAAGACCCTGGTACTGCTCTTAACCAGATGCTGGTCTTCTCTACATGCATGCTCAGCATAATCGTCTGCAATGTTCACTGAAGTGAAACCCTTTGAGTAAACTGTTCAACAAAATAACCTGTCCCACCACAGCCTGTGTTCTAATAAAGACAATCTACTTTTTATGATGATTTCTTTATTTCCTGTAAGCACAAAAAAAAAAAAGTCATTCATATTGTGTATGTTTTTAGAGCAGGGAACAGTATCCCAGTTTGCACCTCACCCACCTTTAACTTGTGTTCCAAAATTTGGATCTCCAAAGCACCCTTCTGCATTTGCTGCCGTATCTGGTCCATTTCCAAGTCTGCTTTGTGGATTTGCTTTTCTAAATATATTTTCTAAAGCTCTTTGACTGGAAGCTATAGGAATACAAAAAAGTACATTGGATTTCCCAGTGCCAAGTAAAGCGTTTCATTATAATTCCAGGGAGAATCTTACAGAGGTAAGCTGTGCAGTAGATGTGGTGGTTGGCCTCTCATTTGATTCGATGTCATCCTGTTTGAGAGAAAGAAGGTCAGTTTTAAGTTGTACAACGCTATCATCAACTTTTAGATGTTATTTTTAAAAGGTGTTAACCTCAGGCCTTTCCTCTAACCTTTCAAAGGCAGCAGATACTGTCTCTTCATCATCTCCCTGTAATGACATTAACAGTTGTGTTCAGCAATTACCAAGACATTATTAATAATCTGTGGAAGGTGAAGAATTGTTACAATTGCATGGAGGTTGGTGAGGGCATCTGGTTCTAGAAGGGCGATCACGCCATCAGTAACTGTAAGAAGATGATTAGACAGTGAAATTATTACTTGAGCCAGAATATTGCCCCATCTAATTTGCAACGCGCTGGGTTGTGTACATATTTAATTATTTTGAATAACCAACCTCTTATAAAGGCACTTCTATCCTGGGGGGTGGGGGGATCAGAGGAGCTCCCCCCAGGGATGCCCTCAGCCACAGGACGCCCACTCTGTTGGCTGAGGGCCATCTCCTCAGCCTCTGAGGGCTGCAGGTGGTGGACCCCCTCCAGTCTTCCGGGCCTCTGCTTTTTTTCGATTTGCTAACATGGAGGAAAATGTTAACCTAATATTCAGTAAGCGCTATTTTGAAGACACACACACACACACACACACACACATATACATATATATATATATATATACATATACATATATATATATACATATATATATACATATATACATATATATATACATATATACATATATATATATACATATATACATACATACATATATATCGAGGGCTTGGAGCAAAAGGGGCGCAAGTGACATATTCAGAATTTTACAGGAGAGCAAAAACAAACTTTTTATTGATTGTAAATATTTAACAAAAAACAGCATATGGAAGCAATCTCTACTTTAATAGAGATTAGAAATGACTTTTATATATCATTTTAAAGGTCTTGATAAGTTCTATCAAATGGTAAAAGAATAACGTCACTAAACATTATACTTTTTGAAATAAAGGCTGAAAACATAAAGGCGTAAGTGAAAACCTTCAGTTGAGCTTGGCGCACAAAAGGCGTAAGTGCATCATAAATAGGCTCAAGAGCTGACAATATGGAGGGATTGCAGAAAAGACCATAATTTATACTACAGAAAAGGTGTTTTTGAATATGTTTGGAGAACTTGATATACCCACATATGATGGAGAACATATGGACACTAAAATAAACACTTTATTTTTTATTTTATTTTAATAAAACATTTTTTTTATTAAATATTAATTCCTTGATTTCATATGCTGTTTAAATATTTATGATCAATAAAAAGTTTGTTTTTGCTCTCCTGTAAAATTCTGAAAATGTCACTTACGCCCTTTTCGCTCCAAGCCAATACGAGTATTGTCAGCTCTTTAGCCTATTTATGATGCACTTACGCCTTTTGTGCGCCAAGCTCAGTGCACTTACGCCTTTTTTGCTCCAAACTCAACTGAAGGTTTTCACTTACGCCTTTATGTTTTTAGCCTTTATTTCAAAAAGTAAAATGTTTAGTGACGTTATTCTTTTACTAATTGATAGAACTTATCAAGACCTTTAAAATTATATATCAAAGTCATTTTCGCAAAATATGTCACTTACGCCCCTTTTGCTCCAAGCCCTCGATATATACATACATATATACATATATATATACATACATATATACATATATGAAGATGTCTGTGTGTAAATGTTGTTGTTGTTGCTTTTGTTGTTGTCGTTGTTGTGTTGTCCTGCTTGTTGTTTTTTGTATGAGACCGAAGACGAATCTCCACACCGTGGACAATAAAGATTTAACTAACTAACTAACATATATATATATACATATATACATATATATATACATATATATACATATATACATATATATATATATACATACATATATACATATATATACATACATATATATACATACATATATACATATATATATATATATATATATAATGCATTTTGCCTAGGTGTAGCCTTCAAATATATCTAAATCCTACATATTGGCAGTGTTGGGGTGGCTGAGAAATGTACTTACATTTACTGCTTGAATATAGGCCCATTACATGTTGAATATAGCTGTTAAATTAGGTAGAGCAGGCAAAACAGCACAATTGATTTGATTTCAATTAAACATTAGTTTACCTGTTTGAACTATATTTTTATATTTCATTTTCATTTGCTGCCAAGTCCTCTTAGCGCTACTCAGGTTGTTCCTGCGGAAATTGACACACACACACACAATTTACATATTGAATAAGTGGAATATATTAAACCTTCCTCTTATTTTATTTTATTTTATTTTATTAATACTCACGCATTGACTTGATCCGCAATTTCCTGCCAAGCTCTCTCTCGCGCTCTTGCTGCTGCCGCGGTATTGCTTTTTTTGCTGAAAATTTCTGTACGCTCGTCATAAGCTGTCATTAGTATTTCCAATTCCCTGGGGGAGAAGTAGGAGGATCTTCGCTTTGTGTCCATGTTTGATCATGTTATCAGAGATCCATTGATGATGGCTCTTTATAGTCAACAGGCACGCCCTCAACCCAGAGTGAACATGCTCAGAGTTCATTAACCCAACGCGGATCACCTGTTCTGAAACCGAAAACCCGGAGTTGCTTATCAACCCTGCGCTCTGAGTTAACCCTGCGAACCAACTCAGAGCGCAGGATTAAACCCAGAGTATGTAAAACCAGCTACCTGAAATAGGCCCCAGATTAAGGCGCGATTATGATGAAATAAGTAAAAGTATGTCCCAATTGTATGCGTACCGCACGCTAAATAGATTATTTTCATGGTCAGCTGTATCATTTAGAATAGAAAAAAGGAATGCAGAGTTCAACTCACTACCAGTAGCTAAGTGCACTGATGCTCAACACCTATTTGTTTGGCCTTTGCTCTACCTACAGTACGTATTCCCCTCTCATTCTCCATCTGATCGATTCCTTTGTGCCAAATGTCATCCTGCTACAGATGAATGATGTTTGCCTCTCTGACTATCGGTCAATACTTCATCTTGTTTCATTTTCGGCTGCTTCAGGTTGTGTGTGTGTGTCAATGAGATTGTGCTTTCGTGTGTTTTTTTCTGTTTAGAATTTTTTACATATTTATGAGAAAACTGATGACCTGGCTAATTACTCCCACTGATTAAGTCCTCATCCTTGAACAGCCTTCAACAGAGTGAGTCTTTGTGTGTGTGTGTGTGTGTGTGTGCACACTTGCCCAACTATATTTGTGAGAACCAGTTCGTGTTTTTAAGAGTAAGAACATTTTTGGAAAGTGAGGACAGGCCTTTACGGGGGCTGTTTGATGGTTCAGACTATATATTCTAAGTCAGGGGTGTCCAAACTTTTTTCACTGGAGGGCCACATGCAGAAAAATCTACGAAGGGCCGGGCCACTTGGCAAAAATAACTCATTTATCAGGACATGTAGCTGCTCTGATGTACAGTATCTCACAAAAGTGAGTACACCCCTCACATTTCTTCAAATATTTCATTATATCTTTTCATGGGACAACACTGAAGAAATGACACTTTGATAAAATGTAAAGTAGTCAGTGTACAGCTTGTATAACAGTGTAAATGTACTGTCCCCTCAAAATAACTCGACACACAGCCATTAATGTCTAAACTGCTGGCAACAAAAGTGAGTACACCCCTAAGAAAAAATGTCCCATTTGGGCCCAAAGTGTCAATATTTTGTGTGGCCACCATTACTTCCCAGCACTGCCTTAACCCTCTTGGGCATGGAGTTCACCAGAGCTTCACAGGTTGCAACTGGAACCCTCTTCCACAGATTCATGACAGCATCACGGAGCTGGTGGATATTAGAGACCTTGCGCTCCTCCACCTTCCGTTTGAGGATGCCCCAAAGATGCTCAATAGGGTTTAGGTCTGGAGACATGCTTGGCCAAGCCATAACCTTTACCCTCAGCTTCTTTAGCAAGCCAATGGTCGTCTTGGAGGTGGGTCGTTATGTTCCAATACTGCCCTGCGGCCCAGTTTACGAAGGTTGAGTGCACATGGTCAGCGTCAGACACAGAGGTTGGCTTTGGAAAAAAAGCCTATGAGTGCTGCCAGCATTGCTGAAGGGCTTGAAGGGGTGGGGGGTCAACCTGTCAGTGCTCAGACCATACGCCGCACTCTGCATCATACTGGTCTGCATGGCTGTCGTCCCAGAAGGAAGCCTATTCTAAAGATGATGCACAAGAAACCCCACAAAAAGTTTGCTGAAGACAAGCAGACTACGGACATGGATTACTGCAACCATGTCCTGTGGCCTGATGAGACCAAGATACATTTATTTGGTTCAGATGGTGTTAAGAGTGTAGGGGGGCAACCAGGTGAGGAGTACACAGACAAGTGTGTCTTGCCTATAGTCAAGCATGGTGGTTGGAGTGTCATGGTCTGGGGCTGCATGAGTGCTGCTAGCACTGGGGATCTATAGTTCATTGAATTTTAACATGTAGTGTGACATACTGAAGCAGAGCATGATCCCCTCTCTTCATAAACTGGGCCGCAGGGCAGTACTGCAACATGATAACAACCCCAAACACACCTCCGAACGACCACTGGCTTGCTAAAGAAGCTGAGGGTAAAGGTTATGGCCTGGCCAAGCATGTCCCTAGACCTAAACCCTATTGAGCATCTTTGGGGCTTCTTAAAACAGGAGATGGAGGAGCGCAAGGTCTCCAGTATCCACCAGCTCTGTGATGTTGTCATGAATGAGGGGAAGAGGATTCCAGGGGCAACCTGTGAAGCTCTGGTGAACACCATGCCCAAGAGGGTTAAGGAAGTGCTGGGAAATAATGATGGCAAAACAAAATATCGACACTTTGGGCCCAATTTGGACATTTTCACTTAGGGGTGTACTCACTTTTGTTGCCAGCAGTTTAGACATTAATGGCTGTGTGTCGAGTTATTTTGAGGGGACAGTAAATTTACACTGTTAAACAAGCTGTACACTGACGACTTAACATTGTATTAAAGTGTCATTTATTCAGTGTTGTCCCATGGAAAGATATAATGAAATATTTGAAGAAATGTTAGGGGTGTACTCACTTTTGTGAGATACTGTATATGCCTCGTTTCCACCGAGTAGAGCGGGTTGGAGCGGTTCGGTCAGGGTACTTTGGCTTTTCATTTGCCAAAAGTTGGGTATAAGTGCACCTAACCGCTCTAAGCCGCTCCTAATTTCGGTACGCCTCCGTTGGGGTACCAGCCGCCTGAACGGGTGCTGAAAAGGCGGAGCTACACATGCCGTCCGTTTATTGGTCGAAAGAATCATTTCCGCCGTGTGTAGTCACCTCGGCTAGAGTGAAGAGAGTTAGTGTGTTTAGGCGAAAATGTGAGCGCAGCACTGTTTATTGTGTGGTGTTTTTCCTCGTCATTAAATTAATCAGTTGGCTACACTGTGTGCCACTGCTACGATGTCACGTAGCTGCCGCAGCCAGCGCTTTTCGCTCACTGTCTCTACCAGTTGCACCGAGCCGTCTCTGTGCGTTTACGCTCACAACAACACGGGGAATACATAAATTCGGCTTGACCACAGTTGTTCCACACAGGGGCGTTGCACCAAATTCTGGGCCCCTATACAGGAAGTCCTGATGGGCCCTCTGAGAGGCGGTCTTACAATACAAACGTGTAAAAGCTATGTTTGTCTATAGTCCAAAACGTATGAGTGACTGGTCCCTCTCTGAGCCAGATAACAACACAATGTTTCTATTGATGAATGACCAAATCATTACGCGTACTTGAACACAACCCCTGGTCTAATGACTCTTAATAAACATGCACACACATAGTGTTTCTCACAGGAATTTGGGAGACTGTGTTGGGGAGCCTGGACCTTCTAGGGGGGTCCGGGGGAATGCTCCCCCGGAAGATTTTTTTAAAATGTTAAAGTAAAATTAATCTGGTGCACTCTGAGAAGAAAACTAAGGCTAAATCAACTGTTTCCTATGTAAGCTATTTAGTACTATTTTCTGGAATAATTTATAGACACAGAATGACCAAAAAGCAGAAAGAAGAAATGTACATGTTTAAAAAATCCAGTCATCTTTGGGAATTTTTTCCCTTCGTTTGCATTTTTTAATGGGCCAATATAGGCCCCTGATCTTCATAGCCCCGAACAATGTTATTTAAAAAATAACAAAAATGTGCTGACGAGTGCAGCCCCCCTCTGCCTTGGGCCCCCAAGCCTGTCCGCAGTCCAACGGCCCTGAACGTAACTGACGAATGGGCGCATAGGCTACTGGAGCACTGTCAGACAGTAATATGTGTAAAATACATAGTCACTGTAGTAGTAACGTTCAGTTATAGTTACTGTAGGAACCGTTGCTCTACAATGAACTGGTGACTTTTTCTTTTGTTCGTTTTTTTTTTTAAATGAACTGGCGACTTGATCAGAGTGTAGCGTGGCCAGATGACAGCTAACGTAGGCTCCAGCCTGCGCCCCGTCAAAGGTAATGTTATGAATGAACAAGTAGTAGGCTAATTGTTTCAGCCTCCCTCTGTAGTTTTAAGCCCAGTTCAGACCAAAGATTCGCCTTGCAACTGCTTGCAACTCCTTGCGACGAGACGGCTGAGACGTTCTAAAACTGGACCTTGCAATTTGACATGTTGAATCTTCTGTGACGCCTTGCTTACTCTCACCATTCTTAGAAAAAAAGTTTTTGATGTCCTGGGCCCTGCTCTGCTACTCATATCCTACTCATGGCCTCCTTCTCAACTCTTTTCTGGTGCGAGCTTTTTTGGGGGCATCAATGAGGAAGAACGAACCGCGGGGTGGACCAAACCATTTTTTAAGAAGGGGCCAAGGGGGTTATTCAAATTATTCAAATTAGAATATTGTATGACTTGTGGCTTTGTTTTAATTCGGACTCATTCGTATGATTATATATTAGTTCACTGTCTGTACGCATAATCATTTTGTCATAGATTCTACTGGGGGCGGCTGTGTGTGGGCCCTAGCTGGCTGTGGGCCCTTATAATCGTCATAACCTTTACCCCCTATACGACGGCCCTGGTTCCACAGCCCGATAGTTTGACCCATATTCTGGCGGCGGCTATCGCAGTCCAGCCTAAACCCCGCCCTACCAGTAAGGGTCGGCGGTGGAAACACCACCGAGATTCTTAAAAGTGAGCTGTCCCGTTCTGAGCCGCTCCGACCCGACCTGCTCTACTCGGTGGAAACGAGGCATAAGTTTCATAGTGTCTTCGTAAATTGTAATCCTTGTTCACGGCAACACTTTCCTTGCAAATTAAACTGAGCCGGCCGAAGCCTCCAAGGGGCCCTAAGCAGAATTTGATAAGGGGGCCCCTCTCCAATATCAGCGCTGCCCTAATCATTGACTTGTTAAATGCCTTCAGACACCCAGTATTTTCTGCTATTGCCTCCAATATCCAGCTGGGTGAAAATGGTAGCCAGCCAAGATCCCGACCCTCCTAGGGGGGTCCGGGGGTACAAACGTTTGTGTGTGTGTGCCTTTATTTATGTGAAGGGTTGTCATCAAGCCCCAACCTCAGCGGTTTTTACCAGCATCCAATAAGGAAGTGACCAAAATTGTAGTACTTTCCGGTGGCCACAGGGGGTGGAACCAAGACTGAGCAATTTTTCTTTGACTCACTTTTCTAAGACTCACTTATTAAACCTGTTTACTAGCCTGGCTCCGCCCGCCTACCTACTTCCGCTCAATTTAATTTCACTTCAGTAGTCAGTCTGGGGCTGGGGTGTGTTCATGAAATTCTGCTCGTCGAGATTTTTGGTTATCCAATCAGCGAACAGAGCGAGTGGCTGAGAACGAGGACGTCGAAGTCGCGCTCCAGTTTCAGTTGAATGCTGCGTTCCTTTTACTCGGAACTCGGAAATTTCCGACTTGGTAGTTCCGAGTTCCGACCCGTCTGTGTTCCAGTGCATCTGCTCGGGAAAGTATGGACGCCTACAACCTTTCTCATCCAAATAACTAAACGTTAGGCTCTAGCAAGTTACCGTTGCCAGGTACCGGTAGATCCATAGACTACAATATGTAGTGAAGTTGGAAATTTCCGACCTCCCTGTACAACTGAAACGCACCGCCAGAAGCCGGCTCATGACATACGTCTGACCAAACGTGATGCGATTGGTTGGCTAATCCAGAGTGGCACTGGGCAGATCCAATAGTTTTAAACTTCAACAGACACCCGCCTCCAAGTGAGTGAACATTTGCCAATTACAGCACTTGGTGAGGTTGGTTGGACCTGGCTACCTGTTTACAGCCTGGTCCAAAAAAACATTCTAGTCTGTATGTTTAGGTCATATCTCCATGACAACACTGAATTCTTTTGGACCACGCTAGTTTTTATTCTTTTGGAGGTTAAAATGTATTGGCGCGATCTCTTGAGTGACAGCTCTCCGCCCGTTGTCACTCACTTTGCCTCGGAGGTATATGTCAGCTCGATGGGCGTATCTCCCTCCCCCCAACGTGAGGCGGAGTAAAAATCTCACAAGATGGCGAAGCGCATAAACCAGGATTATTGGATGCCGTGTGAATAACTGAGGTCAGCACGGATACTACATCCATATTATATACTATCTATGGTTGTCATGCACAGCAGCACAGCACACTGAGCAGGACTGAGTGGGTGTTACGCCGGAATAATTATGACAAAGCCACCTGTCAGAGCTTGGTGCTTTTCTCAGAATGTCATTTCACGCTGAATGGGTAATCAGGTCGGCCATGTGTGAATCGGAAGGTTGCAGAATTAAGGTCCTTTCAAACTTCTTAATGTGAAGTAACCTTTCATAGGGGCAGAGAAGGCAGGAAAACTCACATGGCGAAAATAATATGTCTGAGGGAGGTTAGAATTTTAAGATTTAGTGCAGCATAAAAGAGGAGTGAGTTGTTGAATAATGGAGCGACAAAAAAACAAGAAAAGAAAGAGTTCAGAGTTCTATTCTTTGCAGATGAAATATAGGAGTGATATTTTATGACTGATGTGGTGCCATCCATTATTCAGACATGGATTAATGTTGAACTGAAGTGAAATGCCTGAAAGGAAAAGTTGGACCTGTTGGGCAATCTGTTTGTTTTACTTTCTTTTTGAGAATGAAACAGGAATATGGATATCAGTCTATGAGCCTCGGTGTAGTACACGTGTGATTAAACAAAGTCGGGACCAACTCAGAAAACATTGATCCATAGAACTATCCAGAGGTCTAAATCTCCACAATGTGCCTTCAAGATACATTGGTAACACTTAACAATAAGGTAAACAAAATTGTAGTACCTACTACATAGATATGTTACCTACTACATACGTTTTTTTGTGCTACCTAACACATAAGTTTCTTTTGTGTTACCTACATACTTTTTTTTGTGCTACCTAACACTGAGATTCACCATTCTGACTTATCTTGGGCTGCAGTTTAGAGAATGAACTGTCAACCCTTTTTGTAACAAAATTAATGAAAACCCGTTAATGCAAAGCTGTGATGTTGACAGTTTTTATTTAAAGCGTTTTCAATTATGAAGCATCATTTATTAACATTTGATAATTTGGCCAACGTTAATAGACAAAATGTGAGCCGATAAACCGCTTCATCTGCAATCTTCTTACACCTGGTATTCATCTGCAGTCAGCTCCGGATCATATTTCGCACTCCCGTGTACCCCCGGATCATTCACTCTAGCCTGCCTGCCGCACTCTCTCCCCTGCTTCCCCATTCACCAACAAGCCATTTCCCAGCCCCGTTCCTGGTCTGCTCAATAAACCTGTTTTCTTCATTTAACTCCAGTCCGTCTGCTTTTAAGGATTGCTTAGCGATTAACTAATCTTTAGTAAATCAGTTTATCAAAAGTTAATCAAAACCCTGTAAGAGCCATTTCCCCTTTTCTTTGTTTGTTTCTATTGTCTTGTTATTCCTTATTCGACCGTCTGGTGGCAACACAGTGAAACCGGATGCAAGCCTACTAATCAGGCGTAGTAGGGACGCCAGGTGTCTTCTTCCCCAATGCTGACATTTACCTCCCCATTATGAATTTCTCCCCCAACCTCACCCCCAAACAGCAAAACAACCTGAAAATAATAAACAACACAATAGCCACATACTACCCATTGCTCACAGAAATACCACATGACACATTCACCACGGAACCTGACAACATACACTAGGAACCCGCCACAGCCAAATCCATCTTCAACAACTGGTGCTCACTTCTAAATTTATAACTCCGCCCAAACCCAACCCGGCTACCACCTCACAACCCCCAACCCACACCGACCCCAACGCTGACCTGGGGCTGAGTTCCACATCCAACATCCTCAACCTCTCCAAACTTTTCACCCCATCCCCAGCCCAATCCGCCCTCCTGGAGAGGGGCCTTTCATACATCCCCCGTCCATCCACCTTTGACTGGGAGGAACTTCATAGGGACCTGCATCACTACCACAGAAGACTCAAAATCACCAACCACTTTCACTCCAGACCCACCACACATACAAAATCATTATTCACCTACAGCTCCAATTGGGAACCACTCACAGGCACTTTAGACACCACCACCACAGACTTAATTAAACAGAACCTACGGGCCCTGCGCACATACCGGCCTCCGCCAGATGTCCCCGACAATCTGCCGGAGGCCGAGCGCAGGGCTCTGTCACAACTCACCAACAACCCAAACATTATAATAAAACCGGCAGACAAAGGCTCAAAAATCATCATCATGGACAGACACTCATACCTCATTGAAGCGAACCGACAGTTATCCAACACTCTGCATTACCGACCCATCCCAGCTAGCATCCAAACTGCAACCCAGACAACACTCCGGACCATCATCCTCTCACTCTACAATAAAAAAATCATCACTTCAAAACAAAAAGACTTTCTTTATGGACCGGACAACCCCCGTGACAGACATTTCTACCTCCTCCCCAAAATTCATAAGGACCCACACACCTGGACCATTCCCTATGAAGTTCCTCCCGGCAGACCCATTGTGTCGGACTGCAACAGCTCTTCATACTACATCGAACACTTCCTCGGGCCCCTCTCCACCAAACATCCCAGCTATATCAAGGACACGTATCATTTCATCAATATCATCCGACCCATGGCTGTTCCCATCACATCATATTTATTCACCATAGACATCGATAGCCTGTACACTAACATAGACACCCCCACCGGACTCCAAGCCATAGGCGCCATCTTCAAAAAATATCCAGACCACAACAGACCGGACCCGGAACTCATTCAATTAATAACCACCTGCCTCAACAATAACGACTTCCTCTTTAACAACATACACTACCTTCAAATCCACGGAACAGCCATGGGCCAACGCTTCGCCCCATCCTACGCTAACATATATATGAGCGAGTGGGAACGAGAGGCACTGGCCAAGTGCACCCATAAACCCCTGCTTTACCTCCGCTACTTGGACGATATTTTCGGAATCTGGACTCACCACATCTCCCTTTTTCAGCCATTCATCAACACCCTCAACCACCACCATCCCTCAATCACAGTAAAATACATCATAGATCCGGTACAAGTAAATTTCCTCGACACCACAGTATTTTTCCAACCGTCAGACACCACCCACACCCATCTGCTAACTAAAACCTTTTTCAAACCAACAGACACACATGCACTCCTCCACAAAAACAGCTATCACCCAAAGCACACATTCAAAGGCATAATAAAATCTCAAATCATCTGTTTTCACTAGTGATGGCCAGATGAAGCTTTTTGAAGCCTTGAAGCCTTAAAGCCAAATGGTTCACAAAATGGTTCATTTCTCGAGGCTTCATTTGAACCGATTTGAACACAATTACAACCCCCCCTGCTGGTGTTAAACAGTGTTAAATAGCCAGATAATTCTATCAATTTGTAATACACTCAATACTGTCCTGCAACAGTGCAGCCATGGGAATGACTGACAAGTAAATAAATCAAGACAACTTAATAAATGCATTTCATGTATTGTTCATGTATTCATTCATATACATACAACTTATATTTTGTTTGATGTATACTATGGGTATGAAACATGATAAAACATATACATCTAATAAATCTATCAATAAATATTTTTTGTCAAACTTTGAATTACTCATAATGACAGGAATACTTATTTTCAAACTGTCGCAGTGTTATAAAAAGGTAAGGGGCAGTGAATGTGCTTGTGCAACTTAAGGATTTGATTTTTATTGTGAACATTTGTTCAGACAATTTCCCCTTTTGGAAACAACTTCTCCTGCTTTGGAGAACACTCTTTCACATGGTACAGCGGAGGCAGGGGTGCACATACAAGCATCGATACGCGCTTCACCAAAAACTTCCGGGATTACTCGACACACGCTCCGAAGCCTCGGCACATTACGACCCATCACTAGTTTTCACCACATTTCATCTCTTCTGTCAGACCTGGACCACTCCATCCAAATACTTTTCAATTCCCTCCGCACCAGACGCTACAGCAAACGCTTTCTCCGGACCATAAAAAACACCACCTTGGCCGCCCTCGCTCCCACTCACTCCCCCACACACCCCACTCAGCCTCAGGTCACCAGCTCGGAGCGATCCCCACCCAAACCCCTGGACCCTAACCCCAACCTCATCCCCCCCCCACCCTTTTTTTTTTTTTTTTACCTTTATTTATACAGGTAAATCCCATTGAGACCGAAGACTCTTTTGCAAGGGAGACCTGTTTTCCTTTCCCACGTTACCATTCACACACACATTCATACACCGATAGCAGGCTAACTATCGACATTCACACGAGGCAAGGTGGGTGAAGTGTCTTGCCCAAGGACACAACAACCATGACACAGGTGGCAGGGCGGGGATCGAACCTCCAACCCTTTGATCATCGGCCGACCCGCTCTACCAACTGAGCCACAGTCACCCTAAACCGGGTCTGTATCCTGCCCCCCACCCCACCCCTCACTATATTTTCCAAAATAGAAAATTCATCATCAACCCACACAGTCAGCAACAATACCCCACCCTTGGCTCTTTAACCCTCAACACCAGCAACGTAGTTTATATCATCTCCTGCACCATCTGCAATAAACACTACATCGGAGAAACGAAACACACCATCCTCACCCGGCTCAAACAACACCTCTACAATATCAGGGAAGGTAAGCACAACACCCCGTCAACAACCTCATCATCTCCGGAACCGAATCAAATAACCGTTGGACCACCGGACAGAGGAAGAGGGTGGAAAAAATATGGATTCACAAACTGGACACCACCATACCAAAAGGTCTCAACGACAAATAATAATCCTCTCCAACAAAATCCATTTCCCCACCCTGGAGACCATCCACACTGCTGACCAGAGCCCCCGCCCCGCTCCCAACATGCTTGGTTTTTATTTCCCCCTCCCCTTTTTTTGGGATTTGGAGGCACCTGGAGGAGAAGAAAATGGGTCTTTGGCATGCTGGGGATCAAAGGAACCAGGAGAAGACCTATACTCGGGCTGGTGTACGCAAATATGTACAGCAAGGGACCACAATTGTCACCGACAGGTGGAGGGCGTTGGCCTACATGCACTTGAGGAGAGTGGTTATGTACATTTATCCGTCAACCACAGCCAGTATTTTGTTGACCCTAACACAGGAGCCCACACCCAAAATATTGAGCGTGCTTAGTCGACTTTCAAGTCCCAGATCTGGAGACAGTGGGGAAACCGCACAGAGAGGATGCTGAAAGAACACCTGCCGATGATAGAGTGGACATATTAGCTATATCCCATTCGGTCTATGCGGTCTATGAAGGCTATAGCCTGTGAAGGCCGAACAAGCGTTGTTAAACGAGATGGTCTCTGTAGAGCATTTCCGGTCTGCGTAACAAGCCGTTACCTTGCGTGACGACTCGCCGCTCCTGTGCTGCCTAGCAACCGTGATTGCTGCCATTGGAGACAGCCTTGATAACGGAGGAAAAAAGAAAAGGAAGATGCCTACCAGACGACAAGACAACAAAAAAGTACAAGAACAAGAAAGATAAAAGTGAAGAAGATGGAGCAACACGTTGCTGTTTTGTTATTTTTTATTTTATTTGAGTTAGGATAATTTTTCTCCGGCTAAGAGGAAGAGAGGAGCAAACATTGGTAATCCTTACATATTCATAATTTAATATATCCTACACATATATAGCCTAATGTAATATGTTATAGGCCTATATTAGCCTACATGTTTAAAATAGTACCAACCTTACTTTAATAGGCTATTGAAAAAATTAAAAATTGTTTTGTCATTAATCAGCTAAAACAGGTTGGGTTACTTTCATATCTCAGTTATCAGGTAGCCTAGATATATTTGAGCCTTATCTATCTTAGCTCTCCACACTTAATATCCAGCAATTGTTTAAACCTTTTTCTTTTCCCTGAACCGAACCAGACCAGACCCCTGTACTGCAGGATCAATTTAAACGTTCCCGTCCTGGATCGCTATTTTAATGGCCAGGACACCAGAGCAGATTTCCGGCTGAGCAGGGAGGCCCTGGCAGTGCTGCTGGACCTCCTCCACCAGGAGCGGAGGCACAGATGGGGTGCCACAATTGAGACCCTGGTTCCTGTTCTGGTTGGCTAGAGGGGCATCATACAGGGTGGTCTCCAGGGTGTTTGCGATTCCTCACTCCACTGTCCACCGCATCGTCCACAGGGTCCCTGAGGAGGTGGTGGCCATTCTCCACAAAGTATATATTTATTTATTTCATCACTCATTCTACCTTTGACTCTTGAGTTGCTGTGACAAGTGCATCTTCCTCTGTGTGAGATCTTATCCTATCCTAAGGTCATCTACCTCCCGAAGACACCAGAGGACCTGGAGGCAGTGACCCGTGGGTTTGCAGGGCTGGGGAGACCTCAAGCGTTCGCCATAGCAGCTGGAGCAATTGACGGCTGCCATGTCAGAATCAAGCCACTGAGCGGCCCTGATGGTCACTACTACAGGAACAGAAAGCTGTTCCCCTCCATCATTTTACAAGCTGTTTGTGACCATCAGGGCCGCTTTGTAGATACCTATGTGGGCTGGCTTGGGTCAGTCCACGACGCTAGAGTCCTCCGGCATAACCCCCTGTACCGGAGGTCACTCTACCCTCCTCCAGGGCACTTTATCCTGGCCGACGGCGGGTACCCGTGTCTCCAACACCCACTACCCCTCATCACTCCATACTAACAGCCAATACGAGGTGTGGGAGCCCAGCGCTTTAACTCCCATCATTCCAGGGCACGCTCCATTATAGAGCGTGCCTTTGGGATGATGAAGACAAGGTTCCGGGCCATCTTCGTGCAAGTGCTGGAGGTGCACCACACCTTCGTACCTCACGTAAGTAATCACTCAACAGGACAAATACTGAAGAGTAAATCAAAAAGTATTAATTATTTTCTCAGGAGGTATATATATATATTTTCATTTTATTTTTACCATTTCAGGTCATAACAGCATGTGCCATCCTCCACAACATCTGCTTTGGGGCCGATGACATCATGGCCCCAGAGGAGGAGGATGAGCCTGAGGAGGATGTGGCAGAGGATGAGGGGGAGAACGGTTTGGAGGCAGCCAGTGGTGCTCGCTGGCGGGAACAGCTGGCGGCAGAGGTGTCTGCCCTGGAGGAGGTCCCCTTTGACCATCAATATTTATAACAGGCAAGTTAAAGAATTGTAAAGCTTTGATTTCTATTCATTTAAAATGTTTTGTTATTTGTGCAGAGATTTCTTTTGTCAAAAAAAGAAGAAATAAGTATTATTTTGTATGCACTCTTATTCTTGATCTTTTCCAAAAACCTTAGTGACATGGCAGCTGTCAATTCAGTCCTGCAAACCCACTACAGTGACGATGCGGTGGACAGTGGAGAGAGGGATCCACCAACACACTCTGGAGACCACCCCAGATGATGTCCCACTGACAGGAGACAGACACCAGGGTCTCAATGTGGCAGCCCATCCTGGTCCAGCAGCACCACCAGGGGCTCCCTGCTCAGCTTTTTTTATTATTATTTATTTGTATATATATATATATATATATATAATAAAACATACGTATAACATATACAAAAAATGTTGTTCGATTCTTACGCAACAATGATAGAGGTGGCAGGTTGGGCGATAATGTATAAGATCTGCCTCCTGCTATAATCGTTCCAACATGCCGACAGGCACCCGGTGTTCATTGATTTGCCTAAAGTGTGTTGATCTGTCTAGAATATGGGACACAGGTGCGGACCAAGGGGTTTCTAAAAGTTATCCCCAGAGGGATAACCACTGAATCGCTAAAGCGAAGAAGGGGAGGGGTAGAAAGCAAAAAGCCACACAGGCTACTTTAAAATACCAAACTAAAGTGAGAACAAAACCATCACTGCCAAGCAGCTGAACGGACAGACAAACACTTGAACAATTATTTTCTCTTAAACTCAGAAGGCACTAGGATACAACCTCTCACTACCTCTTAAGGTGAGACAATGAGCAGCACAGAGCACTGGGGTCTCAGGGCATATATAATCTCTTCACACCTGGGTTCAATCAGCCAATCAGTGCACACACACCTGATTGCAGTGAGGAAATCAGTCACCATTCTCACGGAGGCGAAAGATTCCGTGGACTCACAGGGCTGAAATCTACTGTTTCCTCACAGTATGCTCCTGGCTCCCTAAACCAAAAGCACATGTTAGAATTAGTTTTGCTTCACACTACCAAACAAAAGCAGCTTAAATAGCAAAATAACCAATTTAGCTGTGTAAAAATTCCAACGTTTGTAACAAGTTAACCAGTTTTGGGGTGGCAGTGGCGAAGTGGGTAGGGAATTTGCCTCTGGTGTGCAGGGTCGGAGGTTCGATCCCCCGTCTCCCCGCCACATGTCGAAGTGTCCCTGGGCAAGACACTGAACCCGGAATTGCTCCCGATAGTTAGCTTAGCACCCTAGTGCTAAGCCTACCCTGCGTGGTAGCTGCTGCTATCGGTGTATGAATGTGTGTGTGACTGGGTGAATGTGTACAAAAACAATGTAAAGCGCTTTGAGTCTGTGATAAACGGAGATATAGCGCTATACAAGTCCATTTACCATTACCAACGGACATTGACGGGACAGGGCATGAAATCAGGCGGACTTTAGAGTGTCTCTGCCTGGGTAAAAGTTGCATGAGTCGGTGTTTTCCGTTGCGGTCAGTGGAGGAATTCTAAACCTTTTGGGATATTTTTTTAACGATTTTGAAGTGTCTCTTAACTTCCTATTAACTAAATCAAATCTAGATAAATGACAAGAAATATATGTCAAGATATAAAGCTCGGAAAGTGTGTTTTTTTAATACATTTTCCTAAAAGTACTTAGCCAATTATTTTGAAGGACTTAAAAGGTTTTATGTGGTTATTTTTTTTTTTTTTTACATTTGTATCGTTAGTTATTTGAGTTACTTGAAACCCAATACTTACATTTGAAAGCGTAACATGCTGCCGCTGGCACTTCGTCTTTCTCAGATGCCATCTCTGACGAAACTGCAATGAATCGTGGGATTTATAGGGCCGCGAAGGATCCATCTGTTGCAGCCTTCAAAACCGTGAAACGAAGGCTGCATTTCTCGGCCGCATGTGAAGGAGCCTTGCAAATGGAACAAGCCTTTGCGCGCCGCTATGACGCAATCGGTCTTCAAATGCAGCCGTCATAGGCCGCGACCCCTGAATTGAGATTCACTATTGGCTGGCCACGGGCCACAAAGATGGTGCCCTTGGCAGATTGCTGCATGACATACGCTACATGTACTAAGTGTAGAAGCAGAACACTTTTTTCACGTAGTTTTTTTTTTTATATTTTTTTTCTTTTGAGAAACTGATTTACTAATGATTAGTTAATGGCTAAGCAATCCTTAAAAGCAGACACAGACTGGAGTTAAAATTATGACAACAGGTTTATTGAACAGACCAGGGGCCTATTGCATAAAAGTGGAATAAAGACATCCAGGATGATTGATAAAGCCAGCCTTGACAAAGTCTAGCCTGGGCAATTAGGATTAGTCAATTGCATAAACGCCAATCCAGGATGAAACGGGGCCGCTTTGTCAAGCCAGGTTTAAGTAATTCTGTTAAGTGCCAGCCCACAGCTCTCTTAAATAGACCGCGGGTTCGAGCACAGATTCACCGATGCAGAAATGGAAAAGATGCGTGCGGCTTATTTCTCGGCGACCGAGCAGCAGTTGCTCATGTCAACATACGAGGAGGAGAAACATATAATTTGTAAAAAGGGCAATACAGCTGCAGTTATAAAAAGCAGGGAGTCTGGCTGGCAAGCTATTGAGGACCGACTGAATGCGTAAGTAGTCCAAAGATAATAACCGCTACTCCACTAAATAAGCTATAATTCTAAATGTAAAAGGTGTAACCTATATGTAACCTACAAAATTCAGGTGTTGAATTGCCATTGCCAATACCTGCAAATAGCCAGAATATGCACACATATGTTCAACTTTCTCTCTGCAAATATTCAGAACAAACATGAATGGACAAAAAAGGACCTGGCAGCAAATTAAGGTCAAATACAAGAATATTTTGCAGGCTGGTAAGTGTTTTGATTATTCGTATCATACCAATATACAGTAATGTATGAATACATTAAGTGCTGTCTGCTCACTCTTTTTTAGCAGTAAAAAAAAGGCTCATCAGTCCGGAACGTGGGGTGGCCTGTCCAAAGAGGAATTTACACCAGCGGAGGAGCTGGCCCTCGCCTTTAACAAAGGGAGGCCAGTAATGGAGGGGATCCTCGGAGGGACAGCCACAGACTCTGTCCCACCTACAGCCACTGCCTCCTTTATAGAAGGTAGGCTACATAATTCCACTGCTGTGCATGGAATACAATCAACCATTTGTATGTGAACTGTCCAACTCCAGCTTGCCTTGCAGTGTCTGGCAACACAATTTTCCTTTTGGAGCCACCCCATGATGATCCAGTGAGTACAAATCAGTAAAGGCATACGTTTGGCACATTGATTTTATCAATAAATGTTTTATTGAATTTGACAGGGAGAAGGCCCTTCTGCTGGACCAGATAATAATAATGATGATGATGAGGAGGAGACTGTGTCAGTGGACTCCAGAAGGCTTGAGGTATCATGTCAATCTTGTAGGAAAACTTAATTCCATAATGGCCAAGATGTCATTGATGATGCAGTGGTAATGGACTTTTTTTTTTGTAACAGGACCCAGAAGATGTACAGCCTGAGAGGCAATCGGTCAACATAGTGAGTATTGCCTAATGGAAATCCGAAGTATGCACAATTCCTGCTTTGCCAATTCACAGGTGTTTTTACAGAATTCACAAACTGTCAGAGAGCTTTATGCAACCCATTTAAAAAGGCAAATAGAGCTGGCTGATATTAAAGTCAGGGTTAACCAGAAGAAGCTGCAGGATCTTGAGCTGGATGGGGAAATTAAAAGAAAATTAAGGAAACTGGACCTGGAGATTCTGAAACTCAAACGAGAGGTAAGTTTGCCTGTTTCAGTGCACACTTGAAGCATGACTATCATAATATATTAATACTGTTTTATTTCTCTTCCCCCAAGCTCAAGCCTACAAGATGACCCCATTTATTTTATTTGCACTGTCTTTGTATGATTATTATTTATTTTTTTCATTCAGGTCCCAGCTTCTCCTTGATTTAGTTTCTGATACTGTTACTAGAATTTAATTTGCCTTATGATTGTATAATATTTTAATGCTCAATACATGCTTTCTGCCTGTTGAACTTTGTCCCAGTAAAGTAACAGCCCCAAAGTGTTTTGCTAAGACAAAAGTTGTTGTTTAGCCTTGAAGAAGAAAACTGCCTAATAAGATTTTGGCACATACAGAGGTATGACGCATTCATGTGCACAGTAGTTGAGGAGAAATGACTCCCATATTCTGTTATCAGACATTGTATGAAGAATAACACCAGCTGAGATGAATTTCTGGGAATATCTACCTAATTAAAAACATTTCTGCTTTCGCCAGCAAAACAAGGGCTGGACACACCAAACTTAGTGTGTGTTTGCGCACACACCACCTTCTCTTGCATATAATCCCATGTACACTGTTCATTTCTTTGTATTCAACCATGTACCAACCCAGATACATTGTTGATTCCCTTGTATGCTGTTTGCAAGTAAACTTCACCTGCTTTCAAGAAGGCCTGACTCAGTTTCAATTATTCAAACACTTGGGTAAATGATTCTAGTAACAGATACATTTTGTTTTTACATTGCATTGTTACGGGGTTGAGTCTAACAAATGTCATTGTCATTGACATGCGGTGCATATGACAAATAAACTTCAAGTTTACATTTAAAAGTAAAACACATTGTTTCTGTTTATTTCATATTCAGTAGACAACATTCAGTGCACTAGACAATTTTTGGTGCAGTAAAGAGAGGAAATAAGTTAAGAAACCCAATGCCAACTTAACACATGGAAGAGTGATAAACTGTTAAGGGAAACTCAGTGGGCAAACTGAGGTACTGAATTATTTCATGCCCTGAAACCATAACTGCAAAATACCAATTACTCCACACTTGAAGTGAGAACTAAAGCTACCCTGCAGTGTCTTTGAAACTATTATTAGTATTGTTGCATAAGGGTTGGTGAGTAAATACCAGTTGACACAATGTTCCGATTTTCAGATAATTTATTGATTGCAAACAAGAGCAATCATCTGCGTTTCACAGACAGGAAAGTAAAGTCTCTGCTCCGTATAATGGAAGGATTACACATTTGTTAAACTGCCTTCACAGCAGTCAGGATCAAACAAAATACGGGTGGCGTTCTTCAATAAGAAGCAAAGGTCAAATAAAAAAAAATCCTTTTGTTGGGCAAAAAATGTAGGCAGAATAGCTGCTCAAAAATGGCAAGGTAGACCAAAAAAATATCAACTGAAATAATTGAGAATGTACTGCTCTCTAACGAGTCTTCCATTTGGGTTATCGGGGCCCAGCATTATCCCAGTTCTCCAACCTGACAATTGGAGCCCTTTCCTTCCTTATGCAGGCGATATTGTGCAAGACAGCGCAAGAAAGGGTCACGTCACAGTGGCCTTTTATTGTGGACAGTCTAGTGCACACCTGTGCACTAATCATGATGTCAGATCAGCATCTTGATGTGGCACACCTGTGAGGTGGGATGGATTATCTCAGCAAAGCAGAAGTGCTCACTATCACACATTTAGACAGATTTGTGAACAATGTTTGAGAGAAATGGTAATATTGTGTATCTGGAATGAATTTTAGATCTTTAAGTCCATCTCATGAAAAATGGGAGCAAAAACAAAAGTGTTGCGTTTATATTTTTGTTGAGTGTAATTGATTTGTTCCATGCATTAAACAAGGATATGTGTGTTTTTCCGATGACAGAGACGATGATGACTTTATTTCGTGGTGTTGCCATTGAGTGTCGCTGATTCCCCAAGTCAGGAAAACCTTGCGGAAGCTCTACGCATGGTTAAAAGTTGGCGTGGGAATACGCACACTTCTCTGCAAAGAATTATTTTATAAATACCACCGTTTTGCCACCGCACATTTCTGCCGTCTACGCAAGGTTTTTGTGCGCAGCAAGCTTTATAAATGAGGCCCCAGGAACGGGGCTGGGAAATGGCTTGTTGGTGAATGGGGAAGCAGGGGAGAGAGTGCGGCAGGCAGGCTGGAGAGAATGATCCGGGGGTACACGGGAGTGCGAAATATGATCCGGTGCTGACTGCAGAGAATCCAGGAGTATATGAAGAGGAGTTGATTGCAGATGAAGAGGTTTATCGGCTCACGTTTTGTCTATTAATGTTGGCCAAATGATCAATTATGCTTTATAATTGAAAACACTTTAAATACAAACTGTCTACATCACAGCTTTGCATTAACGGGTTTGGGACACAGGTGCGGACCAAGGGGTTTCTAAAAGTTATCCCCAGAGGGATAACCACTGAATCGCTGAAGCGAAGAAGGGGAGGGGGAGAAAGCAAAAAGCCACACAGGCTACTTTAAAATACCAAACTAAAGTGAGAACAAAACCATCACTGCCAAGCAGCTGAACGGACAGACAAACACTTCAACAATTATTTTCTCTTAAACTCAGAAGGCACTAGGATACAACCTCTCACTACCTCTTAAGGTGAGACAATGAGCAGCACAGAGCACTGGGGTCTCAGGGCATATATAATCTCTTCACACCTGGGTTCAATCAGCCAATCAATGCACACACACCTTATTGCAGTGAGGAAATCAGTCACCATTCTCACGGAGGCGAAAGATTCCGTGGACTCACAGGGCTGAAATCTACCGTTTCCTCACAATGTAGTAGGTAACAAAAAAATAAATAAAAATCCATGTAGTAGGTAACACAACAGCTGAGCTGGCTGAAATGAACCTTACCTGGGGCGAGGCACAACATGTTGCCAAAGACAGAAACAAATGGAGACACATTGTATCTGCCTTATTTCCCACAGGGGAAGAAGAGGCATAAGTAAGTAAGGTAACACAAGAAGGGCTACCTAACCCTATGTGTTAGGTAGCCCCCCCCCCCCCCAAAAAAAATGTTGTAGGTAACACATCTAGGTACTACAATTTTGTGTACCTTATTGTAAAGCATTACTGATACATTTTCACTAATTACCATAGGATATTGATACCAAGAAAAACTTAGAATAATTAAAAAGAAAGCATTGCTATCTTATACTCCAGGTTAGGTTTTCTTAGGTTATTTACCAAGAAGAATGTCGAGAATAATTTTATGATTAAGGGGACTGTTGTATTAAAGGGCACAACATGGTATATAGGGCTGCTCAGTATTGAACTGTATTCATTGTACGTTTTCAAACTCGATACCACTTCATTACAGAATCTTTTTTTTCGTATCGCTGATCAAATCAGCTTTTCCTTTCATGTCAAGAAGGTTAAAAAAATTCAAGTGGTCATGTTTCGGTTCCAAAAATAATTTGACGTACAAATCTTACAGAGATGAAGGGCTTATGTGAGGTCTTCTTAGGTTGTCTGATCAGACATTCTCAGGACTGCATGACATGTGTTTGATCATTCGTATCAGTTCATAGCTGGTGGGGGCCTCACTTTATTCCCAGCAGATCTCCCATCCACCCAACTCACACCTGACAACAGGTTTAACAGGCCGCACTAACTGAACACCTTTTTAAAGTATTCCATCACATTATCTAAATCTAGAGTTGTATGGCTCTAACCACAAGAATGGCAAGAGGAAAACCCACATTGAGATATTTAAATATCCTGTCGGCAATCTGTGGAGACATGGTTACATTCTGTGGTCTTGACCTTTCTTTTAATGTGTGTTAAAATGTTTAGACTGTTTCTTGCTCCTGTAGCTAACTGGTCAAACGTAGACAACACCGTGTCATGATGAAACATTTTCCGTAGGTGCAGTATATAGGTTTAGGCATGATCCCCAATGTTCAGTATTTTTGTGTCATTCCGCCAACGGGACACACTTTCATAGACTCTAAGGTATAGTGTGGAAAAAAACATTGCCACTGAATACTATTAGAATGTTGTCTGCCTGGTGGAGGGAAAATAAATCAAAATTACTGTTCTGTTTGGAAAGATTTAAAATAATTTCATATCATCCTCTTACAGCATTGTGTGTGTGTGTGTGTGTGTGTGTGACATGGATCCACCTTTTCTATCTTTATGGTTGAAATTCTTGCACCTCAGCGGTTATGCACAATGAACCCGCAGCTATCTACGTAACGTAAGTCATATTTTCGAAACAAGAGTTTTGCTTCCATCTCTTCACTTACATTCAAACCCGGTTGCATCGCATGCGTTGAGATGCTGTCAAGATTGATTAAGTTCACCGTGAGTCGGGTGACAACAAAGATGCAATATTCTGCTTAGTATTTTGAAGCAGATAAAATAATTGGTAGAAAGTTTTAGAAATACAATTGCTCCTCTTTGCCTTTATTTGTCCTGTTAAAGCCACTACGAGTAACTTTGTCCCTAGGCGGCCCCTTTGGACAAAAGCGGTAGTATTTTTACAACGCCCGCTGTCGCAAAGCTGTTTTCTAGCTCGTGCCAGGCGTGCAAGTGTCACCTGAGAAGGGGCGCAATATAGTGCATGTCCGTGTGTTGAAAGTATGAGGGCATGGACTCTTTTCGGCTCCGTGAGAGTGGTTAGTGACACTGCATCAACTAATGCCAGTCAGTGCCACACACACCTGATTGCAATGAGTTGATGCAGCAGTGTCACCTATCTACTCTCACGGAGCTGAAAGATTACGTGTCCTCACAGAAAGCGAATGAACGAGAGACGGCAGTTGGTATGGATCAAGATGAGGTAATGTGTTTATGTTGTTGTAAATAATGACTTTCAGATGAATACTGGTCATCTGATGATGGTGAAGCAAATAAAACGTTGTGTTAGTACGTTATCAGTCATTATGACGACAAATAACTGTCTCAAACAAGGCTCCCGCTCCCCTTCCCTCACCTGGAGGGATAGGCTTCTCAAATCACATTGTTGCGCCACTCTGAAATCTGCGACCAATACGGATATGTGACCATAGAGCCGAAAAATCGGACTGGGTGTGCGACCGGACCAAAAGCAGTAATAAAAACTATATAAAAACGTCTTTCTTTGCACTGATGGTCTCGTTTGCTGTTAAGGTAATTTATGATTATCAGAGGAAACATGAGGCTGTTTAAAAGATATTTGAATGTTACTCGTAGCTGCTTTAAAGTGATGAGTATCCACTCTGTGACCTGCTGTTCACACAGTAGCCACCAGGAGGCAGAGACTCAACACAGCTGGAACAATCCCTACGTTCCAATACCCATACTTCCCTACTATTTAGCATGCTAGAAAAAGATTTAGGATGTCCCAATACCTGCACATCAATTGTAGTATGCTTAGAATACACAAATGCCCCACTAACGCCAATAGCATTTTGGAGTATACGTCTGTATTCTTGACATTTCTCGAAAAATGTTCTGTCCCGTGGCCCTAAAACTCTTCTGTACTTTAGTATGTAGTGTAGTAAAAAGAAAGAGTATGTGATTTGGAACACAGGGGAATGTTTCTCTGCTTTACTTTGGAGGGCCTGCAGTCTTTCGGTGTCTATCAGCTGTAATGAACAAGTGTGTTGTGTGTGTGTGGTCGAAGGGGGTCCGAATTATTTCCCATTAGATCTACATGCCACTATGTCGACATATACGTACTAAAGACTGACGTTGAATCCGGTATTTTATTAATAGGTGTTCTGATCATTGCAACCACATATTTAATTTGTTGTCCAGACAAAAGGAGCTGATCCAAGATCAGTAATTAATGTACATTAAATTAAAGGGTATGGCTTTACATTTGGTCCGATTTATCTCATAGCCTCATACATTTCCAAATGTTTTCATAATTCCTAATAATTTTAGATATAATAGATGGGTTTGACAGAGTCGACAATATACTATAATATTTAGTTTTAAATCATGATCGCAAATTAAAAACACCTTAATATCCATGTCCCTTCACATTGCGGGTGCTAATGTTCCTTGAGCAAAGATAAATCGTATTGGACAAAAGGAAAAAATATTTTCTGGTGTCGCAGCAAAGCTGTAAAGGTGCAGAGATTAGGCCATTACTCTTAACTGGTGAGACAGGCTCATGATATACTGCTTTAATCCATTGTAAGCACCCTGAACTAAACTGGTATCTGGACAGAGTGTATAATGGGTAGGGCCACTCTTCTGTATTTACTGAAATGCTTTCCTGGCATCCAGCGATAATGCTACCACTGGAGGTTGGAGTGAGCTGGCTGTATGCGTAACTTCCAGACATTTTGTCATGTTATTATTTAAAAACCTCTGGGATAAAGCCTACTTGATCCAAGTGAATTGGAGCAGATACTGCCTTATCTAAACGTCTTTGCAAAATGTTTATTATAATTATCAAGCAATATGAAAGGCCTAAAGTCGAACAATGATATATTATTGCATGGTTGGTGGAGTAGATGGTCATATCGGGATTTGTACAGCGATGAAAACACACTTTGAAACCCTCAACATCCCTTTTACCACTGCTGTTGGTTAAATAAGTGATGGAGTGCATCTGTTTTTTCTCTTTCATCAATTAGCATGCAAGCATTTTACCTGCCATTTTTCCATTGTCATAATGTTTCCTTCCAATGTATATAATGCCAAAGCAGACTCTATGCTTCATTGCTGGTGCCTCAGCCATAGCCAAAAGTAGTATCTATTTTAAAGAGTTGGTAATTAGTTTCCCCATAAGTTTCAACACATTTTTTTTTTGTTTGAAAAGCTAATGGTTCATACGCCACCGATTCGCCTGACAGGCCTACCAGACTATAAGGGGATTGTGTGAGTCATATCTAATACTAAATGGTCGTCGTTTTGTTGGATTAAAGTAACTGTGAGGACTGGGGGGAGGGGGGGTTAGGGACACAGGTGCGGACCAAGGGGTTTCTAAAAGTTATCCCCAGAGGGATAACCACTGAATCGCTAAAGCGAAGAAAGCAAAAAGCCACACAGGCTACTTTAAAATACCAAACTAAAGTGAGAACAAAACCATCACTGCCAAGCAGCTGAACGGACAGACAAACACTTCAACAATTAGTTTCTCTTAAACGCAGAGGGCACTAGGATACAACCTCTCACTACCTCTTAAGGTGAGACAATGAGCAGCACAGAGCACTGGGGTCTCAGGGCATATATAATCTCTTCACACCTGGGTTCAATCAGCCAATCAGTGCACACACACCTGATTGCAGTGAGGAAATCTGTCACCATTCTCACGGAGGCGAAATATTCCGTGGACTCACAGGGCTGAAATCTACCGTTTCCTCACAGTAACACATTTGTTATCTTTTAACAAAATGTTATGAAAGCCTTCTGAGTTTAACTATAGATTTTTCAGGTTGGACAAAAGAAGGTAGACGATTCTTGAGAAGGAATAATGTGTCCTCCAATGTTTTTTTTTTTTTTACATCTAAATATAATTTTATTTGAGAGATGTTTTTCTTGTATCATTACTATGTGTCACTGTTCCACAACTGCAGCTGAATAAGGACACGCTGCTGCCTCAAAAAAACAAAACAGCAGTAGCATGCAGAAAAAGATGTGATTTGGCAACAGCTTAGCACCATTTACCAGAAGCCCAGTGACAACTCAGGCCATGGCAACAGGTGAGTGAGTTACCCAACGCATTTACATTTCCCACATAATCTTGACAGACAGCTGAAAATACAGGCCGATACCTGCTAGTTTGTCACGTATGCCAGGCTCACACTACACGACTTTTCACACCATTTGACGGTTGAGGAGGAATTTCCAATGTCAGACTGAAATCACAGGAGTCTTGCTGGAGTTGTGGCGCGCGCCCGTAGTCTCAGTCGTTTGGTGTGAGGTGGTCATCTGACCCGATTATAGCCAGTCTTCTTGACATTACGACAAAATTAAAACAGGTTTGATATTATCATGAGTCTTGAGGGTTGGAAGTGACATTAAATCACGTGAACATTGTGAAAAAAACAATTGGTGCACACCCTCCAGTACAAAACAGGAAGCGGCAAACTGACAATCAGCTGGCTAATGTAAACATGGCAGGGGGGAGAGTAAACAAGCCACGGTTCTGTTAGACTGTTGAGAAGGAGGAGAAATTGGTTGAGTTGTGGCGTGAGAGAGACTGCCTGTTTGACATGTCCTCGAATCAATACCACGACAGAGTGGAGATTGGCAAGATGTGGACGGAAATTGCTGCAGCATTGGAAATCCCCCGTGAGTAGAAGTATATGCTACAGTCCAGTGGTTCCCAAACTGGGGGTCGGGACCGCCAGCTGGTTGCGAGATGCATACAGAGATGAATTCCAAATAAAATATATACAATTTTAAAATATCTTAAAATTGTAAATTGAACCCATTGTTGTAAACAGGCCTACTTCCAGAAATATGATTTGAAATTAATAAAATAAAACCATGCATATAAAATAATTACTGATAATGTTTATTCACAGAGATATTCTTTCTAAAATTATTATAAAAAATATATGGCTGTTTGGCTGTCTTTCTTTTGTTTAATGCCCTTGGCCACATTTCCCAGATTCGTGAAGAGGCTCTGGTGCTAAGTGCCCCTTTGGAGCGCTCAAAGAACGCTGTGAAAGAAGAATGCATTTCCCAGAGTCGTTCTTAGCGAAAGAAGCTCTTTCACTAAGACGGAAGTGTAAGATCAAGCTGACCCACTCTTACAGCCTTCTGAGCGACCAAATGCTCAGTGATCATGCCGCTTCAGGGAAATTTATATCCTCCACTTTTCGAAATAATAAAACAAGGCTAAAAGTAGAGAAGAATTTTTTTTTTTTTTTATTAAATTACACGTTTAAGTTTTCCACACACATCTGCATATATGAGTTTATAGTACTACATCAACAACCCTGTGGCATTTCACAGATATCAAGGAAACAGATTTAATTGAACTCAGCTGAACCTCATCCAGAGCGGCTCCACCTGCTACTCTACGTATATAAAGGCGTTGCCAAAGTCCGTGCGTGTGAGAAAACTCTAGCTTCCTACCAACAACGTCGCCGTGCGCGAAGCCAGAAGGTTTATATTAATGCTTACGTGCGTCAGCACTTCTCCCCACTGGACGTGCTGTCAGACCGTGCTGTCCAGGGAAAGTACCGGCTGCCCCGAGCGGAGATCCAACGGCTGATCACTCTGGTGTCTCCACACATCCAGAGAGTAACCCACTGCAATTTTGCCCTCAGCCCGGATGTGCAGCTCCTGGCTGCGCTTTGCGCAGTGGGGAGCTTCCTGGAGGTGGTGGGGGACTGCACAGGCCTCAGCAAGACATCAGTGTCACGGAATGTGGCAGCTGTGACACCGATTCTCCTGCGCCATGCCCGGACCCACATAAAGATGGCCACCACACGGGACAAGGTCTGCATGGTCCACCAAGGGTTCCACGCAGTGGCTGGGATCCCCCGGGTAATCGGTGTGGTGGATGGCACCCTAATTCCTATCCACAATCCCTCCCTGGTGGATCCATGCTGGATCGGTCGAAAGCACTACGCGGCCATCAACACCCAGGTGGTGGTGGACCACAATGGCCTCATAACGGACATCGTCGCCAGGAAGCACACACGACAGCTTCATGTGGGCCAACTCAGCTGTGGGGCAGAAGGCTGGCAGAGGAGTGTTTGGTAGGAGCATCCTCCTAGGGGACAGTGGCTACCCTCTCCGGAGTTACCTCGTGACGCCGGTAACCAACCCAGCAACACCACAGGAGGAGAGGTTTAATGAGGCCCACACACACACCAGGACGAAGATTGAACGGGTGTTTGGCATCTGGAAGTCCCGCTACAGGTGCATTCATCGTTCGTCGGGGGGGGCTGCGCTGCGCTTGTCACCACTCAAATGTTGCCGCGTGATTGTTGTCACCGCCATTCTGTACAACGTTGCAGTGCGCATTGGCGCATATGAGCCGCCTCCTGTGGCTGACGAAGAGGTTCATTCAGAGGACGAAGCCCCGAACCCCGCCCCCCGCAATGTGCTAGCAGTACTCCATCAGGCCGGAGCCCAGACCAGACAGGAACTTATCAACCTCTTCTGAGGTCCAACAACCCCAGCCCCTACCCATTCACCACAAGTCGCCAAGCACTGATCACTAAACCATAAACCCACAACCACCACACCACCCATATCAACTCTCAGGCCTGAAGGCTGAAATAACAGAACCAGCAGATGTAGGCTACATGTAACGTCCTGCATACTATAATTTTTTACTGCAGTGTCCGGGTGCTTTACCTGAAAGTCTGGCACTGGAATGTTAAGGAAGTATTGTTGCATACAGTATGTGGGAGTAGCCTATAGTGTCCATGTTTCTGAGGTGACCATGTAACAAGTGGGAAATTAGCAGAAAAACATGCTGTGCTGAAAGGGCGCACAATACGCACACGTCATGAACATACGGTTAGATAAATTACAAATTGCCTGGGACTTTTTGTTGCTAGGTTTGACACCCTCATTTCAATGCAAAATTATCCACACAATGCATGGGTTGAAAAGGAAACCAAAGTAGTTTATTGAAACCATATGGGGGAGGGGTTACTCCGCGCTGTCTTTACCTGGCGTCTGCATCACCTGCAACAAAGGGAGATTGATTAGTGAAACCTTCGCACTCTTTTTTGTTTGGTTCTGGAACTCCTGCCACTTCTTCCTCACAGCACGCCAGTCACGCAGGCCACATGGGCTGGAGGGGGACATCTTTTCGGCTATGGCCTGCCACACACGGTTCTTCACCGTGATGTTCTTTTTACCCCTTGTAAGAGCCATTGACCCCTTTTCTTTGTTTGTTTGTTTTACCTAATTTGACCGCCTGGCGGCAGTACAATGTACCGGATGCAGGCTATAAATCAGGTGTTGCAGGGACGCCAGGTGATTGCATGCCGGAAGGCAAATTGTTTTCGACCGTGCAAATCAAGCTCAGACTAACATGAATAGTTGTTGTATGTTCAAGTCGCACCTTCGTGTAAAGAATAAAAGTAAGCATTCAAAACCCGAGGAACGAGTGGACATTCTAAAGTTTTCAATTGTTAACTGTCGCTATATGGCACGCATCATAACAACAAAACGACATGCAGTCTAGTGGCTAATGGTAATGCCGCTACACCCCTTGTTCCCCCGAATAAAACATCCCGGTGCTGCCAGACCTCGTCAACTAAGACGCCCATCTCCTCCGCGGTAAACAACAGTGCCCGCTTGTTTCTTTTGCTGCCGGTTTCTTCCATTCTCACATGTGTGTGCCTATATCCACGGGGGTATATATGCGCTAATGGGCTTGATTACTACTTGGATACACTTGTTGCCACACACACACACACGATACATGCATAGCCTAATTCCACCTGTGTGTGACTTATTCGCTGATAAAGAGGTGGGTGATCGATTTGCCTGGCATCGATTTATTCAGTTTCAGCACCACCGCGGTGGACAGCTCCCACTAAGAAGCTTCTTTCGCTTCATCTTACGGTTTTCCGAAGAAGGGACTTAAGACGGCATCTGGGAAACACCCGTATCATAGCGCTCCTTCTTAGCCGAACCCTTCTTTCGAGCCTTCCTTGGTCCCAAAGAACGATCAAATCTGGGAAACGTGGCCCTTGTTTGCAAGAGGGCTAAAAAAACCTGTGTGGCTGTGTGCAACTCCATATGCATATATTCACACACACCTCCAGGGTCGGCGTGGGTCCCCAGTCTCTGGCACTGCATTTTGGGGGTCAGGGATGAAAACTTGGGGAACCCCTGTATTGGGCTACATTACTGGAATGTTGTACATGTCATAGGCTACATACATGTATTTGTTTGTGTGTTTACTTCATGTATCCTGTTATTTCAGTTTCAGAGGTGAAAACCCGAAGTCTATCGTTAATGACACAGTACTGCCGTCTCATAAAACCTCTCCCCGTGGAAGTGCTGAATAGAACATCACTTCCTGCTCCCATGTGTGGTTCCCCGCCACAGTGAGAGCAGCCTTGATCATGTAAGTACCTTTCCAGTCCAGGCTCATTACCAAAGGCACATTGAAATAGTGTTTTGATACTTGATTGTACACTATTCCATAAAACCCACAAACTGATATGGCTCACATATGTAGTAGCCTCTTTCCTCATTGTTTGAGGACTGGATTAGCAACTATCAGCCTAACACAATGCCACAACAGTTCATGTCGCGGGAAAATGCAACCATTCTTAATTCAATGGTAACATTAGCAGCAACAATAGACAAAGTAGTATGAGCCTGACATCAAGTTTAGAGTGACCACAAAGCAACCAACACCACCAGGAGATATACTGTATTGCAAAGCCCATCATGAATGGATTTAATTGATTATCAATCTGATAGATCAACTGTCAACTGTATTATTTAAATGGTTGGTTGAACAATCTTGTTGAATTGAAAACAAAATATAAGAAATGACAATGAAATGTGCAGAGGCATATGTATTTATGTAGTCTGTAGATCATTGTTATACTTTTTCTCCAACAGCTTGAAGATAGCATGGAACAGGATCAGGATGATCACAGTGATCAAGAAGAGTCCAATGATGGTTCCTATTCATTATGTAGCCAGCCCGGACCTAGTACATCACCACCACTCCCTGATCCAAGCCCATCCACTTCTTCCTCTGAGCTCAGGGCTAAAAGGCCTAGGAATAGCAAGTGTAATGACACTGAAATAGAGCTCCAAAAGATTGGGATGCTCAGGGAGATGTCCCAAGCCATTCAGTCTGGCTTCAAACATAATGAAGATCAGTCATTACTTGGTCAACAGGTGGCAGCTGAGACGGGCAAATTAAGGACCCCACATTGAGAACAAGAGCCAAACAAATTATCAGGACTATTTTATGACATGCAAGAAGAAGACCAGCTCAAGTCCAGCCAGGCAACTGCTTCAAGAGAGTAAAAGCAGTTGAAATAATGAGTGAATATATCCTTTCGATACACTATCTGTGTGTACTGTATACACTCCTTGGTTTACCAGTTAGGGTTGAATGATATTTGATTTAGTACTTATAGAAGCAACCTGATGTATTAGTTAAAGTCTGTGTGGCTGACTATTGCTGTATTTTATTAATTTACATATTTTTTTTACATAAAGATTGGAACAACAAAGTGAGACATTTTCAGTTTGGGTGCCTTTTTGTAGGGTGGTGTTCTCACGACATTATTTTGAATGCAGGTTGGATTGTATTTCTATTTTTGAACTAATTGTCATAACTCACCTCCAATTCTTTTTGTAAGATGGACAGGCCTTGCTTTCTCCGTTCTCTCAACCAATGTCATGTCCATTGATAATCAATTATGTGAGCAAATGAGTGACTGTAGTTCACTGAAGGGTTGAAAAATGAGAAGTTATTTTGACGCATCATGCAACATGTGCAGTCACTGATGGCGGTAAGATGACACATATCAAACTTGTGACGCTAGATTCGGAGTTGTTTGTCAAACCCAGCTTTTGCTTCGCTTCTTTCCATTGTATTACTGTTGGACCAAGAGTTATTCTTTTCTTACTTCACCTGCCGACTGCCAATCTTCATCTTTTTCTTCTTATGCTGGGTTTACACTAGAGGACTTTGAAAAGACTGAAGACTGAAACCCTCTCACATCTAAAGACAATCAACTCACACCTGAAGACAACTAGTCATTAGTTTTCACTAATGAGTGAGATTTTGAAAAGACAGGGGGTCTCATATTGCAAGACTACAACTAGATACCTTTTGAGATTAATATTATATCCGCAAACGCGATTGTGATTATTTAATTAAAAAAAAGTTAATTCAATATTCCGAGCGGGGGACTTCCTTAAGTTGTTTAAATTTGACCAGCTTTATTTTCTGATCTCGTCCCCCAATAACTTTAACTCCTAACCCTAAATTTGACGGTAAAGTGTTAAGGTTGCGCGGCTGTCAGCCTGGTTCTCCAGCCGAGGCTGCTAGGAAAAAGTGTCCGAAATAAGTGCCTCACAGGCGGACACAGGTCGCGAACAATGCCGCTCCTCCTGCGTCGTGCTTGGTGCATGCAAGAATGACATTGTTTACGTCATTTCGCTTTAGCCAACCCCCTAAGACTAACGATAATATCAAACCTGTTCGATAATGTCGGAACGTCAAGACGGGAAGAAGAATGGCTGGGGTCGGATGACCACCTTACACTAAACGACGGGCGCGCGCCACAACTCCAGCAAGACTTCTGTGATTTCAGTCTGCGACTGTCAAATCGCGTGAAAAGTCATGTAGTGTAAGCCCAGCATTACTTGTAATTGTCGTTGCTACTGCAACCCTTTTTTGTGCTTTGCATGTGTTATAGTGGCTGACAGTGTGACACTGTGTCTTTGGTATTTTTGCCTTTTCCCTCAGAACCTGTGTTTATACCTTGTTGCTTAGGAACACAGATATGATGGCACTTTCAGCTGTCACATCTGGTTTTACCAGGTTTGGGCCTGGCTAAAAGAACATTTTTAAATGGGAAAACCAAGATAGTTAATAGAAATTTTTTTAGACTCCGTAGTGCTGAGTTCTGACGTGTATGCGGTCCAGTATATCTGAGAGTTTCTTTTTTTGACAAGACATGTTCCTAGGTCCTAAATCAAAGAATAAAAAAGATCTCTACAATTAAAATCCACCTACTCCTTCTCTATTTGTATATTTAAATAGGGAAATAGGGAGAAGTCGAAAACCAAAGCAGGAGGGGGTCAAAATCACTAGCAGGTTGCTGATCGTTAGGAGATATTCATTGATCTGAAGACTCAAATACATTCCCCTCTCTGATCTGTCCAAAGACAAGTGTTCCCAGTCTATGATGAGAAATAAGCCTTCTAATCACGCTCCACACTTCACCTGGCATGATGCCCTCTGGGAATCCACTTTGCACCTAAGACTGAATAAAGGAAGTGGCCTCAGGGCTTACGTGACGCACCTGTATGTGATCTCAGGTTGATGTATTGATTCCGGAGGATGGTGAAACATTGAAGTTGTCAAACGTTGTAGGATAAGAAACACTTCCAGAACACGTGCAGCGATAGAACATCAAGATAAAAGCTGAGGAGTTCATGTAGCGTCAGTAGCAAGTACCACGCATCGGACACACACTGACAGCACAGGGGGTGAACATCGACCCAGGAAAGGTAAGTGCTGTCAAAGAGCTGCCAAGCCTAGCGGATGTGAACCGAATGCAGAGCTGTTTGGTAATGTGTCAATGTTGCATGATCAGATCTTGACAGCAGGACATAGAGAGAGTACACACACACACTCAAAGAAAATATTTTGGAAAGGACAGAGATACAGCAGAAAGTATTTATTTGGCTGAAAGACAACAAGTGAAAACGCAGGTTATGATTATGATGTGCGTTTATCTGTGCTATAATGGCTGCCCCAAGCAACAATATTGCAACAGCACGGATAGACCCACAACAAAGTCATGCTGGCTCAAACTGTTTTTTTTGTGGCATTTTTCCGCAGAACCATGGATCCTCCTAATAGCTTCCCACTCTGCACTGCACTCCCTTAGGTCCCAAGCAAGGGGTAATCCCAATGTTCCCCCGGGCTCACTGTTCCCTGACAAATAGAGCTGCATACAAAAGGTTTTATAAGTAACTTAAATGACCAAAACAAAAGCTATATCTGAATTAATATGAACCCAGTAAACTTTATTTACTTTATTAACTTTCTGTCCCCAAGAAAGGGCAGAATGAAACACGGCGTGAGTTCAAAATTGCCACTTTGGGGATAAGACAAAGACTCCCAACAAGATTTAATTTGGAGGAGAAGGGCACAATCAATACGGGGAGAATATATGGGAGCCAACTAATGAATTTGTATATGTTAGTTACAGGTACAGCCCCATATAATCTCACAACACCTGGTTCATATGACTTTAATTTGTCTGGGGGAAAATTGAGGTGATGAGGTGGTTTAAAAAAAATGTAGCTGGTTCATAAATGTTATGTTAACTTAATGAGTTCTGTCAAGGGCATGAAAAAAAAGTTGTAACTGCAAACAGTTTCAATAATACTGTTTTAAAACACACTGACAAATTGATGTGACAGAGAAACAAAGTATTCCTGGTTTATTTGTTGAATTACTTGGTGACAGGCTGGTAGGCTATAGAGCGACAGGTGACTGTGTCATTGTGCCTTATCAAAAGAACACAAACATAAATAAGTTAATTTAAAGATGTTTATGTTGTCAGTTGACTATGAATCCAATCTTGACCTACTCGATAAAGCCCTTAAAGTGGAATACACAGTCTGAGGTAAGCTAAGTGGACATCCAGCATGAAGCTTGGAGTCAGCTGTGATACGACCAGATTAACTTGTGATAGAACATCAGCAGCTACGAATCGTGGTTTATATTTCAGGCTGCACTACATTTTTCCTTTCATCGCTATGATATTCTACACTGCTGGAACCCATCCAGATCATAAATGACTTTTATGGTTTGAAAATCAGATGATAGTAAGTTTATAAAACAATCGTGGGAGGCGTTTCTTTTCATTATAATTAGTTAGTGTACTTGTGTAGCCTACCTGTTTCTATCATGAAGTTTTAAAATACAACGACAAATGAGTGCGACAGACAGACACAGTAGGCCATTCGGTGTTGATTTAACATATCTGGTGAGGGGCTCAAAGGGACTACTATGGAGCTGTGTCAGTGCCTTCAAAAACTATTGTTTTTGTCATGTTTATTTAGTCGTTTCTTGTTTGTTATGTATGGGCTGGTTTGGGGTGTTTTCTGACTTTGTTGTATTCCCTCTTAATTTGGCACTGATTGAGTGAGCAGGTGTGCTGCCTCTCTCAATCACGCTCAGGTGTTCTAATCAGTGACCAGCATAAAAGCACCGGAAGTGACGTCACTTCGACAGAGCCTCCGTATGAAAACAAACGTGGATGCGACAGATATAAAAGCAAGAGGAAAGATAAAGGTGTAATGTTATGATGAAATAAATAAGTAAAAGTATGTCCCAAGTGTATGTCTACTGCATCCTAACTAGATAATTTTTATGGTCAGATGTAGTATGTAGAAATAGAAAAAAGGGTAAACCTGTACAATAAGGTACACACAATTGTAGTACCTACTACATATATATATATATATATGTTCTACCTAACATACATGTTTTGTGTGTGTTACCTACCACATAAGGTTTTTTTTGTAGTAAACACATGTGGTAGGTAAGACAAAAAAAAGTATAGGGCCGGTTTCACAGAGCCAGGAGTAGGCCTTAATTTGGACTAGTTAAACCTGGACGTTTAAGTCACTGTCATTGATATGGCTTAAAGGCCTACTTCACCGGTTTGAATATGAAGGTGTATTGAATTCTGAGATCCTATGTAGTATAAATGTGCGAAAAAAATTGAAATCGGTTCATCCTAGCCTGAGAAAAGGCAGAAAGAGTGTTTTTTTTAACCCTATATTTCTCTTTCTCGTGACATCACAGAAAGAGAAATATAGGGTTAAAAAAAACCTTACTTTGTAAATATTACTGTGATGTCTTTTACTGTGACATCACAGTAATATTTACAAAGTACGTTTTTTTTAACCCTATATTTCTCTTTCTGTGATGTCACGAGAAAGAGAAATATAGGGTTAAAAAAAAACACTCTTTCTGCCTTTTCTCAGGCTAGGATGAACCGATTTTTTTTTTTTTGCACATTTATACTACATAGGATCTCAGAATTCAATACACCTTCATATTCAAACCGGTGAAGTAGGCCTTTAAGTTTGGCTTAGTTAGTTTGAGACTATGAAGTCCTTGGCTGCGTTCCAATACCCGTTCAACATGCCCTCGTTCACTTGCCCTAGGCACTTGCCCTCGGGGGAATCCCCGCTGCCATCTTAAGTGTCGTTCCAATAGTCTGGAAACTGAAGTGAACTTCGCGAGATAGACCCTCGGAGGGCTGAGTAATCAAGTCAACATGGATGGTCACTCCGAGGTGGATATCACCCACAATGCATTGGCGTTTTTCTTCTTCTTCTTTGAGGACATTGCTGCCACCCACAGGACGATTATATATTTCCATAGGAACAATCCAGTTAAAACATTGCAGTTATCGTCATTGCCTTATAACGCAGGCGGCTGCCAATTTCAATTAATTGGCCAATTTAAAGCAGATGTTTGCGGTTTAAACAAACAGAAATTAAAGACATTTGAATGAGAATGATGTCGGAACAAACAATTTACAAGTGTAAGTAACAATATCTTAATAATCTGAGTAATCATGTCCTAATTCAATGTTTGTCATGCTATGGAATTTGCTTTATGCAATATAATATTATTTGCATTCAGAACTACATACTTAACTGAATTATGCTGTTTTGCACACATTTCTCATTATAGCATTGTGAGTAAGTGACACAATTGTTTATGTGATAATGGTATTAAAGGGTCGGAAGAAGACACAGAGCTCCTAATAAGGCTGAGGAGCTCAAATGAGGGCCTCTTCACAGGGAAGAGAAATGCCTCTAAACTGGCCTGGGAGTGAGTTTGATTTATTTTAACTTGAAGCATCATTGAATCCTTGTAGTATATATTTTCTAAATGATTCCAAATAAAGACATGTTTTAAGTGTCTTTTATGTTATTAAACCTACTAATGCAAGCATTTCACACGTTGTCATCTTGTTCTGTGTTTATGTGCCAACAGAAAACTAGTGCAGATGATGGGGTTGGAAGGGAAGCTGCTTGCGTCACAAGCAGCTAAAAAATGGGAAAACCTGAAAAAAAAATACAAGGTCCGAGATACATTATAGCTACATGTGTTCCGATTCATTAACAATAAGTACTAGTATTTTGAAAACAAATGTGTTCAAATTTAAAAAGGACTGAAAATGTTGGTGTGCTACCATCACTTAATTAGATTTGCCCTCCTTTACCCCTACAGGACCTGAAAAACCCCCCCACAGGAACAGGCACAGATCAGGGTGAGGCCACGGCAGGCAGCTGGCAGTGGTTTGCCCTGATGCATGAGGCAATTGGCTCAAGACCTTCCATCACTCCTCCAGTCCTTATTGCCTCATGCACAGGGCAAGACGAAATTGCCACAGCCAGCTGTCTGCCAGTTCTCCCTACAACTGCTTGTGAGGGGGGAATGACACCTGGACCATCAACACCTAGCCAGACCCCATCCCCGCAGCCTCGGCCAGGAAGGAGTGAGGGGCCGAGGGACACATGCAGCCCCCCTGCAAAGCGGGCTCGAACTGATCCGGTTCTGCAGGCAATTTTGGAAGACCGTGAGCAAGAGGAGGCCCGTTAGTCGCCTTGAGGCACAAAATGACCAAATAATTAAATTATTTGAAAAAATGGTCGAAAAAATTTAATTTCTTTTATTCTCTCGAATGGAGATTCGTTGAATTAGATTTTTTTTAAGTTGTGTCAGACTTCTTTTCTTTTATCTTCATTCAAATAAAAATAAAACAAATTATACATTGCAGCATGTGTACAAAATGCTACAGATAATCATGGTCCAACATCTGCTGGGCTGGGGCAGAAATGCGTCCTGCGAGCCTTGCCCTCCTTGCTGCTCCACTGACCTAGAAGAGAGAGGGAAGGCATGTTACTCCATTATAGAAATGACTCACATGATCAGTCGTTAAAACAAAAAATAGTTTTGAGCAACACCTTGCACCACTGACCTCTACAGCACAAGGAGCTTGATCCACATTGTCCCTGCATTCTTCCGGCACAGCCTCCTCGATGTCCCCAACTCCCAAGCACACATTGTGCAGGGCTGCACAGCACGTTAGGACAGCAGGGACAAATTTCGGGTCCACCTCCAGGGCTTTGAAGAAAATAGAACGCCACCTTGTTTTCAACATACCAAAGGCCCGCTCGATGATACAGCGGGCCTTGGCATGGTGAAAATTGTAGCGCTCATTGACTCTGCCGTGTACTGGCTCCCTGTATGGAGTCAGGAGGCAGAGTGGCTGCTCAATGCAGGGGTACCCTTCATCCCCTACAAGGAAGTACCCTGCATGAGGGTACACCACATCTGTGTACAGGGGGCTGTTTTTTAGTATTCTCGTGTCGTGGACAGATCCCGGGTAGCCTGCGAATGTATCTAAAAACCTGCCACTGCTGTCACATACTGCCTGGACCTGTATAGAATAGAAGAGCTTCCGATTGAAATAGTCTTTTGAGGCCGGACCTGTAAACAACGAAAAAAATATGTGGTTACACATTATGTAACGTAGCAACCAATACATGACAATATTTTCAATTAAACAAGATTAGTGAGGCCGGACCTGCAGGTGCCTTGATGCGAATGTGGCATCGATCAATTGCCCCAACGCATGAGGCAAAGGCCTTGTGCTGTGCTAATTCAGCAAAACCTCTCCCGACTGCATCCAGCTCATGGGGCATAGGGAGGTGGATGCAGCACTTCCTCTTCTCCACCAGCTTCTCTGCCACTTTGTGGACAGCCCGGGAGACGCTGGTCTTTGGGATATCCAACGCTCGGCAAACAACACTGTACGAAGCCCCATGAGCCAGCCAGTACAGAAATGTTAGAACCTCGAGCTGTGGTTCCCAGCCGTGGGTTTTTCCTTCACAGGTTATCTCCATCACCATTGCAATAGCTTCCCGTGTGAGCCTGTAGTCTTGCTTCATATCAGTTACCCCATCAAAGTACATCTTCAGCAGGGGAACTGATCGGTTTATCACTGCATAGTGAGTAGCTGATGATGTCTGGAACGACAGAATAAAAAGAAAGAATCATATTGTATAGCCTAGTTTTAGTGGGAAAAATAAATGTCAACATCTAACATGTTTACACATTAAATGTAGAATACAATAGCCTACAATGAATATAGCCAACAGTTTAGTATAGACTATAGCCTACATATACTGAACACAACTTTGATTACTTTAATTGTTTGCTATAATGTAACTTTTATAACTTGAACTGGTGGATTGGTTTTATTAATCCGCTCTGCTGTTATTTATTGTGTTTATGAGAACAAATCAGGGGTGTGTCTTCTGAGCACATGTCCTTCATAGGGGTTGGCAAACACCCCCGTAAAATAAATAAATAATAATAATATTAATTCTGAAATGCCCTTTTTTTGCATCTGGGCGAATGCAAAATAGCCACAACAAGATAGCGCTCATAATAACTTTAACTTCACAATAAAGTTCGACATTTGGGAAATGTATTCAGCTTTTTCTAAGCTCACAAGATCATTTCTGAAATTGCAAGCCTACTTACCAAATGCCTACGTAATGCGATCATTCGTAGGAAATGCCGTCGCCTCAGCGAGAGGTATCTTTTGTTGTTTCGAACAACTTGCAGTCCGCAATACAGCGCCACACACACAAAGGGCCGATGGTCCATTGTGATTACAGACAACAAGGGCAAGTGCCGAGTGCGTTCCATTTAAATACCTCGCTCCTCCCCCGCCCACTTTCCCTTCACGCTTCAAGTTCCCTCCGTGCAACGTATGCTGTTACGTCATGCCAAGGGCTGAGGGTAAATGAACAAGGGGAAGTGCAACTACTATTGGAATGCAGCTCTTGAGTAAGGTAAGTAAGCCTAAATGAAAACACCTGCCCATGAGCACATGCTGCTGCTCCAACGGTGATCATAAAAACCCGGAGTGGAGCAGAAACACCATTGCTTGTGAGAAATAAACAATGGCAGAGGCTAAAAGAGTCCGGTCAAAAAACTTTAATGAATTTGAAAAAAATATCTTAAAACAAATACACTCAACAAAAATATAAACGCAACACTTTTGTTTTTGCTCCCATTTTTCATGAGATGGACTTAAAGATCTAAAATTCATTCCAGATACACAATTGTACCATTTCTCTCAAACATTGTTCACAAATCTGTCTAAATGTGTGATAGTGAGCACTTCTGCTTTGCTGAGATAATCCATCCCACCTCACAGGTGTGCCACATCAAGATGCTGATCTGACATCATGATTAGTGCACAGGTGTGCCTTAGACTGTCCACAATAAAAGGCCACTCTGAAATGTGCATTTTTTTGCTTTATTGGGGGTCTGGGGACTCAGAACCAGTCAGTATCTGGTGTGACCACCATTTGCCTCATGCAGTGCAACACATCTTCTTCGCATAGAGTTTATCAGATTGTCAATTGTGGCCTGTGGAATGTTGGTCCACTCCTCTTCAATGGCTGTGCGAAGTTGCTGGAGACGGCTTATGGTGGAGAAATGAACATTCAATGCACGAGCAACAGATCTGGTTGACATTCCTGCTGTCAGCATGCCAATTGCACGCTCCCTCAATGCTTGTGGCATTTTGCTGTGAGACAAAACTGCACATTTCAGGGTGGCCTTTTATTGTGGACAGTCTAAGGCACACCTGTGCACTAATCATGATGTCAGATCAGCATCTTGATGTGGCACACCTGTGAGGTGGGATGGATTATCTCAGCAAAGCAGAAGTGCTCACTATCACACATTTAGACAGATTTGTGAACAATGTTTGAGAGAAATGGTACAATTGTGTATCTGGAATGAATTTTAGATCTTTAAGCCCATCTCATGAAAAATGGGAGCAAAAACAAAAGTGTTGCGTTTATATTTTTGTTGAGTGTAGTTCCAAACCATCCGATTATTGAATCCAAAAGCCATACTGCTGGGACTGAGCAAAAAAAAAAAGAGTGGTTGGGCTGCAATTTTCAATGAATTCAATTATGATGAAAATGTTACAAAGAGAACAATACAACAACTTCAGGTAAGATATCTTAATTATTCAGTATTAAGTATTTATCATCTTTCTTTATAATTTTGACATCCCTTATATTGAATTATATCTGCACTGATAGACTCGCTATAAAAAGAGAGAATGCAGAGACCAGAAGGGAAAGATTTAACACTGGAGGTGGACCACCAAAAAAGGATAAGTCGGATGAATTCAGTGACCTGCTTTCCGGAATATTAGAGCACCAACAACCCCTGGAAGGCCTACCAGAAAAAAAAAATATATATACCAAGATTACACTGACAATGGAATATATTTACCAGACAAAAGTAACTCAAATGTATTTGTCTATGTGGATCTTTATAGTAATTATTGTTATAATTACTTTAAGGACTATTTATTCCAAGCTTTTAATAGCTTTTAAATGTGTTCTTTTTCAGAGGAGAGTAATCTGGACAAGTGTGATGAGCCAGTGCCCAGAGAGTGTGTTCCCTCCACATCTGCTGCAGAACCCCCAACAGAAGAGCTTGCCACAACCTTTCGACAAAGGACAAAAAAGATGACTTTGCATGAAAAGTTGGCCCGAGAATTCCATGAGCAGAAAATGCAATTTAAGACGGAAGAGCATGAAATGAAAATGAGAATTCTGCAAGTGGAATTGGACACAAAGTTGGAAGAGAGAGCTTCGATTAAAAAAAGGATACAGTAATGAGACAATTGTGATTACAAATCACAGTGAAGGTGAAAAATAAAAGTTTGTTCATGGTATGTGTTGTCACTTTGTTATTGATGCGTGTCAGTATTTTAAATCACAACAACCCCCTGTGATACAGAATTGTTTTAGACAATCATTTTATTATAATGAATACATCTTACATTTGAATGCATCCATCTAACTGAAGTGCTGCAATGTGAATGCAACTCTGTGTGCAAGTCCTCGTTGGTCATTGCCTGCCTCAGCAAAGGGCAAATCTGCTTGATCACGCTCTTCCATTGGAGGTTCAGGGCAGCACTGCTGTAGCAATGATCACCTTGCAGCATCTTCTTGGCTCAAAACGAAGTGTATTCCTTAAACACTGGAATCAATTTTTCCACACTCCAAACATCCGCTCAACCATCCCTCTAGTGTGTATGTGAGCTCTGTTGTATCTTTGCTGCTCAGCTGTTGTGGGATGTATGTATGGAGTGAATAAAAAGTTACTCTGACCATATCCACCGTCACCCAGAAGTATGCTGCTATGTTGTGCTCTCTGAAACTGAGCACACAATGATGAGTTTAGAAAAATCCTTGAATCATGAGTCGCACCTTTCCAACGTGCAACAATGTTGGAAAATTATAAATTAGGTGTGCAGACAGCCTGGACATTGATGGAAAACCAGTTATTCCGGTTCCTGTACTCCTCAGCATCAGGAGTTGATGGGAACATGACATCCATCTATACAGCCGATCACTCCTGGAAAGTGTCCATATTCATAGAATTGCACTTTATAGTTGGCTTGGCCTGCAGCATCAGGAAACTTGATGTAGAAACTCCTTAGTTCACAAATGGCACTGCAGACTATGAACTATTGTACACACAGTTGCTTCGCTGGCACCACACAAATCACCGGTTTCACGGTGAAATGTTCCAGTTGCCAAAAACCTCAGAGTGATCAGGACTTGAAGAGAAGTGGGTAAAGGCCTACCTCTTTCAGACAGTGAGGAAAGACTAGGCTCAAGCAAAGTTGTTATTTCCAGTGCATTTTCTTTATACATCCGAAAGCGGTCTCGAAATGTAAGTTCATCAAATAAATTGAATGGTTTAGACCTATCCACAAGTACTCCTCTGGCTGGCCTCTGCAGTGGGAGTTGGTCTTCATTTAGATATTCCAAATAGTCCATGCTCTCTCACAAACACCACTAAGCTGAAGTTAAACCTGCCTCCTTGGAGGATTAATTTATGCTCAAATTGTAGAGTAGCTCTAGTCGTCAGTCTTGCAAGTGGCTTTGTTTAATCCAGAATAGCTTCAATCTAGGACTATTTTAAACTGAGTCTGTGCAAGTAGCTTTAAATTAATCCATCTTAAACGGCATTTTAGTCTCTGACTAGCCATAAGCCTTGTCTGTGAAACCGGCCCATAGAGTACCTACTACATAGGTGTTTTTGATTGTTCAGGTATCACCCTGTGGCCGAATGCTGCGTTCCTACCAAGGTGCTTCCATGCAACCACCTTAACCAGCCCATCCAGCTAGCTCGCTTTGATCCCCCATCTGAGGTGGACAGGTCGAGAGTCATAGACCTCCGTCATAACTATGTGCAAGTAAGCCCCCACACACACACTCATTACAGTATTGTGTGTAAATGTATGTGATAGTCCTGTGTTTTCGATTACACTATATTCACGGTACATTATCTGCATTTTTCTGTTTTAGAGATTCCTCAAGCTTGATGCAGCTCCACAGCAACACAAGTTTCTTTTTGTGGATGAAGCTGGGTTCAACCTGGCAAAAACCAGATGTCGGGCCGAAACATTATTGGGCAAAGGGCCATTGGACATGTCCCTGGCCAGTGCGGGGGGAGAATCACCTTGTGTGCCGCAGTCAGTGCACATGGAGTCCTGCATCACCACTCCATCCTTAAGGCTGTTACATACTCTGCGAGAAGAAAGAACAAAGTTCTCGGTGACAGAGCTGCGAGAAGAAAATGACGTCATTTTCTTCTCTCAGCTCTTGTTTAGCTGTTCTCGCAGCTTGTTCTCGACACATCACCCGGGCCGAACTTTCTTCTTGCAGCTTGTCCGAGAACTACTGTGTGATTGGTCAGTCTGAAGTCAATGAGGAAAGCGAAGTGAAATCAGCTGGCACTGAGTCAATTACCATGGTAACAATGCGCCGCGGTGAGGAGTTCGGCAGTTGAGTTCTCGTGAAGTATGTAATGTCAGACCAGAAATAACTTCTCGCAGCTCTGTCACCGAGAACTTTGTTCTTTCTTCTTGCGGAGTATGTAACAGCCTTTAGTCCCTTTAACACAGCGCTCATTATTCTCTTTCTGGACACACTTCATGCACATAGTTGTCCTGGATGGGCCAGAGCAGCCCCAGTTTGTTGTCATCTGAGATAATGTAAGTCTCCATCGGGCTGCTCTGGTTTGGGACTGGTTCACCAACCACAATAGATTTATGCACTCTACTTGCCATCATTAGTGATGGCCAGATGAAGCTTTTTGAAGCCTTGAAGCCTTAAAGCCAAATGGTTCACAAAATGGTTCATTTCTCGAGGCTTCATTTGAACCGATTTGAACACAATTACAACCCCCCCTGCTGGTCAAACAGTGTTAAATAGCCAGATAATTCTATCAATTTGTAATACACTCAATACTGTCCTGCAACAGTGCAGCCATGGGAATGACTGACAAGTAAATAAATCAAGACACCTTAATAAATGCATTTCATGTAGCCTATTGTTCATGTATTAATTCATATACATACAACTTATATTTTGTTTGATGTATACTATGGGTATGAAACATGATAAAACATATACATCTAATAAATCTATCAATAAATATTTTTGGTCAAACTTTGAATTACTCATAATGACAGGAATACTTATTTTCAAACTGTCGCAGTGTTATAAAAAGGTAAGGGGCAGTGAATGTGCTTGTGCAACTTAAGGATTTGATTTTTATTGTGAACATTTGTTCAGACAATTTCCCCTTTTGGAAACAACTTCTCCTGCTTTGGAGAACACTCTTCCAATTGTACAGCGGAGGCAGGGGTGCACAATAAAGTCACAGCAAGTTGATACAACATCCACGTCTACATCACTCCCAAACCAATAAATCGCCAACACTAACCCGCAAAGTGCGAGTGGATCCACAATACCCGAAGCACTTCTTGAACAAACGAGGCTTCGAACGTCATCAGTCACGTGATTCGCCCTAAACGATACAAGCATCGATACGCGCTTCACCAAAAACTTCCGGGATTACTCGACACACGCTCCGAAGCCTCGGCACATTACGACCCATCACTAGCCATCATACACCCTATTTCTGAATCCAATTTAAGGAATTATTTTCAGCGTGGCGCTGGAAAGTGTATGACAGTCAGCAACATGCCTCTTCTACAAGCCATGGTACAGGGTTACATATACCTTACATGGTTGGATACGGCACGCAGGGCGATACTTCCCCCGTTGCTTGGCAAGGGAAGACATTGCCTGTGGTGTGGATGAGGTGATGTGGCCAGATGACTAGTTAGGATCCATAGCCGACCCATTCCCTTACAGCACTATGTTTTGTTGTTTTCTAATTGTACCATTTCTTGTGTCTGTGTGTTTTTCTCAAAAACCTTAAATGGACAAATAAATAAATCTGAAGCGTGTCTATTTTGTTTTCATGTCTAGATCAACTGTAGTGGATCAATTAATCCACTACATCAAAATCAAATTAGCAAGGCATCGCACGGCGCACACTGTGCTTAAACCAAGTGAAATGACACAGCGTGTGTCGAACACTCTGGGCGAGAGCAACAAAGGAGATTGAGAATGGGAGTAAGGTAAAACTCTATTCTGTAATTGAGCTATTTACATCTTCGCCTCCCACTATGACACAAGTATAAAGCCAAAAATAAACCCGCTCCCACTCTTTTATTTGACGCTTTCTTTCTCCTCCAACTCTCCTGCACACACACTGCACTGCTCATACGTTCTGCTTCGAGTGACATCTCGGTCTAAAACAACTCCCTCCCCCAGTTTGTGATTTATTTATTTAGCCCCTCTCTCAGCCAAGCTACTACTTTCCCATCTTTTATTTGCAGTGGACTTTTCTCCAGCCTTTCACCTCTCTCTCCCTCCTACAAGTTGGAGAGCATGGCACAGCCTGCAGCGATTTAAAATTAACAAAAAAAAACTCATAATGGCAAATGCCAATGCCGATTCATGTTTAAGTTGTAAGCAATATATTGATTCTCCCCCACTCAGGGTATGTTCTAGTTAAGCTTGGTTGCCTTGTTAACACTCCATAAAGGCTTACAATACAGAACAGACTAATACAAACCACCAATCCCCCATGTCGGGTTTATGGCACGTGCCTCGTAGATCTAAACTATGATTACCATGCACAAACCATCTTGGTTTCCCTGTCCGTAGGAATACAAGCAAAATGGAGTTTGCGAAAATCTCCACTTTGACCAGTGATTTCAAAAAACTCAGATTGCAGTGTCCGATTGGGATATTTGCGTGTGGACAAAAGAAAAAACATTTGGAAAAGACCTGTGTTGACATGGCCTGACTCTGTCCTGTGTTGAGAGCAGGGCGGAGTTGTTTGCTGCTCGTTACCCACACCTGCAAGTCATCCAGTGATCAAGCCACACTCAGGTGCTGCTGATTAACTCCAAGCTCAGGCAGTGTCCACACGTACACGGGTATTTAAGTAACCGTATCCTTTTCTGTGCTGTCTTTTGTTGCTGCTTTTGAAAAAAAAATATCAGGTCCGGGTTACAAACATTAGGTTTACGAAAATCCCTCTTATTGTGGAAAAAAATCCCTTTCAGTAGCATTGCTTTGTATTTTTTTCTTTTGACATTTCTTGAGAAATTTACAATTTTGAAATAAAAAAAAAGATGACAAATAAAACTACTCAACGTATTGATTGGAAAAAAAACATTAAGCGTTTCGGAGAAGTCACGTACTGACCTTGTCAGTAACAAAACACATTCAGTTTCCATGTCTGGAGAAAAAAACAAGCTGCTTTAAAGCTTTTTGGTTATAAAGTAGTTCTGTAACAACTATCTGTCACAACAGATTCGAGCTGATAGAACTACATCCCATTGGATTTCACCTTCTTGGCGGTAAATCCTAACTTTTGACCTAGCTATTTGAAGGGCACACTATCCTAACCTTGGTTGCGTTCCGAATCGCATACTCTTTCTTTTTTCTATTCTACATACTACATCCGACGATAAAAATAATCTAGTTAGGATGCAGTAGGCATACTATTGGGACATACTTTACTCTCTTATTTCATCATAACAGTGCGCCTTGATCTTGCCTCTTGCTTTTATATCCGTCGCATCCCCGTTTGCTTTCATATGGAGGCTTCGTCGATGTGGCGTCACTTCACGTGCGCACTGGATTGTGGGTCAGAATCGCCCAAATAGGATGCAGTTTTCAACACTAACAATCTTGGCCGCATGAAGTAGGACATCCGGGTACTTCTAACCATCCTACATCTGACCACAAGAATCGGGACATCCTACATCTTTTTTCTACATACTATATAGTAAAAAGTATGCGATTCGGAACGCAACCCATGTGTCACACTCACTCCGGTGAGTGTTTACAGACGTGGGCGCACGGAGCAAAACCGTAGGACAACGCACGTGCAGCCAGTGGAATTCCGGGGTTAGCGCTCTGCTGCGCCCGTCATCAAGATGATATTTCACTCCTGCATCCCGGGGAGAGCAACTGCAGCGTCTTGATCGTAGAGCGGAGTCCGTCTTGGCCCCGCGGTACTTCAACGTATCATGCAGCCAGCCGCGGGTGCAAGTCGGACAAAAAGTCTAACCATAATGCTGTGCGCTCTGCAAGGCCCTTATCATAATTGCGCAAGTCTGTGCTGACTTTGGCCTCACTGGATGAGCCTAATAACTTTATTGCACTGCTGATGAAGACTGTTAGATACTGTTGAAAGCTCAAGCAAAGGATTCTTGTTTAAATCAATATTATGTATATTTTTCATAATCATGCTAATATTTCTAAGGTAAAGCATGATAGTCCACACTCAGTCACCTAGGCTGTTGAATCAGGAAACCAAATTACTTGTAATGTGTATTTTATTGCGACTTACAGTATATTGACAGTATGATCCGCTATATGGCGTTTAATAAACAATGCCTGACAAAGTCCGAATAGTGTTTTACCATTTGTCTTGACAAATCGTGCTATTTTTACAGTACAGTAAAGTGTCTTACATTCCTATGACCTAAAAGCAGTTTGTAGATAAGGCTGAGCAGTGAGTATACAATAATAATATATAGATTTTTTTTTAAATAAAATGTACTTTTCATACATTACTTTTTAATTTACTTGGTTAAATCCCATTGATTGAACCTTATGCACATTATCATCCAATACATCAGTTTAAATCAGAGCTGGATTCAGAAAGCCTGCAGGAAGGAAGATTACTACTGTGTATTTATAATAACCATCATTGTTTGTGACAGTGCTGCATGATGACATTTGCCCACCCCAATTAGTCAACTAGCAGCTTACAGGGTTGGAGGGGAAGCCTCCGCTGTTACACTCAATTAATATACAAACTGGAAGGAGAAGCTGGGAAGTTTGTGAGTTCACTCTTAATACACTTTCCTTGTCTTGGCCATCGGTCTGAATTTAATCTGCATTAACAGCCTCTTGCCCAGGGCTTGACTCTTTGGTCCATGCATCTCCAGTGGCTCACTGTGGCTTTGACAACAATATTATATGGAAATGAACCCCTGCAATTCTTTCTTAAGATTTTAAGTGATATCTGTCATCATGCTGTGTGTTCACACCCTGTGTCTTTGTGATGTGCCTGCCACACCTCAACTGTTCACAGCTGGCCTACATCAGCTCATCAACTCCCCTTAAAATACACCTGGTTTCAGGGGGGAATGGTCCGTAATTCTGACGTCTTTTTATTCCTACAGTTTAATAGTCCGATGGGCCGTTGTGACGAAAACAAATCCCACAGTTCCCAGTGCTGTTATTCCGACTCGTTAAAGGGGCGGCGGCCCCTTATCCCCGAAAATACAACTATGGTTGCGTTCCGAATCGCATACTCTTTCTTTTTTCTATTCTACATACTACATCCGACGATAAAAAGAATCTAGTTAGGATGCAGTAGGCATACTATTGGGACATACTTTACTCTCTTATTTCATCATAACATTGCGCCTTGATCTTGCCTCTTGCTTTTATATCCGTCGCATCCCCGTTTGTTTTCATATGGAGGCTTCGTCGATGTGACGTCACTTCACGTGCGCACTGGATTGTGGGTCAGAATTGCCCAAATAGGATGCACTTTTCAACACTAACAATCTTGGCCGCATGAAGTAGGACATCCAGGTACTTCTAACCATCCTAAATCTGGCCACAAGAATCGGGACATCCTAAATCTTCTTTCTACATACTATATAGTAGAAAGTATGCGATTCGGAACGCAACCCATCACTCTTACTGATCCAACTAAATCTCTCTCACATTCACAATGCAACTTAAGAGACCAGTGACAACGCCTTTCAGTCTCTCTATTTTGACAGGTATTGAGGCTTTATTGAGTGAAGTATAGTATCGCCAATTGTATAGATAGATTGTATAGAGATTATATGGATTACAAGAAGCGAATATAATAAATATATATATTTTTTTACTATGGAAAAGGGGTAGGATTAAATAAGTGTATACTTATTCCTGCTCCTTTTCAGGCATATCACATCAATACAGATACTTTGTTTTCTTTTTGTGAATTTAAACATACATTTTGTTTATTGTATTTTTATGCTTTTCATTTAGTTTTGTATATGTCTGAAATAAAATAAAAAAATCAAATTCAAGGTATAACATATCCCTAGAAACAATAGGATAATAACCTGTAGTGCCTCCATGAGAGCAGATGTAGTTTTGATTACATGTTTGTTGTACAGTGATTCAGCTGACCCCTTTGTTGCGGCAGTGGCGAAGTAGGCAGGGGCCTCTGGAGTGCAGGGTCGGAGGTTTGATCCCACGCCTACCCGCCCCATGTCGAAGTGTCCTTGGGCAAGACATTGGACCCCAAATTGCTCCCGATAGTTAGCTTGCACCCTGCGTGGTAGCTGCTGCTATCAGTGTATGAATGTGTGTGTGATTGGGTGAATATGTACGAAACAATGTAAAGCGCTTTGAGTCTGTGAAAAACCAGGGAAAAGCGCTATATAAGTGGAGTCCATTTGTATCCACACATTCTAAAGCTTAGCAACTGTAACTACGCACTGCAGGCCTGCCATGCTTTGGATTGAATTTGTGTGCACTGTGCTGTCGTAAGAAAGAATTTCGATTTGTTTTTGTTGCTTTCCAAAACCAAGAATACAAGTATCTTTAGCATCAGTTCAGGAGGAATCCTCTGAAGCTGCGAACACACTGCACTCGGTTGGCCGCATGAACGCAGGAGGCTCGCCGCTTGATCATATTGGGCCATATTCACCGCAGCCGCCGCCTCATCGAAAGTGCACGCCCATACACCACGTTTCTTCCGGTTGCTTCCCTATAAATTCATTTTCTCATGAATTTTCCGATCTCTCATCAACCATGGATGAGATAACGAACGTTGCAGCGATGTACTTGTATATAAGACCAAAACCCAAACGCTGGGTTGATGCGACTTTCCGCAAGCGGGCACAGCTGGGTGAGTTTCATCAGCTCCTCCAGGAACTCCGCCTGGATGACGGCCGGTTCCAGCGCTATTGCAGGCTGACTGGAGCCCAGTTTGACATGTTGCTAGCCCGGGTTGGTGCCCTGATCTCCCGTAAGGATACCAACTTCAGGCGCTCCATCTCACCTGCGGAGCACCTGTCCATCTGTCTCCGGTGAGTCGATAACTGCTTGATAACAATAATCTAAATCAAAAATAGTGTATACCATAATATGAAAGACAACATGATAAAACCATAATGAAAAAACACTGCGGATGACGATTCTTTAAAGGTCTGCATGAATGTGCATTTTGTAAGATACTATTCATGAGTAAATCCTATGACCGCCTTGTCATTTAAAAAATAAATTAAAAATAAACAAATTAAAATCCACTGTATAAACACACTTTTTCCTTTGCAGTCATATCAGTTAAATAGTATGCCTACAACTACAGGTTTTGTATTTACATTTTTTGTATTTGAAACAAACTTTATATTAAGCTAAATTAATATTTTCTGTGCTTCAGATTCCTGGCTACTGGTGACTCCTTCAGGACGATCGCCAATAGCTTTCGGGTCGGGGCCTCCACCGTGGCTTCCATTGTGTCTGATGGGGTCACAGCTATTTGGGACTGCCTGGTGGAGGAGTACATGGCTATGCCCACTGCAGAGGAGTGGAGAGTTGATGGGGAGAAGTTTAAGGAGCGGTGGAACTTCCCTCTCTGCTGTGGTGCCATGTGGTCCTTAAAGCCCCTGCGAATTCTGGGTCGCAGTATTTTAATTATAAGGGCACATTCTCTCCTGGCAGTGGCCGATGCTGACCGCTGCTTCAGAGTGATCTATGTCGGGGGCTACGGGAGATGCAGCTATGGAGGAATTCTGGCCAACTCGACGTTTGGTCAGACCACTCCCTGCGGCTGAGCACAGAGGACCCCTGCCTCATGTCTTCGTGGCGGACGAGGCCTTTCTGCTCCGGACCGACCTCATGAGGCCATTCCCTGGACGTGTCCTCCCACCAGACCCGCGGGTATTTAATTACGGTCTGTCCTGGGCTCGGTTGGTGGTGGAGAACGCCTTTGGCATTCTGTCATCTCAGTGGAGGATATACCGGCGTGCCATCGAGGTCCGTCCTGAGTTGGCAGAAAGGTGCGTGAAGGCCACCTGCGTTCTCCACAACTTCATGCGGAAGACTAACCCAACGCACGCGATGGGGGGGAAGCATCCCGGGTGGTGAGCATGGTGAAGTGGAGCCGCTGCCAGGGCTGGGGAGAGTGGCTGCTAACAATCCCGCGAGAGAAGCCATCAGGGTTTGGGAGACCTTCGCCTCCTTCTTCTCCTCAGAAGGAAAGCTCCCAAGGCAGGACGACGTAGGCCTATATGTCTAGTGCATACGCACACCTAAAACGGTTCTTTTAAGAGCCACCCACCCATAACAAATGAGCATACTTCCTGCAATATTGCTATTTTTTACAAGTATAAACAAATATATATCTGTGTCTGTGCATGCATAAACCTTCAATACATCAGCATTAATGTTGGCCGGCTACAATGAAACGATGTGACAAAAGAAAGTTTTAAATAAATATATTTAAATAACAAAAATAAAGATTTAAACAAACATGAAATAAATAATGATTTTTCAATGAACAAGCTCTGGTTCATTCCCTGCAGAGATTGTCACTCGATTTGCCAATTGTTCCAAATTTAGCGTCGCTGTGTTTGCCTCATAAATCAATTTGTGAATGTGAAATTTCACATGTTCTTTTTGTGTGGGTGACAACCTCTGCAGGGAAGGAAGCAGGCCGTGTAAAAATTGCTGGTCAGGGCATGAGGTAGGTGGGGGTCCTGGTGGGGTTTGGTTGAGGAGTTGCTCTCGCTGCACGGCTCCAACCAGCAGCTCCTCCAGCTGGTCCTGCCTCGCAGTCAGCTCCCTCCCTCTCTTCCTCGTCCCTTTGGTGGCTGTGTGAAAATGGAAACACCATAATGTGTGAAACAAAAACATTAAATCAGTGCTATACTTTAATAATGTATTTTAACTTTCGTATAATTTATTAAAAATCAAGCCACAATCACATGACAAGGAAAGCCAAACATATCAGAATTATCATGGGGAAAACAACAATGATGCAACATAGTATGAACAGTGGGTAAAAATAAATGCAATCAAACTTCTGTTTGGTATACCGGTATTAGGTGGTCTCGTTGCTACAGCGGGGGCAGGAGCAGGAGCAGTGGCACGAGAAGAAGTAGCAGCAGCAGGAGCATCTGAGTCATTGTCCGAGGGCTGATCTATGGCAGTGAGAACAACGTGTTGTTTTTTAATATGGGAATATGATTTAGTCGTTTCAGCGTGTCCATTATAACACATAAAGCATCCTATAAATGCACACAAAAGTTCAGCTCTGACGTGATATCTGCCAAAACCACAACCTATTCATGTAAAATATTAAAATCTCTGCTCTTAATGGTAATATCAATCCAAAGAATTGCAAAACTATGTATTTCCTATCAAGTGCAGCCCTATTAAAGTTTGTTTCAATACAGGTTTCTGTCACAATAGGCCTATGTTGTATGTGTATGTTTTCTGCTGCTTGACTCATCCTCCTCTCCTGGCCCTGCAGAGCATCAAGGCTGTCCTCTGCGCTCACGTCTACCTCGACCCCCCCGAGCCATGTTGCCACGCGTCTCCCGCCTTGGGGCAACAAAGGGGTAGAGGAAGGACATGAACGCAGAGAACCTCCACCTTCTACCTGTCCCTGCTACCTGTCTGATTTTTTTTGTTCCTTCCTTTTTCTTTTCTATAAGGTACGTGTCCCTCAGGGACTTCCAGCGCCTGCGACATGCATCGACTGGCAAGAAACAGAAGCGTTCACTGACAAGAAATACACATACGTAAACTGTTGCATCGAATAGCTTGAGCTACTGCGGACTATCCCGTGTGCTAAGCGGAACAGTCTGCTGTGCTGATGGTGCTTGGTTCATATTATGCAAAACCGATAGATATACACAGGCTACAGACAAATATTCACATAACTTACCAGGGAGCCTGATCACCTCGCTCACCCTGAGCCACGCCTGAGCCTTCCTGTTCCGATCCTTATACAGGACGCTGGTGATGTCATATATGACCGGGTGCCTGCTGACGCTCAAAATGAGTTTGTCCTCTATTTCTGTCATTGTAGGCTATTTGTTTGTCCATGGGATGGGTGTCAGAGGTCTCGAGGGTAGACCGTGGTCCTTAAATAGTGACGTCGGGAGAAGCTCAACGCTGATTGGCTGTGGAGGCGCGGCACATTCGACTCATGCACCTTCGATAACGCAATTTCTACGCCACGCGAAAGCGCCCGCTGCTGGATGCCGATTCTTGGGTGGACGCGCGGCCACACGCTAGTACATTAACTTTGTATGTAATCTCGCCGCACGGCCAGTGCAGTGTGTTTGCACCTTAGTCATTCTGAGACACTTGTTAACTCTGATTACAGAATCTCTTGTGCAGGCTGCTCCAGGCCCTGGCCAGGAGAAAATGACTTTGCTTTACCTTTGTGAATAAAACATTCAGAAGTCCTGTTCCTCACTGCCATTATGCCCAATTATTATTAAAGGGATTGTTATAGGAAGCCAAGAGAGCTATCAAACAAAGAACAATCAACCTGTATCGTGATACAGACCAACTTCACTTCACCTCTATGCAGGGAATTTCCATCAGGATATATAAACTCTTAAATGTCACCTATTGTGCAAAATGCACCTTTTCATGGTATTTCAACATTAGTATGGGTCCCTTGTGTGTCTATAGACTCCAAAAGTACGTGAGAGAACAACCCAAACTCTTTTTCTCCACCTCCACCTCTCTACCAACTGAGCTAAGGGCGCCCCCCATCCGGGTATTTCTTTTTTTTTTTTACATGTATTTTTATTGCTTGTTAGACAAGATGTACGCTGTCACACATGTTACAATATTTCACAGTAGTTACATTTCTTTTTGCGACAATGAAACAAGAGTTAACAATTTACATTTTTATATTTTTATAAACCCCATCCAACCCTAACAATCCCTGTGCCATAAAAATAATAAAAATCCACCCGGGTATTTCTAACCATACTAAATCTGACCACAAGAATCGGGACATCTTTTGCTCGATCCAACCGGTAGTTAGATTTCAACCCGCAGTTAGATCCAGGGCCAATCAGAGCAAACTGGACATGTTATAAGACAGAGGCTGAAAAGAGCAGATTCAGCAATGGCACAGTTTTAAGCGCACAGTTTTAACATGAAAATTTGCATAATTTGTGACCTTTTAAGTAAACTCTCCATTCACTTAATGCTGATAAAGACTCTTGAATGTTTCAGAAATTGTGAGATGGAGTTATGGAGGTTTAAAAATGGCCAGGAAGATTTGACTTTTCATTCCAAAGAGGTTATTTTACAAACAAACAACCAAAAAGCGCACACTCGCGCACGCACGCACCCACACACACACACACACACACCAAAACAACTATCTGAAGTGTCAGAGATCATGAATATGTAGAGCATGTATTGCTGTGCTTGCAAAATGCCAAACATGAAAAAAATGCACCTTGTCAGTGTTCTCCAGGAAGCAGATTATATTATGATTTGTTTGCACACTTTTTGAAGGAAGTTTGGCACCAATCTCCCCATGAATCAAATATAATGCACTATATGGGAACCTGCTCCTATGCATCCACCACAGTCAAGCTAAGAGAGAAACTGTGTGTTTAAATCTCAGGTCTGGAAAAATTCTTTTTCTTTTTACATTTACGATCCTTGTAACCATGGCTACAGGACCCATGTAATGTATCATGATTAATCCACAGCTACCCTTTGATAAATCTGATTTAAAATGTGTATTCTTTTGACAGCCCTTCTTATAATATAGATAATTCAAACTACATACGCACAACATAAATGATATGGGAATGAAGCCTTTGGTCTGATCCATCACTGACAGTCCTCGGGAGAAGTGTTTTCACATCAAGCATTGATGGTGTCCAGCAAAGTCATCTGATCATGTGGATGGTGGTCATAGACTTTCTATCTCCAAGCTGAGAAAACCTCCTCTATGGGGTAAAGTAACGTAATCCCACACCTCAACAAAAACAAAAGCATTCCTTTCCCTTCCATCTCCATCCTCCACTGGGACAAGTTGACCGTATAGCAAGCTCGTCAATAAATGAAATGAGCCTTTGGGTGTTGTAGGGGCCAATGGTGGAAACACACATGGTAATAATTGCCCCTCTCTGGCTTGGGACATTCACCGTTAGCCCCATTGCATTGATCAGTGCCCACCGCATGAGCCGTTGGTTGTGATTGTTCATGCGGGACAGGAAGACAATGGGGTTCTGATCAGTGAAAGCCAAAACCGGTACTGTACTTGATCCAATGTAAACCTCGGAATGTTGAAGTGCCAGCAACAGAGCTTACTTGAGAAGTAACACATGGGATGTTCAATACCATCATCATCCTCCTGCAGGAGTACTGCACTAGCGTCAACCTCTAGTTTAAAAGGGCGACAGAGGTCAGGAGCGGCGAGCACAGGGGCATGGCTAAGAAGAGACTTCACACTCTAAAGCATGCTGGCACTCTGGAGTCCATACAAAATCTATGCTGGGACTAAGCAAGTTGGTTATCGGTTTCACAATGGTGGAGAAAATTACGACAGAAAACCCTGTAGTAACCTGCCATGCAAGTGACACGTGAGCGAGCAAAGTGAAAACCTGCCTCATTATTACCAGGTGCTCCTCCCAGGTGGTGGTGTACACAATCAAATCAGCTAAGTAGGCATTACAGTTAGTTAGGCCAGCCAAGCAGCTGCTTTATCCGTATCTGGGGCCTCATTTATAACGGTGTGCGTAGAAACCTTCCCAAAACATTGCGTTCGCACAAAGCCAAGAATGTGCTGCGCAAAAAAAAAGTTGAGATTTATAAACCTGTGCTGCGCACAGTTGCACGCAATCTTCCCTTTATAATTACCCACCTGCGGTGATTTGTGCGCGGACGATCTCCGCCCGGTGTCATCCCACTACACCTCCCAGTTTCATCCCACAATCTACCATACATGGCGAATGCTAAATAGCTCCTGAATATGATGACGCACAGCATTTTGACTGACATGAGGAAAAAAGGGAGGTAACCGGCCACAAAGAAAGCGACTGGGAAGGAAGAAAGCCCGTGCCATGCGTCGCTGTAACTGCCTCAAAAACACAAACACACACGCGCGCGCTGATCACATATCATGATTGGCACAGTCGTTATAGTCTTTGTTAAGATGTTTTGCCCAACTTTGTACTGTATGAAATATCACGTATTAGCGAAACTGTAGGACTAGCCTATATGTAGGCCTATATAAAATGTGTTGTGAGAAGTGAAATAATGCATTAGCCTATAGTATATTCCAAAGCATTGTTTCCCTTCCATAGATCAACACATTTCCAACAACGTCAGATTATAGGCTAGTTTAAACTTCGAGGGTTAGTTGTTATGGGAAAGAGATGCATAAAATAATTTGCTAAATTCATAACATGATTTTATCTAACGAAATATGTAGTTTTAATTAATATGGTTGGCCTTAACTTTGTACAAAACTACTTTTTACACACAGCCTAAAATATAGACTATTTGCTCTCCCGCTGGCCACTCAGGGACACACCTCCCGACGTATATGATATTATTATAGAGTAGAACTAGCCTATAAGATTCAATTTCAAAATATAATCAAAATATGTATAGACCTACTTGATAAGTAAATCAACCTACATCATTACTGCATGCCATAGACAACAGTAACCTATATTCGCAACAATAGGTACGCACATAATTGATGAAATATATTGGGTGCCAAGGATATGTGTGTTTTTCCGATGACAGAGCTTTATTTCGTGGTGTTGCCATTGAGTGTCGCTGATTCCCCGAGTCAGCAAAACCTTGCGTGAGCTCTACGCATGGTCAAAAGTTTGCGTGGGAATACGCACACTTCTACGCAAAGAATTCTTTTATAAATACCACCGTTTTGCCACCGCACATTTGACCGCACATTTCTGCCATCTACGCAAGGTTTTTGTGCGTAGAAAGCTTTATAAATGAGGCCCCTGATGTTTTTAAGGAATCTGGCAATTGTAGTAGTGCTGTGTGAATTGACATCTCCATATTTCTCATCGTCTTCCATCACTCTATCTTGTTGACAACAACCATGTCAACAATTGCCATTTCCTGCACATCAGAAAATGTTCTGCCTCTTCCTCCAGTGCGAGGCAATCTTTGGATCCTATATAAAAAATCTCAATATTATAAAACACATTTAGAAAAAAATAATAAAAAACGCTATTACTCCGACCGTTCTTTCAGTTCATCATTTACTGTACTGTAATGCAGATCTCACCTTTTGTTCCACGGAAAATCAGTATGATTGATGCCACATGTGGATCTTTGTATATTGGGTTCGAGCCTTACCCCGGAATTCCACTGGCTGCGCGTGCGCTGTCTTATGGTTTTGATTGGAGCCGGTGGACGCTCAGACACTGACGAAACAAGTCAAACCTCTCAGCTCGCTGCTAGTGCAGAGCGGAGAAGGACCGGACAGGCAGCTGGTGGAGTTCAGTCTTTAAACCTCCCTCGCTCATTGAGATACAATGGTTAACACCATGGTCAATAATGGTGGCCCTGATTTCATCTGAGACAACTGCTCTTGCTCTTTCTCTTACTTGTCCTCCTCACTTCCTTACTCTCCCAGCCATTCTTCTTTCAACTCTGACTTGTCTTGCTAGAAACCTTTTTTTCAAAAAAGATTTTTGTGAAGCTGACCCTATTTATCTGTATGGAAACTAGACACCAGTGTGTAAGGTTTCATCTGAATTTGAATCAATACATTTCAAAATGGATGGACGCCGTCATTCTGTTTTTGAATGTGTTCCGTATGCTGCATCCACACTAAACGCGTTTGGGGTGGAAGGGGCGGTCACTTTACCTTCAAAGTCAATGTACAGACGCAAATTCTTCTCGCGCGGCGCGACCACGCAAAACTCGCTCCGCTCATTCGCATAAGTTGAAAAAATTAATCTCGCGCGAACAGAAATTGCATCTATTCGCGTCTGTACATTGACTTTGTATGCAAAGTTTGGTACATACCGGTATTACACGCCTTTGGTATGGACGCAGCATTAGAGTTTTGAAAGCATTGTCTTGGCAATTGAACATTTTGCCAGAAATACAGTGGTTTGCAGATGTTTTGTGTATAAATGGGACAAGAGCTCTTGAGTTTTTTAAATGTTGAGATCAGTGTTTGGAATAACGCCGTTATGTAACGGGGTAATCTAACTAATTACTGTCTGTTCTACTCATTTCAACTGAATTGTGAAAACTGCTCAGAAAAATCCAAATTCTTTGACATACAGCAACTTTTTTTCTCTCACAGTAACGCCAATAGTTACTTTCCCTGGTAACTGGTTACTTTTATTATAAAGTAATTCAGTTACTAGCTCAGTTACTTTTTGGAACAAGTAGTGAGTAACTATAACTAATTACTTTTTAATGTAACGTTCCCAACATTGATAAAAAATTAACCACCGTTCAGTGTCAAGAGTTTTAACCATGCAAGGCTCCAGTTGTGCCCACTGTCGTTTAGCAATCGAAAAAACTGTAATTAAGCCAAATGTAAGTGTTTTTCCCCATGTTAAGATCACATCTACAATCATTAACTACTAACTCCTGAGCGGTGATGATGTCATTTTTATTTTACAAGTCACTATGTGAGGTGCACGAAAGGTATGGTTTGTTGGCTGTAGCTGACAACATGTAACTTTGTCTGTGAGGAAATTATGTCACACTGTAACCGTTTTAGAAGCAGTAATTATACCTGCAGTCCACAGCAGCCTCGTTCTTCGAATAAATTAGTTCTTTCAAGTAAATTAGGTTGTCAAAGTTAATATGAAGAGTGTTAGAGAAAAGGGGAAACGAAGAAAGCTCCCAGAATGTCCATCGGTGCATCAGCACTGAGCCCCTGAGACCTTGACAGTTTAAAAGAGCATGTGGCCTGCCACAGGTATCTCAGACGTAAAGTAACAGCAAAGGTAAAGATGAAGGTCAATCTTGAATCCATTTATGCTCTTAACAAAATATTGTCTTTGTCTGCTGTTGTCTGGAGGAATGTTTGCACTGTTCCACGACAGGACTTATATTAATATCAATAACTTATTTTGTCATCCCAAAATAATTTCTCAATTGTCCAATGTTGCTTCATGACCTTAAAAATAATGTTTTGTTAGTGTTTGATGTGTTTGTTGTTGGCGGGCGACTTCTGAATAGTGAGAATGACTGTCTCCAAAGGGAACGGCATGCATGTAAAATCATTGACTCGACAGACTCTTGGCTCAGTAATCACTTAATCTTCAGCCTTTACAAAAGGGGCCTGCCCGTAATTCCGACGCCCCATCATGCCGACGTCTCAATGGTCTGAAATATTTCCCACTGGATCGAAATGCCACTATGCGGACAGTTCTATGTTACGAAAACGGAGCACATTGGTCCAAAGTGCCGTTTGTCCGATTAGTCAAAAAGAAGGCGCAACGGTCATATATTCCGACTTTACACAATCCCTGGAGTTTCTAACTCTCTCTCCCTTTCTTTCTCTTTCTCTCCTCTCTCACACTAAGCACCAAATACAACCTATAGGCCTTCATCTTACGTTCACAATGCATATCGTAGAGAAACGTGAAAGCGCCCATTTTGACACGGTGTTTCGGCCAGCACACACACACACGCACACAGGCTATGTAGAAAGTAGAAGGTATAAGTTTGACTAAATCAATACTAGCTATATTATTTAGGCTAGTAAAAGCTCACAGCAAACACAGGTCCACACACAGCTACTAAATATAAAAATTAGATTTGTTTTTTACTCAACATCTGACTTACTGGCATTTCGATCTTATAGGAAATATTTCGGACCATTGAGCGTCAGCATAATGAGGCGTCGGAATTAAGGCATGGCACCTCACAGAAGTCATAATGTAACCTGAGGAAAAACTAAGTCTTCCCTGCACCACACTCCCACTCCTTTGCATGCCCAAGCACACATGATGCCTAAAGTCTAGTTAGTTTGAGCAGTGCTCCGTACTGTACTCAAGCATGATACACTTCTTTGGCCCTGGAATGGTTGGAAGAGGTGATTCACAATGGTACCGATGCACAGAGCATGCACATAGTAGACAGCTGCAGTCCTGTCATCAATTAATTTGCCATATTCCTGTGGACATTTAAAAAAAGAAAAAAAAGGATGAAGCCTATGCTCTCATTTGAATTTAAACACTGACCCAGGCTCGACAAACAGATGAGATCAGTTGCACCACTTTTGTCAAAGTACAAAAAGTTGCTCTGGAGGTAAATAGACCATACAATAAAAAAAAAATAAGAGTAACAGAATTCTTAAGCTTGTTATAAAAATGTTCCTTTCCCACTTGGTTTAAAGATGCTATCGAACACCTTGTTGCACACCCCCCGCCCTTAGCTTCTCACTGCAGATAAGTCCAGAGGGAAATCTTGGCGGAAGGACCATCACACCTGTTCTTTTATCATATTTTTTATCACCTCCTCCAGTTTTAAATCCCGGGATGCTAGTCTTCACCCCTTCTGGGAACTGGACTGACTTGTCTCTGACAAGATGTCTAGAAAGTATTCAGTGTGCATACTCCCACAGAGGCTGCAACACTCTCTAAGAATACCTACATTCTGACCATATTTAAAGGTGCAGTGTGAAAAGGGAATTGGCATTTTTTAGAACTGACTTGGCAGAAATATGAATATAAGTATGTCTTAATTAGTATATAATCGCTTGAAAATAAAAGTGTTGTTTTTTATTGCCTTAAGACTGAGCCTCTTATATCTACAGGAGCGGCGTGCAACGCCATGTTGCGCCGCCATGTTTCTACGCCATGTTTCTACAGTAGAACAAAACGGACAAACTTAACAGCCTTACACACTTTTATATGTGCTGGTGTAATGCACCGGGAAGAACTATAGAATAAATATAAATAACAAAATAATCACCATCTTTCTTTGAATTTACCTCAACAAAAGCCTTTTAAACCATATGTGAGATGTAGTTTAGGTAGAGGTCATGCATAAGTCTTTTGTTTCTTGTACCTGGCCACCATCCACACTCGCCTGGTCCTACCAGACCATCGTACTTCATTTCATTTGTACAGAAGTTTAAGTTAAGTTTAAATAATACCTTTTCATGGTATGTCTCATTGCTTCTTTATAACTTATTAATGGTCTAACAATTATTTGTTTTCACACTTTTAGTTAGCAGGTGCAAACACATTTACAAAATATGTACAACTGATACCAACCATGATCCTGCAGAAGTACACAGAGGGTTTAAGTGTTCTGATCACAAGCATCACCAAATTTACTGTTCAGACTCTGACACGGCTCATGAGTGCATCTTCAACATCATCATCATCATCATCAACATTGTCAAAGTAGTTACTGTAATAGAGATCTGGGTCAGTTAAATACCTCTCTGAATCATATTGCAGATCCCCATCAATATCCCCAAAAACATCACTGATGAGGATTAAAATCTCCTTTGCGTGGTCCAAGTTAAACACAGGAAGGTTATTGATAATGTATGACAGGTCAAATATGTATTTACAGTGGCCAATACTGCATCAACCAGTTGCTGACTGAATCCAGTGCAGGCTGCATGTGAGGTGTACAGTGGATTGGATGAATTGGTTAAACTACCTCTGTAGTCATTCAGCAAATCTGCAATCAAAGACTTCTCATTTACATCCACATGCCTAGATCTCTGATCAGTTGGTTCAGCTTCAGTCGGTTCATAATTTGGCGTGGGTTCTGTACATGTTCCAGATGAACAATAGCAAACAGTCTGACAGTATGTACAACAGAGATGGCCTGGCTCTACATGGCTGGGTTCTGCTTCAAAATGTGAATATAGAGATTGCCTGAAACATGTGTCTTTTCCAACAGCAAGCAGTTTTTTTACATCTTCATCCACCTTTAAGTACTGTCCGGTGTTGTAGATTTTTTTTTTACATTTTGCTGTTTTATATGTCCAATATAAATATCAGCCTGCACACATTCAGAGCATTAGACCACTATAGTTACCTGGAAGCAGTGTGGTGCGCCTTACAGCAAGACTGATTGATTGAAGGGTGATAAAGATATGTGCTTGATCATCTTATAGTAAACCATCAAGGAAGGAATTTCAAATGAAGGTGGCAAGTGTCTGAATCATCACTTATCATTTTGCATTTCAGCTCCAATATACAATGTCATATGATGCCTGCTTCCAATCTTGGCCAAGCCTGTGACATTTTGTCAGTCCATTAATGAGGCAATGTAGAAACTGACGACAGCACTGTCAGAGTCAACTGAGCTCTGATAGTGACGAGTGTAAAACCCACCAGTGTGTTGACGGGGAGACCATATGCGTATAGAGAGCTTGCTCACCAGACACAGTGCCACATCAGGTCTCAAGTTGTCAAACAGCTTTTTTAATTAACACTTACCATAATATGCTCTGCATATAAACATGTTCCAACTTTCAGCACAGGGAAATATGGCTGTGTGTTGCCTATACATACAGTATATTCAAAATCAAATTAAAAGTTGTATGTGCTCACATGTAAACATCATATTAAACGTCTACAGCCATGTTGGGTGCTCAGTGAGGCTGTACTAAGGCACAGCAGTGCTATGACCCAAAGCTAATACCAGCATGCTAACATTAGCATATATGATGTTTAAGTTTATTAACATGTTAAAACTTGCTTATTAGCACTAAACACAATGCACCAAACACTGTCAATGTTAAAATTAAAATGTGATAATGATGGAAGAGATGTTAACATGGGTTGATGTATTCTCTTATTTAAGGCACAACTGGAAATCCCACTTAAGCTGCTGAATATACAGAAGAAAAAGTTTTAGAGGTCTTAGAGGCACTTTTGATGGAGGAAAGAATGGGAAGCAGTGAGGATTTCAAATCCAGATGACCTTCTCCAGATCAGTGGAGGGCAGAATAACCTTTATGATGGAGATGTTCCTCAGTTGAAGAAGGCCTGAACAAGAAAGTTAAATCCTCTTGACCCATTTGCCAAAGTAAGTCTCTCTCCCAAAGCTTCAAACAAACTCTAGAGTTGTTGAACTTTCTCTGAGAAACAGCATTGTGTTCAATTGAATTCTGAAGTGAGTGACACCTCTTATCTGGCTCATTGTTGTGATGCAGTAATTTACAGCATCTTCCCTGCAGGAGTGTCTGAAGTAGAGGATATATTGTGCATTGTGTGTGATTGACTGTGTAAATAAAACCATGTGTGAGAGTCCCTTTAATAATTACAAAGTGGCCTTGAGTAGAAACTCCTGCCAAGTACAAAATCCACAGGAGCAAATTATCAGCTCTGACAGGTGGCGACACAGTCAATTCCTGACCTAACAAAGGAACCTTTTCCATATCCTGTCGTCATGGCAATGTCTTGTGGCATTCAATTTCCTCTCCTCAAACTCCAAGTGCTCTCAAAGCACACATTGAACGAGCTTCCGTTCGGCTTCCATTCAGCCCTGAAATCATGCTACCAAATTGCCTTTCCAGTTTTGCAGCAAAGTACAATGTTCAGAGATAGATGTAGAAAACAATGGTGTGCAGTGCATGCATTCAGAAAGGTACAAGGACCCTTTGTTTTCTCTTCCGAAACGGGTTGGACTGGCTGATGTGAAAGCTGAATACATGCTGTGGTATTGCAGTAAAAGCATGGAGAAATCGATGTGCGTTGACAATGAATCAACTTCTTCTGCTTCAAAAATCACAAAGACATTTTGATGGGACTCAATACAGACATTGGTGAAAGAAATGTGTTGCTTATCAAACATTAATTCTGATGTCTGACCTTCAGCACTGTCTTCTTATTTCAAACGTCCCCTCTTGTCTATGTTTTTGCATCGACTTTTTGACGAACTTGTTAAAACTCAAGTTGTCCTTTCTTCCTGACATTGCAGCATGCTACTCTCGACTAATTACTGCAAAGCCGATCAATCACTGTCCCAATGTCACCTGCTGAATCGCTCGGAACCTGATGCATCACTATCATTGTCAATCAATCAAGGCACGGATGACATACATTGCCTTTTTATGTGTGAAACACCGTCTATGCTGTTTCTCCCTCAAGCTTAATGTGAATTAAAAGTACCATTATTTCTAATGAGGTTAGTGTCATGGCACTGATTTATGCTATGCTATGCTCTTTATGTAAAGGACCAAATCAATAATGTGCTCCCTTTCATTACCTAATTTGAGTGCCTGAACTATCAACTTGAATCATTAAATAGAAGAAATAATTGAATTGTATTGCAGTTCAGGAGAATACAAACTTGTTTTTTCTATTCATATTTACAGTATTATCCTTTTTTGTCTTACAGAGATTACTCTTACCAAGCCAGACACTAGTATGGGTCTGTGTTATAGGCCTAGATGTGGAAGGATTTTTAAATTTCTTGGATGTTTTGTAGAGATTTACTACATAAGGTAGTATATTATTGAGGTTAGACCTTATTGTTTACTCCTGGACATTTGCTTTTAACAGTGGCCTGTTTTAAGGCTGGTCTCGGTCCATTAGGACGGTCATAGTGATTGAAGTGGTGATTACAGGTAGTTGGAAGCCATTATCTCTGTGGCAGCTCACCCTACAGCTGATAGATAAAAGTCCATCTGAAACTGTAACTGGGTAACGACAAGCACATACAATCAGAACAACACTTTTTATTCATATTTCTTAAGATTATCTTTGGGTATTTTTGGGGCATTTTCCATGCTTTGATGACAGTGTGGAGAGACAGAGATTGAATGGGGAAGAGAGGGGAAGGACATGCAGGAACGACCACGGGCCGGATTCATTCCAGGGTCCACCATGAGGACTGTAAAAATATCAAAGAAATGATTTTCCAGTTAACCATTAAAGGCATACTAAGCGATTTAACTGGTACCTGTCTGTTGTGTGTGCACGCTGAAACAATTCGATAGTTTACACTCAGCCGCGGCTGCGCTTACGGTAATCTAAAAATGCTGTCACAGAGACAGCAGCTTTTTATGTTTATACTAACCGCGGCAAGAAAGTTGCGGATTGACGTTTAGGGCCGGGCCGGGAACTCGCTCTTGGCATCAACTATTGCCGCAGTTAATATAAACATAAACAAACATTTGCCAAACGTTCACTGGAGATTTGCTTAGTATGCCTTTCAGTGTTGCTTGAAGGAGACAGTACTAAATTAGATGATTTATTTATGAATGGTTTTCTTTTTCTTTTCAAGAGTATGATAATTGAACTTTGATGATTCAAACTTCAGTAAACTGCATGGCAGTATGGCACTTTGCAAGATTAAATTGTAATATTTTCTAAAGAATGCTGACCTGATAGGCTATTATAGCAGTTGTTTTGCTTTTGCACTGATGTCTTCTTTGGACTCATGTAGTCCTGCTCAAATAGCTCTACGCAGGTTCTTCTTTACGTGCAAAATGAACTGATCTAACTGAAATGTCAGTACAGTCCAAACCATATCCATCATAGACACCTTCAGGCCTTTTTGTTTGGTGTAAATAATTCAAATGAATGATAACTGTGTTACATTTAGCTGCTTCAGGGTCAAGATCATGTAACAGTTCATGCTGGCTCACTGTCACACTGCCATGACTTACTGTGACATTTGAATAAAAAAACAATACTAATGTCATTATTAAAATATACGCTTTTGCTACTTTGACAAGTCAAAATTTCAGGAAGAATAACTCTAAAAGTCTTAATTGTCAATCTTCTGAGCTTTCCATCCGCAAAAGCACCCCCCCCCCCCATAATTTCAAGATGTTGAGGTGTTCTAGTTTTTCTTTTCTGACCTCCTTGACATACTAGCCAGCAAACAATGTGTACAATCCAGTGGCGGCTCCTGACAATAATCTCAGGGGGGGCAATTGTTGCCATGATGGGAAATATGACCCAAAATTAACCTAAATCAGATAGCATATGACAATGTCATATTGCATTTAACTGTTTGTTTTTCCTGTTCATCTGGCATAACCACTCTGGCAACATTAGACAAGCATTGCACTGTACAGTATTTTTGGAAATTAAGTTAGTTAATTTCTTGAATAAAATTATTTTAGCTCTAAAATTATTTAATTATCCGGCTGTGGCCATCACAGATAACTTGTCATCTACCAGTGTGCTCCTCAGATAGGCTTCCTTTAAAAGTTAGGAGACAAAAATGGATGCTGGCATAGCATGTGCAACATTAACAGTGCTAATCATCACATTGGTTTGGGTTACTACTGTCTACAGCACTTGGTAGGCGGGTTTATGTCGGACGGTGAAAGCAGCTGTCAGCTAAACGACGATCAACAGCTGATCGCCGTTCAATAGCCGATCAGCTGTTGAACGGCGCTGGCTCGTATATGCAGATTGATGTTTAATGTTTGTTTTACCTTTTCTGAGAGATGATGCATAGGGGTGACACCCAAAGGTATCCATGCGGTCTCTGTGCTGCCATCAGGATGGATAAAAAGCCAGTATACAGTCCATATCATCATGCAGCGGCAGCAGGACAGAGCGTTAGCGCATTAGCATCCTGCTAGCCTCGTTAGCCGTTCAAACGAGCCCCGTGAAAATCCGCGTTTATAAGATCCCCCAATCCATCTTGGTAGATACTTGCTTGATGGTTACATTTTGTCTGGGAAAGACCTAGTCCGAGTCCGATCAAGTAAGTAGCTTGCCAGCCTAGCCTGAGTTGATATAAAGTTGTGTTGGTCTTGAATATGACCGCTCTGGGCTGCATACTGGACATGTGACTGTATCAGTCACTGTAATTGGTTTATTGTTTACTGTACGTATGACGACAACACGTTAGGGCGAGCACCCCCGGAACCCATAGAGATTGCATTGCGAGGCTTGCAGTTTGAAAAAAAAAGTTTTACATTGATGTCTATGAGAGCGCTGGGGGCGATTTTCAACCAGCCCGACATCGCCCCAGAGTGACGGTACAGAGCACAGACGCTGATTGTACAATGATATTCAGACTTAGATGCAGGTAAAAACTGTATTGAAATCATAAATTATGATTATTAATACAAAAAAAAAAAAAAAAAAAAACATCATTATTATTCATTATTATATTTTCGTTTTTTGCTGATATGGCTCAAGGAGGGCGGCGCCCTATCGCCCTCTATGGGCGAGCCGCCACTGGTACAATCACTGCTTCGAAAAAACCTGGACGTATACAGCAGAAAGAAGTGTGACCAACGAAGGCTTAGCTCATATAGATGCGCATACAGTGTTGTAATTAAGGGTGCTGTAAGCGGAATGGTTCTTTTAGCTAACTTTCTGTCGGTTACTGCAGTTCTGCAGTTAGCAGTCCCGTCGCTCGTCCCCACGTCACCACATTAATGCACTGCGGTCTTCAAGCAGCAAGTTATCTAGCATCATCTCAGATCCATAAGTGTGATAGAACATGATAAAAACCATCAAAACAGACATTGGAAAGATTTTTACCTGCTCCACCATTGTAGGCGCATACACATTCACCCATCTGTTGCTCTGGCGTGCACCGGCAGTGAGACCATGGACTGTATATAGTATATATGAGTGAGACGAGTGTCGGTTTGTAGCGTTCACTCTTCTGATTGGATAAAAATTTGGGGATACTCCAATAAGTTTATTTGCCGATTACATGCAAAGCAGCTGACTGAGAGATCAGCTTTATGAAACGCGCACATTATGTAAGTGATCACTGTATGAATAAAGAGCGATTTTACACTTATATTAACATAAATAAACCGCTTACTTCACCTTTAATTACTCACATGTCACTTCTGCAGCACCATGCAAGTGCTCCAGTTCAGGAGTGGTGCCTCCTCATCTTTCCCTTTCTCAACTCTGGGTAAGGATCAAACACCGGCCATCAATCCCCTGCTAAAGTCAAGGACAGTGCTGTAATTAACAAGGAAATTGGAAATGTGCTAGGATGGACATTGGAGGGCCCTCCATGTTTGTGTGCACGCATGTGTGCCGAAGCATCACGGGGCAAAATAAGAACTGTCTCATAAATACTCTTGAGGATGAATTGATTGTCGTAAAAATGTGACGTACACAGAATAAACACTCAAAGCCAGAGGTTGGCTGCTGCGGCGGCTAGAAATCCTTCATCCTAGTTTATGGTAGGTTTTTTATATAATGCTTCTGACATATTGTCAACATTTCTAAAAACTTGTCTTGCATCAGAGCTATTTGAACTCAAAGAGTGATGCAATTTTGGGAACAATAGAAATCAGAAAAAAGGCAGCCTTGTCCTTAAATCTGCAGTCTTTGCCAGGTAGTGTTAGGTGCTCAAACATGGTTGTTATGGTGTTTGGTGATTTCAATGACAAGGGCTGCTTACAATGACAGAATTAATCACTCCGACCTTGCCTTGCTGAATAAGGACATTTTCCACATTAAATAATAGCTTCCAATGGGTCTTGCTTATGTTTCATTGAGCATTTTAGGCTTCTTTAGAAAGTTTAGCCAATACACTCAATCTTATCAACAGGTACTGCATAGTATAGTCAAGGGGTGGTTGAGCAATAAAACACATTGCAGTTAGGGCTGGGCGATATGACCAAAATCTCATATCCCGATAGGTCATTCTTTATCCCGATAACGTTATATATCACGATATAGCACATTTACTGTTAATTCAATGAATAAATAGTTTATATAAAATGACCACATGGAAAGGCCTTTTTCGTATTACATTTTGAATTATATACTCGACAAATAAAGGTAACTTACTCATGATTATTTTTCTCCTTTTATTTAGAACTTTTGTGCAAATTTTCAAATAAGCATGTAACAAAATATTAAATATTAATATATGAATACAAAAAGGTAAATAGAAACTTTCAACTCTTTTCAACTACAGTTCCAAACAAAATATAGGCCTAAAATGTGCAAACAAAAATAAATACAGGCCTAACATAAATATTGGTATATAGAATACCAAATGTAAACATGGAACACTTTCAAGTTTAAACTATAGCTGCAAAATAAGGCTCACAATATAAATGTATAGAATATAACAAGTTAACAAAACACTCCTTCAAGTTTGAATTATAGCAGCATTATATGAAAACAACCAAAGTGGCGCAAACAAAATAGATATGTGGCAACAGTGCTTCAAAATCATTGCTCTGATGGGGCACTTGTGGCAGGGATGCACAAGTATTTATTTGCTAGCTTGGCCACTAGTGGGAAATGTTCCTCATGCTGCCTCCACCATTCCAGTGGGTTTGTCTCTGGACCAGCCTCCAGTTGGAGATAGAGGTTGAGCTCCTTTTCAATGGACTCTCTTCTTGACTGAGGGGCCGTTTGGCTTTGCTTTGCTGCTTTTTTAAAGTAGCTGCTCAAACTCTTCTTTTGCCTCTTAGCAGGAACCTCTGGCTCATCTCTAGCAGCTGCTGCTGATGGACGGGAGGCTGCCTCTGCTGACACTGCCTGTTCAGCCACCATGCTCTCCAGTTCTGCAGCAGCTTTTGCCTTGCTGTAGTCCACCCTCTCTTCTTTAATGTATGTGGTTTTGAACCGAGGGTCAACAAATGAAGCCATGTCAAGCAGCTCCTCGGTGGTCTGGTCATCACACTTCTCATTTAAGTAGTTTAGAATGCCCTCATTGATGGTCGTGGTCAGAGGAGTGTCGTCATCCTGAGGCTTGATGTACCTGGTTGTTAAAAAGATGGAGGACCGGTTTCAAGTAGGAAACACTTGTGTACAGCTCCCCAGACAAGGCATCCGTAAACTCCATGAGAGGACTCAATGCCTTGTTCATGGACTCCAAAAAATACAAGTCCTGCCAAGGTAGGACCAGATGTCGCATTTTCTTGTCGGTACGGAGGACCTGTGGGAGAGCTTTCTCCTGCTCTAGGACCCTTTCAATCAATTGTTGCAGTGAGCCCCACCTGGTAGGGGGGTCTGTGATCAGCTGATGAATGCAAGCCCAGTTCTGCTTGAGCCTTGGCCAGTTCACGTCTTCTCTTCCATGAATTAGAGAAGGCACTCACCAACTTCTTGCAGACACCAACTGCTCGTTCCACTTGGGGTAGTTTCACACTTCGCTCCGTGTAAATTTAGGAGAAGATAAATGTAAACATATATACATATATATATATAATACACTTTACAGGACAAGTAACACATATTATTATATTTTCTATAAATTTTAATTTATAAATGATATTTTAGTGTTACTGTATAGAGGTGCGCACTAGGGGGTGTGAAAAATCATGACTTGATTGTTTACAAAGTCAGGGGAAGTATTCTGGATTTTTTTATTTATATATATATATTTTAACAAGCTAACAAACACATTTAAGCTTTTAAACTGGCGTTTAAATGCTCAGAAACTCAATTGCAGACATAGTTTGCCATGTATGGCTGTTACTAAAAAAATATTATTCTAACTGAAATATATCTTTACATTGTTCACCAATGGCTAGATGAAGACGGTGACCAAAACACTGTAAGTGTGTCCAGTCATCCAGCCGAAGTGCAAGGATGTTGTTTGTCACATTATCCGTGGTGACATAGACTTGGTGATACTCACGCAGTCCCCACGACTCAAGAGCTTCCCTGAGACCTCTGGCTATAATTTCTCCCATGTGGTCATCTGGGAAATAGCTCGTCTGTAAACACCGACTGCAGAGTGTCCAGTCTCGAATAAAGTGTATCGTCAGGCTCATGTAGGGATGTGTCGTTCGGCTCGACCACATATCTGTTGTTGTAGCGTAGTACAATACCTTTTGGATTTCCTCCTCTACTTTGGCCCGACACTCTTGATATAACTGAGGCTAATGGACTTGAGTGAAGTATTTTCGGCTTGGCATTGTGTACCTTGGGTCGAGTGTTAGCATCAACTCACGAAACCCCGGTTTTTCGACTGTAAATAGGGGCCATGTCTTTGCAGATGTACATTGCAATGGCAGCCGTTATCTCCTTCCATCTCCGTGAATCTTTGGCATATGGTGTGCCGTGGGCAAAAGCTGCTTGTAAGGTCTGTGTCTGGGGTTTGTTTTGAGCAATTGACTGTCCTTTGGTGGATCTCATGCGTAGACTCTCTCCGTACTGTTTTGCATGATGCTCCCGTAGGTGGTAAAATAGGTTAGTGGTGTTTGAGTCTTTTGTCGGGACGGGTCTGCGGCATACTTTACACAGTACTGTTTTCTGGTCCGTGTCAGTCTTTTCATATCCAAACCACGGCCATGCTACAGAAGTAGCCCCTCTTTTAGCTATACAAGCTCCTGGTGTTGTGACGGCTGGTCGGAGTCTTTTTCCTGTTCGTTATCACCCCGCTCCGTGTCACCTTCACTCTCCATGTTTGTTTGTGTTGCCTCAGGCCATGTGCCATGTGGAAGAACATAAAGCGTTGTCCAAATGACGAAATGTTTTAACGTAAAGACTGTGATTTGCGACAAGACGAAATAAACGATAGAGCATAATATGAAACGATAGATGTTTTTATTTCGTCACGCAAAATATATTGTCATATCGCACAGCCCTAATTGCAGTATATGCAACCTGATAGTAAGACTGTCCACACCCAAGCAAGTGTTTTCAACTGTCTTATTAGCTCTCTCTGCAGGTTGAACCCGGGAAGAGCCAGAACGGGAATTTTTCACGAGGTCATGATGTTCAAATGACAAAAGCCCATTTTCAAAGATTTTCGGCCCGGGTGTGTCTTCTCCTTCTTTAGGCAAAGGAGAAAAATGCATAGAGTTTTACTTTATGAAACAAACAATTAAATGTATTTACAACCATAAGGTCAGCATTTTAACTGCAGTACATTTATACAGTACACAATGTTCAATCTGTAGATCAGTAGCAGTAGTTAATGAAGGAATGTGTGATACTGTAGTGTGGCATGCTGAAAATGAAAGATCAGTACCACCCAACCAAAAACCAAACAAAAGAAAACATGTGGTGCCACAAGAGCCTGCGACTGAATGAGCCCGTGCAGATCTTAAATGCTTCTTTGATGGACTGGCCAAGCACTTCCAGTTGAACTAATGAAAACGCTGCCGGAGAGGGAGAAAAACAAACAGCAGACCAGACAAGACAAACCTTAAGGCCATGGCAGAGCTAAAATGGTCTTCACATACTATTTCTAATGAGAGTTTGAGTAGTATATTCGTCTACTTTTCCCATGGCTAATCCCTGGTTTTGTTTACTTGTGTTTAGCTTGCCATGAGACAACTTTTTCATTAAAACAAAAGATGGACAAACCTTAAAAAGCAAGGTGAGAACAAATGGGAAATGCACAGTATTCCTACAATAACTCATACTGTACTTGTAATTAAGTGGATGTATGTGTCTGTGGCTCCAACATCAAGAGTTTCTGTGTGAATGCAGACAAGTATGCAACATGGAAATATTTGCTCATGAATGCATTAATATATTTCATTAACCTCATTAGAAATACCGCTTATGCTGTTATACAAGGATCCTGGAAACCAAAGAAAACTCAGGTGTTATAACACCTGTTGCTAATGTCAAATTAAATATCAGACGATTGACACTTTAAGCAATTCAACCTGCTGTGATATCCTGCTGTGATATCTGATGTGTGTGTGATGTGAATGGAAGTAGCTTACTCTCTAATGCTGCAGGTACAGGAGAAATTCATAATCTCACCAATATCTCCGTGCAATTTCACAGAATTTGCTCATAGCGAGCAATACGGCTGGTTCCCTATCTTTGCTTTTTAATTTGAGATGTGAAAGTCTGTTGTTGCTTGACATTTCATAAATCTCTCCTGGCCCACTTACTGCCCTGGGTTTCAGCATGGGATGGGGCCTTTTTCTATTGAAAGATATGGAAATGTTCCTGCCTTCTGTACGGCAAGGTTTTTTTTTTTTATCTATCTTGCACCATGCACCGGCTTCGGGAAAAACCTTCTCACATCTTTTCTTGCTGTAGAATCCAGAAGGAACACACACTTTATTGTAGCTTCAAAAATGTCTCTCAACTTCTGAGCCCTGTGAGCAGATGTTGGTTACTTTTACAGTAACAAAGAACCAGCTGTGTCTTTGTCAAGCCCTCGGACCTCAAACACACAGCGTAACCCTCCCCTTTCCAGGAGCCTTCAAAAACACTGACCCCTGCAGGGTTTTTCCTGGCTCAGAATGGGCCTTTGGGGGGGGGGGGGGGGGTCAGTACGCGACCGACTTTTTTTGGAGTCGCGACTATGTGCAACAGTAAAGGCAAACAGTTTATTTATTTTAACAGGGTGTGGGGTTGGGAGAGGGGAGTTTCTGTTCTGGCCTAATTGAACTGAAAACAGGGAGAATAGAAATAGGCTAAATAAGTGAAACATATTTTTAATAATTGAATAAAATAAATATGTCAAAATAAAAATAACCCGTTGTAAATGGTGTTGATAGGGCACGTCTTTTGATAGCATTAAATGTAAGGGCATGATTTATTTATGTCAAGGCAGTTGCATTGTAGTGTTGACAGTTGTGGTGGCAGGAGTCAAGGAGCTTTAAACTTCCTGTGTTTTTTTATTCAGTGATTGCTTGGTCACAGACCACTATGATTCAACTTAAAGTGAATAAACAAATTGGTCGGGATGTTTAGAGGTGCAGATCAGGTAGTATACATTTTTCTCTCTCTCTCGCGCGTTTTTGTCACGTTACTCGTGTGTCCGCGCGTGACAAATCTTGCACATTATTTTAGTTTGTTGTGAGTCTGAAGTGTTTTTAGACAACACAATTAGTTTTACCTTTATTGTCGTCATCTAGAAGTTTTTCAAAACACCCGGCAATACGCAACATCTCCCTCCTACTCTCTGGACCAGCCGATAGCTAAATTATCAGGTGAGGGAGGGGCCGAGCGAGCGCACCACTCGGCTGAAAGGGTTCGCTGCATTTAACAGCCTGAGTGCGGAACAATGATAGTTTAATAACGATTATGTGATTTTGTTTTCATGATTGAGGGAAGCCGTAATAGTAATCGAAAATTAAATTCAAGTTATTGCCCAACCCCTCAAGAAGGATGACTTAAATTGGGCTGAATTTGGAGAGGTTTTAAATAGCTATATTTATTCTCAATCTTTATAATTTTGGCGCTCCTGATTTTCCTTTGGCGCTTGATAAATCCGCTTTGGCGGGCGCCAAAAATTTCTCTATGCAGGAAAAAGTGTACAGTATTTGCTCGGACATGCCTGCTCTCCCAGCCTGTGCATTGGGTGTGTAGGCTCATAAAGCAGTGTATAAGGGCACACTTTGGCACAGTTGTTGTCAGAATGTGTACGACAAGTATTCACTATCTGGCTGAGTTGTGTTGTTGCCATGATGTTTGTCACCTTGCGGAGCTATTTTAATCCGCTGGCTGTCTCGGTCTTCACAGTGGAAGGGGACACAATGCAGACACACTAATGATGTGAGCGCCCGCAGTCAGGGGGGGAATTCAACGGTAAAGAAAACGTGTGGCCCATTCAGAGCCCATCTCGAGCTGCATAGCAACAGGAAGAGCCAATACGTACGCTTCATGCCGTACATGGCTACAATACAGCCTACTGTATATCTCAAGTTTTGAGGGATTTTCTTTAAAGTTTGCACAAAGGTCAGAGGTCAATTGTTATGGCAAACTTACATAGGTGTCAGGTTGCCATGGCCTTGTGCCATATTAGGGGCTTTACTTTCTTAAAAGCATGCTACACTGTACTTTCACCATTCGACTACTGTATGCCTTGCAGAGGAATATAACTCTCTCTCTCTCTCTCTCTAATGGCAACTATGTTAAAGGAATACTTCACCCATACGGAACAGGCGTTCTATCATTATAAAATCACTATTATAATATAATGAATGAGGTTTTTCTTCCCTCAGTCTTCCCTTGGCCCAGCTGTCCTGTTAATCCTAGCCCTTACTGTGATGTCACAGTAAGGAAAATGTAGGGTTAGACAGTGAGACCATAAAACACTCTTTCTGCCTTTTCTCAGGCTAGGATGAACCAATTTAAATTTTCTTTGCACATTTATACTAAATAGGATCTCAGAATTCAATACACCTTGATATTCCCACCGGTGAAGTAGGTCTTTAACAGTCGTTTTGTCCCAGGCTTTTTACACTGTTTCAAACTAGGCAATATTTCTAGTTATTTTTTTGTTTTTTCTAAATGATCATCAAGGTCCATGTTATACAATAAGACAGTGTACACCCTTGACAAGTTATATACAGCACTCAATCTATTGTAAACTCGTACTTTTGTCTCTGTGCAAGTGTGGTGATTTGCAAGTCCAACCCTTTCTCTCTCTCTCTACACTTATAATTAATTAGTAGTCTTCTAATTACATAGCCAGCAGCTCATGATCCCATGTGCATGAGTGAAACCCACAGAATCACCCGTAATCACACACACACACACACACACACACACACACACACACACACTCATAACATACCATGAAGTTCACTGATTTTATCGACTGCGGTGTAGCCCTTGGCAGTGGCACAACTTGGTGGGTGTGCAAGCACTCGCACATGATTGTGTGTGTGTGTGTGTGTGTGTGTGTGTGTGTGTGTGTGTGTGTGTGTGTGTGTGTGTGTGTGTGTGTGTGTGTGTGTGTGTGTGTGTGTGTGTGTGTGTGTGTGTGTGTGTGTGTGTGTGTGTGTGTGTGTGTGTGTGTGTGTGTGTGTGTGTGTGTGTGTGTGTGTGTGTGACCTACTAGATTTGAAGATCTGGAGTGCCAGAATGGGAGAGTCAATATGTCCCTTTCAGACAATGAAGTTCTCCTCTCCATCTATTTTCCTCTGAGAGGGACAGGGATATGGGATCTAGTTAATAGAGTTTGTACATAATGGTGTTTGGCATGTATGTCGGGTCATGCTGCACTCTGGGTTTTCGGCAAGAATAATTTGTTCAATAAACTATATAATGTTTGTCTATATTTTCATATGTCACTGATTCTTGAGAAGTGGGACTGGTTGCAATGTTGAAAAATGAAATCCCAAATTTAGCAAATGTAATTACATGTATCCAATGTATACTTAGCTTCTGAAATACGCTTTTATGCAACCTCCCAACTTTTCTCTTTTTTATCAAAATGTGCTTTTTACCCTGCGATCACTTACTTTGTGTCAACGTCATCAGACACCAATAACACTGATTCATTTCCCCTCAAATGATGCTTGACCCATGAGATGTATAGTAATCACAAATATTCACCAAGACTGACAGAGGCCACAAAAAATCTGTTCAATAGGTATATGAAAGTATAATTTGTATAACAATTTTCCTCTATGTTTCTTCATTTAAATTTTATTTCAAATTTCAAAACACATTCTGTTGTGTTCAATACATTCTATTATTAATCCCAAATAACATCTACAATTTTAAATATTTTTTTATTTTTAAACATAACAGCAGTAACAATTGTGAGACGTAGTTTGTCCCACTTCTCAAGAATCAGTGATTATCATAATAATAATGTAGTGCAGCTTTATGTTTTGGAACAGATGCCCATTGTTGTTTTTCCAGATACAGCATCTCCAAATTTGCTCTTGTTTGTAAAACCCAACATCTACAAATTAATTTCAACAAGAATACTGTGGCACCACAGCCGATTTATAAAGTAAAAAATGTCAGATGCTCGTTCATGGCACACACAGTTGTGCCAACTCTCACAATGCTGACCAGACTTTCTTCAGTCTACACACAATATATAATATTCAATGGTTGATTGAGCAAAATTTATATACAGTAAAAAAAAAAGGGACACGAAAAATACAATATATATCACCGGTTATCCGAATGTATCACATTTATACATCAGCCTACTCCATCATACTGGCACCTCTCAAATTCATTTACTTCCTTCCCTTTCTTTTTTTTCTTTTCATATAATTTTGCTAAATCATATATGCCTTCCTTCTATCATCTCTCTTTCATGTTTGAATTATTTGATTGATTGTCTGTCTCAATGTTGCGACGTCCACTCTCCCTTTTGAGTTTTTCTGACACAATGGGGATTGGATTTTGTTTTCTACACTTTGCCAGGTCCAATTTTCCTCTCCGATGAGGTGATGTGAAAGTAATTGCACATTGTCTCCCTTCTCTGTGAGTTCAATGTAATGCTTGGTTGGCATAGCCAATAGGTAGCAGGGATGGTTGATTGCCTCCGATCTCTTCAAACTAGTCCCTGTTATTTAAAGTTCCCCTGATCAAAATTCGAATTTCTGGATTTACCCATGCTAGACAGACAGCAGGATTTTTTTTTGCAAAAGCACTTCAGTTATGAAATAAATATCAAGTTATTATACTGCCTACTATATTGGTTTTGGCATTTCTTTAAGCCCCATTAACTACACATCCCGTAAGGTGGGCGCTCGTGGTGTAGTGCTTAGACCTAAACTGCAACTTTTTTCTTGTCAATGTCATTCAGTTTTTCTCTATAGAGTTGTGTCTATTTAAAGCTCCCATATTATACACTTTTCGGTTCTATTATACACCATATTATATGGTCTTAGTGGTCCCTAATACGTTTTTCTTTAATTGTTTGCTGAAAAAAACTTTCAGATCATTTATTGTACTATGCTGATGTCTCACAATGGCCTATTTTTTAAAAAGAGCTGCAGCTCCCCTCGTAAATATACAATCTTTGAGCTGCCCCCGCCCCCTGTCCGGAAGCGAAGCCGGATACGCCTCGCCCTCTGTCTGTTTGTAAACAATGATGACGTATTTGCTGGGCCTGTTAGCGCAGTTAGCCTACCCATGGGAAGAACCAAGTCTAGCGCTAGTAACGCACTTTGAACAGTTTGACATGACCTATTCTTGTCTACATGAAAGACTATGTTCATACAGATGCACTGACTTATGTTCACAATAAAAATGCTGCAAAAGATGGTGGCTACTGCGAAGCTAGCTCGGGAGCTACCGGCTAAAAATACCACTAAAATCAGTGAAAAAAATATCTTCAAAGTTGACTTCTACACTATTAAGTTACAATCCTTTGTCCTGTTAAAAACGAGGCATTTCCAGACTGGTGTGGGTAATAGAATTATGTTTTTATGAGCAAAAGCTGAATGCTTGTCCCAAAGCTAATAGCTATACACCAGTAAGGAAAAAATACCAATAAAAAAATTTCTTTCAGTTTCACTGTTTGAAAAAACCCACAAGTAGCTTCCTATCCGTTGTGTTATTAAATACGAGGCATAGACTACTGTGGTTAAGATAAATTAGTGGAGTATGAGCAAAAGCATTCTGTGTTGGTGTATGTAACATTCAGGCTGTACTATGGGCATCTTGTCGCTTAGCGGGGAAAGCAACATGGCTGTCGCTCAGAAAATTTTCCAGAGGATCTCGGGGCCGTGGACCAATAAGAAATGGGGGGAGGGGGAGGTTATCATAGACTACTGCACGGTGGAAGTTTCTGGTTACTAATGTGGGGGGGAAGCATGGACATATAAAGAAAATATGGGGATGTCGCTGTGCAGTTTATGACGTCATAAACCGCGAGAATTCTGAACGGAGTATATTGGGGGGGAGGGGTGGGGGTTTCAGAAAGAGAGAGAGTGAGAAAAGGAGAGATTGTTATTTTTTTATATTTTGGCAGTCTCTAGGCACACCGTGGACCCATGGATATGTTGGAACACATTTAAAAAGTGCATTTAGCATAATATGTGACCTTTAACTGTTTATTGACATATTAAAAAAAAATCTAAATGAAGCTCTCATCTCATTAAGAATAGCTATACTGACCTTAACGCAAGGCCATTTGTAATAATGATGTAGCTTTGTACAAACAGACTAAATACACTAGGGAGGGAAAATAGTAAGGTTTGAATAAATGATCAGTGATTAGTGAAACTAATCAGTATGGAGTGGGTAATCACACAGGCAGGAAAACACACATGATTTAATCATTACTGTATATCTCATATTATACACTTTTCGGTCAATATTATATGGTCTTAGAGGTCCCTAATACGTTTTTCTTTACTTGTTTCCTGAAAAAAACGTTCAGATCATTTATTGTAGTATGCCTCTGTACCCTGATTTTCAGCTAATCTCACAATGGCCTATTTTTGAAACCGAGCTGCATCGTTTTATATACAATCTATGAGCTCCCCCCTGCCCCTGTTCGGAAGCGAAGCTATTGTCCTCGCCCCGTCTTTGCCGTGCCTGATACCACGGTTAGGTTTACCCATGAGAAGAACCATGTCTAGTGCTAGTAACGCAGGAGCTCAGCCGCACTTTGAACAGTTTGACATGACCGATCCTTGTCTACATGAAAGACTATGTTCATACAGATGCACTGACAGCCACAAGCTAATGGAAACGGCATGTTCACAATAAAAATGCACCAAAAGATGGAGGCTACTGCGAAAAAAAGCACAAGTAGCTTCCTATCCATTGTGTTATTAAAAAACGAGGCATTAATAGACTGCTGTGGTTAAGATACATTAGTGGATTATGAGCAAAAGCATTCTGCGTTGGTTTATGCAACATTCAGCATGCTTTGTGGTACTACAGGCATCTTGTCGCTGAGCGGGGAAAACAAGAAGATATTTTTCCAGAGGATCTCGGGGCCGTGGACCAATAAGAAATAGGGGGGTGGGCTTATAGACTACTGCACGGTGGAAGTTTCTGGTTACTAATGTGGGGGGACATGGCTGTGCCGACTGTAACGTCACAGTCGGCAAGATTTCTGACTGGAGTATATTGGGGGAGGGTTTCAGAAAGGGGGAGAGTGAGAAAAGGAGAGAGTTTTCTTTTTTGATACTTTGGCAGTCTCTAGAGTCTAGGCACACCGTGGAACCATGTAATGTTCAAAAACATCGAAAAAGTGCATTTTGCATAATATGGGAGCTTTAAAGATACTTAGATTATAAAACAAGAGGTCCAAAACACAGATGATTATTAAACAAACTAATTTATGACTTTATATCATAATTTATGACTTTATATCACACTAGAAATGCACGGGTCAATTTGACCCGCCTGGCGGTTCTAGGTATAAATAGAATGCTGGCGGTTCTAGTGTTAAAAAAAATCACCCAATAAAGAGAAAGATTAAAAATAAAATGAAAACATGACTGTCAAAAACAGCAGGGTGGAACATTTTAATGTAATTGAACCTTTTTATATACAAACTGGTAAGAGACTATTACCCTCCACATTTCCCCACCTCCATTTCTCTAATGAGTCAAATAGCAGCAGAGCAACATCCTTCAGTTCCAATACAAATCAGCTAGAGCTTTCTATTTCATTAGAACCCTCGATCGTAGAACCTTCAGCTCCACAAATGACTCTACAGTATTTGGCAGACTAAGTGCATTTACAACAATGTTGCGCCTGCAATTCCTGAGACCAGCTCATTAAGTAAAGCTGTCATCACTTTTGATAAATGTGCCTTGGAAAAATCTCTTTGATTTATTGCTAGATATTTCAAATTGAGAAATAAAACATAGGCTATGTTGATTAGCTCTGAACTGACTTTTATTTGGGAGTAGTTTATCACTGAAAGAGGAGTCAGAATGCGTTTTTTTTGACATATTTACCATAAAAAAATGTCTATCAATCAGTGTCTCATGATGAAGGCATACAGAGATGACGAGACTGATTAATTATCAACAATGAACTCAAGTGCTCATGCTCATGGACTCCTTAACCTGGTGGTCTGGGACTAAATGACACTCATTAGTCATTGTGTCTATTAGCGTAAATCAGTGTTTAATAGTTGTATAGTTGTTCTGGAGGCTATGTTATGAAGCAAAGTACGGTAAGACATCCTCTCTGCTTCATCCCCTGGTCATCCAGTCCATGGAAGTGTATAACAGTAGGGTTCTCCTCACAAGTCCAAAACAAACTAACATTAAACCAACTTGAAACAGTTGTTCATGTTGGAGGTGGTAGCATAGCTAGCAGGAAGATATGACAAGCAACTCAGTGGGATTTCTTCACATGATACTGTAGTTTACTTTACTGATGAAACATAACCTGGCAGGTGTCTACTGCACTACATTCTCTATTCACTCATGAGAGGGAGAATACTTCATAACACATATCGGCACTAGAAGCTGCCATTGGAAGCATCACAGTGAAAATCAGCATTCCCATCTCATTAAACACCATAGCATCAGAGAGATCACATCATGATTGGGCTCATATCACACCTTGACTGGTCTATATGCCTATCTGCATGCAAAGTATAACCTCAGCTCCTGTCAGTCCACTCCAAACATTATTGCATAGATGAAAAGCATTCTTCTAAAATATATGCTCTCTTTTGGTCATGTGTTAGTGTCTTTACTCCAAGGTCTCCCATAAGGCCTTTACTTTGGTTGTCACCTTGAGACTGTGTCGTCCCAAAAATGTGAATCACATAATTTTCACACTCTTCAAACCATCCAGTGAGGTCTTGTGCCCTAATCTTAGTCCCAAGAGGTTAAAACTGTCTGATTAGGGTGATCCTTTTTTCGTTGAGCCGTGAGGTTGACATTTGTGCTTTTTGATGACACATCAGAAAATATTGTAATAACTTTGGTGACTCTTTTGTAATGACCAAAATAACAAGATCACAGTTACAGGTCGCCAATTGGGTTTTCTCAGAAGGGTGGCTGGCATCTCCCTTACAGATCGTGCAGAGCTCATTCATCTGGGAGGGAGTCTTAGTATGGCCGCTGGTCCTATGACAAGAGCCAGTGAAAGTGGTTCGGGGATCTAGTAAGTGTTCCAGGTGGACAGATGATGTCTGCATTCCAACACCCATACTATCTACTATTCAGTATGGCAGAAAAAAGATTTAGGATGTCCCGATTCTTGTGGCCAGATTTAGTATGGTTAGAAATACCTGGTTGTCTACTACATCAGGCCAATATTTTTAGTGTTGAAAACAGCATCCTATTTGTGCGATTCTGACTCACAATTCAGTGCGCAACGGAAGTGACATCGTCACATCGACGGAGCCTCCATATGAAAACAGACAGGGATGCGACAGATATAAAAGCAAAAGGGAAGATCAAGGCGCAATGTTATGATGAAATAAATAAGTCAAAGTATGTCCCAAGTGTATGCCTACTGGACCCTAACTAGATTATTTTTATGGTCAGATGTAGTATGTAGAATAGAAAAAAGTTTAGGGTCCCCGGCTGGACCTTTACCTATTCATTATGCATTAGTATTGGATCAGGTCAGTGATTATCATGACTCTCTTACAAAGACAAATGGGTTGTTTAATGTTTGGTGTTGCATGCTGCCAATTTTATAATAAAGAAAAATGTGTTACATTAAGCCCTATTTAGACAGGCAAACCTCTAATCTGTATGTTCTTTTTTTTCAGAGTAAATCATGCCAGGTTTAATAACACAACAACTCCATCATGCAGGATCTGTTTATGTGACCTTTTCTTCTGAGCAAACAAAGAGATGACCCAGTGCTTTGCTATAAACAGCAGCCTTTCTCTGTAACTCTAAAGTATATCGTAGATAATCTCCTCTGTTCTGCTTGACTATTCATGGATAATGATGTTTCCATCTTCTTTACTCCTACAGACAGCCTCTATAAATCCCTGTGCCCGCCCAGACACACTTTCAAATAGTACTTGACACTGAGGCCCCTTTTTACCAAGTCTGTTTTACTAGTTTACTAGAGACATGGCAGCAACAAATAGTCAGTTTATTGTCTTCAAAAAGGGATTACGAGATGGCTTAAGTTGCAAAAAGAATTGAGGTGCTTTTATTTACAAAAAAGGAGTGATAAGATGCAAAACTGGGCGTCCAAAAGAAAGTAAAACAAATATTCAATAAGCTATAGTTCAAAAAGGTGTTCCATCATCAAAGCACTACAGTCACACACCGACTCTTCACTGACTCGAGTACTTGTAAACACTGATTTCTCCCTTCCATTTTTCCTTTTAACACCATGCGCACTCACATTTTTTTGTATATTATAATAATTCTGCAGGGGATTTGTGTAAGGTTGTGAGCTCAATGGGAGTTGTATTGTAGTGTGTGCAGTGCACTCACCACAATAACAGAAGGGAATGAAGAGTAGATTAATGTGTATAAAATGTCTTTAGCCAGCAACTAGTGAGATGCCCTTCATGTCACACCTTGTCCTCCTCCTCAGGTAGCAGCGATGCTATATTCAGAAGAATACGCTTATTATCTATCTTAAATTTGATGTTAAGCAATTTACATAAAATAGTATTCCATAAGTGCAATGATGCTGCATGTTATGATGAAGGACCTTTTCTTAAATCGCTTGTGTGCTGAAACAGAAGACTGACCCAGGCTGTTTCAATATTCCTTTAACATAAAGCCTGTTTGAACATTAAGTCTCAAAAAGATAAGCCAAAAAAATACGTTTGAACAAGTGTGTGCAATGTGGATCATGTTCCATCCTGTGCTGCTTGGCTTTCCTTATTCTTGTGAGCGGAGTGTGCTAATAGCTTGAGGAGCAAGGGGCTCATATCCTATTCTGTCAAGGGTAAAGAATAATCCACACACATGAGTGGTTTTCAATTGAACTGGTTTATGAATCATTTAATAATAAAGAGCTTGTTGCAGCCATCGCATCACATGATCAGCTTGATATCAAATGATGAGAGATGTAACGCCAAAAAGGATAGTGTGTCATGTCCCCAGATCTCCAGACGGATGCTGCACTTGCCATGAGCTTAGTTTCAGAATGTTTAACAATCATTCCCTTTATTACAAATTTCACCTTACAATGGCAATACAGGTAGGTATATAGATTTTCCTCAACAAGCTAGTTTCATATAACCAGCAAAAAGTGTGGACTCAAAAAAGCATGCTCTCTCATGAGCCTGAAGTCGGCAACGTCAGTGTTAAAATGGTCATTTATTTACTCTCCTCCGAGTTTTTTTTTTCAAAGCTTGTAGGCGTTACTGGCCAGCAACAATCAGGTTTCCCACCCATTTTTTCTTTTACATGGTTGAGAGGACTAGCAAAAAACTGTGCTCAATGGCACCACCTTGGGGTGTGAACAAATAATTTGCATGTGTTTGGCATCTGGAATGCTTTAAAAAGATTTAATAATGCATGGTTTTCCTTAATGCATTTAATAAGTAGAACATTCTTTAAAAAGCTAATAATATGCAATGAGTAAAAAAATAACTTTGCACTCTGATATGATGATATGTTATCCATTGCTCCGCCCTTTTCAGATAAAATATGATTCAAGTAAAAAAAATATATTATTTAAATATTTATGAAAATAGCATTCTCAGTGTGTTTGAGCTGGAGCAATGTGAAATGTGTTAAAGCTAAAAATACTTGTGAGATTAGGTTAAAGTTTGGAGTTAATACCTATGGTTATTACATAGTCATGGTGAATCGCATTGAAACAGTGTTTAGTACTCAAATAATACACATATTATTATGCTATTTATTTACATGTTATTTTGAAAGTTGTTTAAAGGTACTTCTGATGTGTTTTGCAAATGCTATTAGGAATACTGTAAAGGTAATGTGTGATATTTGAATGTAAAGGGAAATTGCAATGTTAATTGAGTTTTGCATATTGTGAACATAACATATTTGGACTTGTCTAAAGCAACATCGTGTCCTTGTTTTCCTTCTTTCTATACCCCCTTAACATGGGCGTAACACAGGATGTCACCATGACAATGATCAATCCTCTACGACAGGTTTTAAAATAGTTTTTGAATAGTTTTGTCTCCGCGTGCTGCACATTTGCGTTTCCGTTTTTGGGCCAAAATGGGAGAAGAATAATGGAAGTGAAACGTAGAGTGTGACAGATGGACAGGCAGTCAGTTAGACAAGATTGAAAGCAGTACAGAGCAGAGAGCCTTAATATTTCAGATCTAATGCATTATTCATAACTGGATCGCATAACTGGCTGGATCCGCCAGAGTGCTCTTGGGTGAACGGAGAGTTTTCGATTTGGCGCCACATGTGTGTACGTGTGTTTGTGTGCATGTGTGTGTGCGTGTGTGTGTGTGTGTGTGTGTGTGTGTGTGTGTGTGTGTGTGTGTGTGTGTGTGTGTGTGTGTGTGTGTGAGTGGGGGGAGTGATTGGCGAAGCAGTGGATGAAAGACAAAGATGAAAGCGGCAGCCTAGAGGCTCTAACGGCGAGATCCATATGTTAGTGGTCTGAAACTCTGAAGTCACTTTAGCTCTCGGGTAGGTGGCCAGCGATGTGTGTGTGTGTGTGTGTGTGTGTGTGTGTGTGTGTGTGTGTGTGTGTGTGTGTGTGTGTGTGTGTGTGTGTGTGTGTGTGTGTGTGTGTGTGTGTGTGTGTGTGTGTGTGTGTGTGTGTTCATAAGAATTCACAGAGGCAGGGAAGTTATGCAGATGAGATACTTTTTGCCAAAACACCTGCTGCCAGCAAAGTCACGAAGCCATACCTATAACTGTGCAGTAAACAAACACACACTCAGATGCTCTCACAAACCTACACACCTAGGGACTATAAAAGAATGATAGGGTTTTATAGGGGGACAGAACTCTACGTTTCACTAATTGAAAAGGCAAGACTCTCTTTAGCATTCTTTGTTTACCCATCCTTTGAAAACTGCAGCACCCTAACCCAGTTTTTCAAAATAACAAATCAGAATTGAATCGCTACCATTCAGTTAACCATTAATATCTAACTAAAAAATAATAAAAGTTCACAAATCTGGGATTAAGAAAAGTTAAAAGTGTTTCATGTGGTTGTTCTCTTGTTGTGAATGAAAAGATGCATTTAAATTCTGGAAAATACCCAATTATTTTATAAATTAGGTGTCACCTGTTAGATTGAATCTAATCCAGTTGCTAAAATGTGTTGAAGAACCGAGTAGGGGAGAATGGGGTAATCTGAGCCACATTTTACATTTGCTCCCCTCTAAGCGAGCTAAAATGATTTATCACTCAACTATACACATTTCCCATTAATTCAGTATGTTTCCTAGAAATGGGCATTAGCAGAATGTTTTCAAGACAAAGGGCAGTGAAAATATGATTGTTTTAAAAAAAGTGTACCCCAGGTGTGGGGTAAACTGAGACAGACCAGAAAAATCAAGGGGGTAAACTGATCCACTTACTTTTTCCACTCTGAAACTACCATAACAACACATATTGTTACAGTTAGAATCCTGAAAGCTAGCCACACATTCCAGAACTAATGTCGGACTAGTAAAAGAATGATGGGGTTTGGTCAATTAAGCAAAGCACATTTTCTAAACACTTGAAAGTAACTCTGAACAAAATCAAATAAAACATTATAATTCAAAACGTTTTAATAAGATTCAAATGAAAGATAGAACCGGTTAGATTAGAACACAGTCTGGGGGTCAGAACACAGGACCCTTAGAGCCAGCTTGTGTCTGGGGGTCAAAGCATAGGAAAATCAGAACCAGCGAGAACAGCCTGGGACTCAGAACACAGGAGAAGACCCAACTGGATTATAACATCAGCCTGTCATACTCTACATTCTAGCCCTGTAGGTTACAGGGAAAGATGAGAAGGTGCTCTTTACGTGTGGTTGCCCCGGGTCGTCTTCCTGGTGTATTTCCTTGGCATCATGGCTTTTCTTCAATGTGTATGACATTAAAATAAAACATATGTTATGTAATATTACATTAAAATATGTTTAAGACTAAACTTAACTTGTGCCTCATGGTGGGGGAAAGTGAGACAGTGTCTCATATGTTGGTAGTTCATCAACACGTATGATACAAGTTTTTCTACGTGAATACATTTCCTTTGGCACAACAGTTGAATAAGTTGACAGCAAGAAAATTTACTTTTACATGCAAAATACCTATTTTGGTGAAAAAAACCTGCTTACCACAGCACCATGAGGTCCTCTCTTTCAGGGCCAAGGGGAAATGAGAGGGTCTTGAAAACATATATTTCACATGACCACAAATGTTTTCCGTTGCCTAGATACAGGGGGTGGCTCACATTACCCGATGCCTCAGATTCCCCCGTTCTCCCCTACTTGTTTTACTATTTATTTATTTATTTATTTATTTATTTATTTATTTATTTATTTATTTATTTATTTATTTATTTATTTATTAAGTTTTATTTTTGTTTGTTCATTGCTAATATACTTTTTACTGTATTTATTTAAACAGGGGAAATGCTAATTAATCACATCACTTTTAATGTTCCAGTGTTAGTCAATATTTAATTGAATTAACTTCCATCTGTTGATGTCCCTTGGATATTAGATAAGCATGCCTCAAACTAAGACTCAGATATTCTAGTAAACTTATATTAGGCTAATACAGTCATATGAAAAAGTTTGGGAACCCCTCTCAGCCGGCATTATAATTGACTCTGCTTTCACAAAAAAAATATAAAAGTGGTATGTCTTTAATTTACCAGGAACAGCTAAGTACTGGGATGTTTTCCAAACAAAGATTTTTTGAAAAACAGTATTTAGTTTTATGAAATAAAATAAAATGTGAAAAACTGGCTGTGCAAAAATATAGGAACCCTTGTGGTTTTGTTGATTTTAATGCCTGTAACATCATGTAAAACTGATGACTTTAAACACAAAGTTGGTTGGATTATGTTGTTAAGCCTTGAACCTCATAGAAATGTCTGTTTAATCATGAGAAAATGTATTTTAGGTGCCTAAATGCAAGTTGCACTTCTCTTTGACTCCCTGCTGAAGTGAGACAGAATGGGATCATCAAAACAGCTCCCAAAAGATCTGAAAAACAAAGATTGTTCATTGTCATGATTTAGGGGAAGGCTACAAGAAGCTTTTCCAAAGGTTTCAATTGTCAATTTCGACTGTAGGGAACGTTGTCAGGAAATGGAAGGACACAGGCATAGTGGCAGTTAAACCCAGGCATGGCAGACCAAGAAAAAAACAGGAGCGGCATAGGTGGAGGATTGTGAGAATGGTTGCACACAACCCACAGATCACCTCCAAAGACCTGCAAGAACATCTGGCTGCAGATTGTGTATCTGTACATCGTTCAACAATTCAGCGCAATTTGCACCAAAATATCTGCTTTTTATAAAGACCAAATAACTTCATTTTTGTCTCATCAGTCCAAAGCATTTTCTTCCTATATGAAGCTGGCTTGTCTAAATGAGCTTTTGCATACTCCATGCAACTGTATCTGTGGCGTGGGCGCAGAAAGGGCTTCCTTCTCATCACTCGGCCATACAGATGTTTTGGTGCAAATTGCACTGAATTGTAGAACCATGTACAGATACACAATCTGCAGCCAGATGTTCTTGCAGGTCTTTGGAGGTGATCTTTGGGTTGTGTGCAACCATTCTCACAATCCGCCGCATATGCCGCTCTTGTACTTTTCTTGGTCTGCTAGACCTGGGTTTAACTGCAACTGTGCCTGTGTCCTTCCATTCCCTGACAACGTTCCTTACAGTAGAAATTGACAATTGAAACCTTTGGGAAAGCTTCTTGTAGCCTTCCCCTAAACCATGACAATGAATAATCTTTGTTTTTAAGATCTTTTGGGAGCTGTTTTGATGATCGCATTCTGTCTCACTTCTGCAGAGAGTCAAAGAGAAGTGGAACTTGCATTTAGGCACCTAAAATACCTTTTATCATGATTAAACAGACCTTTATATGAGGTTCAAGACTTAACAACATAATCCAACCAATTTTGTGTTTAAAGTCCTCAGTTTTACATGCTGTTACATGCATTAAAATCAGCAAGACCACAAGGGTTCCCATATTTTTGCACAGCCAGTTTTTCACATTTTATTTAATTTCATAAAACTAAATACTGCTTTTCAAAAAATCTTTGTTTGGAAAACATCCCAGTACTTAGCTGTTCCTGGTAAATTAAAGACATACCACTTTTATCTTTTTTGTGTGAAAGCAGAGTCAATTATAATGCCGGCTGAGAGGGGTTCCCAAACTTTTTCATATGACTGTATTTGCCAATAAAGTGATGCATAGTTTGTGTGTGTGTGTGTGTGTGTGTGTGTGTGTGTGTGTGTGTGTGTGTGTGTGTGTGTGTGTGTGTGTGTGTGTGTGTGTGTGTGTGTGTGTGTGTGTGTGTGTGTGTGTGTGTGTGTGTGTGTCTGCGCACAAACTTTAACACCAATTAAGTCATGTGAAGTTGAAGAAAAAAGAGGTCGTTCATGGATTTATAATGTTTGAAAAAGGTAGGCTATAGAACAACAGGATGTGGACTGTGGCTATATATGCCTGGGTTTGCCTCGGGCCAGACAATGACTTGATCCGCCCCTGCGCACCTGTAGGCCAAGGCTACACGTGGTGGTCTAAACATCGCAAACACACACATGTAGTTTACTCACCGGAGACAGTTCACTCTGCATCTGTTTCATGCCCATTAAGCTCACCGCGCTTATCCATCACTTGTCTGGGTCGATGTGCGCTTCAGCTTCGCTTGCATTGGATTGCCCATCTACCCATCCAGCCTCCAGTCTACTCCAGCTGTGAGGGAGGCTGGAAGGAGGCGAGCAGACCCCGCCTCTCCCCCTCCTATTGGGCCGTGTGAGGAGGACTACGGGCCGCCGGGGGGATGGCGGGTGTGGGGGGGAGTGAGCAGAGCTGCGTCTGACAGCAGTTTGTTTGCAGCGGCTGAGCGCAGCTTGACTCGCCGGGCTTCTCAGTGGGGGGACTCTCTCGCGCTCTCTTTTTCTCTTTCGTAGAAAATCAGGAAATATTATAAGTATTACGTGTTTCAAACCTTACTGGGGGGATTTAGCAATTCCTCAGCCGGGGAACTGAGAGGCGGACGGACTAGTTAAAACATTGTTGGACACATATTTTCTTTCTCGAGTGCGTCCTCCTGATAATCCACCTGCCTGCTGCCAGCGCGCGTATAGCCTATGTGGTGACGAGAAAAGCCCATGGATGGGATGTCATGTTGCGATGCTGTGCTCACGGAGAACTAAAACTTTGGTGTCAACATGTGTGATCCTGAGCGGCATGACCAACATCGTATGTCTGCTGTACGTCGGCTGGATCACTAACTACGTGGCCAACAACCGCAACAGCAACGGTAACGGGGACCGGGCCAAAGTTGCTGAGAGCGGCGGCGGCGGCGGCAGTGAGGCGGAGAGAAAGTTGGAGGAGGACGGTAAAGGGGAAACGCTTCGGATTATCGAGAGGCTGGACCGGCTGGAGAGCGTCGTCAACGAGCACATCAAAGGTCAGCAAAGTGTGGGTGCTTGTTCTGGGGAAGAGTTGTTGCCGAAACATGTCTCCAGAGAAAAGCCGGGTCACATTTTAGTTTAGGCCGACTGTAAACCCACTGTAGGCTGGATCACAACAAGCAGTGGAACCTTGATTCGCTGTAAGAATGTTTTAATTAGAGTGCTACTACTAGAATAATATAGGCTTTCTGACTGTTTCAGTGGTCAATTAACCTTAGACACGAGCACACATCGTCGCCTCCAAGTTTTTAAAGAGAGATTTAGTTTTCCTCTGTTGTAGTTTATAACGTTGCATGTTGTTGTTGAACATATTTTTGGTCCGACTAACAAGCTTTGAAGTTGCATTTAGGGGCCTCTGGGAAGTTTGGATGGCCAATTTACACTGTGACGTTTTAATTTACTAAAATAAATAGAAATATGTAATAATGACAATGTGGATTTTCAATGAAAAGTGTATTAAGAATTTAAAAAACTATACCCCTTCAGCAGATACATGTGAAAACAATTATGTACAGGTGTAGATGTCATTCTGCATGGTGAAGCTCAAATATCCAAGTAAAGGTCCCAATAGTCACATCATAATGTTGAGGCATCTGTGACTTTAATTAATAAATTGCAAGAGCCAGATATTATTTTATTCCCTTTTAAAAATGTTTGTTTCCTTTTTAGTATATTTTCAAATTATGACTGTGAGGAATCACCGTGGATTCTGATACATTAGTGATGTAATCTGAGTTATTGTCAGCTGGGAGTGAAGACCTGAAGTTTGAACACATACAAAAGAAATCTGGGTTTGTGGAGTTAGACAGAAGTGAGTTTATCGGACCTGTATAGCCCGCTTCTCATCTCTGCTGCAGGTCAGCAGCTCCAGGCTATTCAAATTGCATTGTGGGTAATATTCACATTATGATAGGAGCATCACTTAAAAAAAGGATTTTGAGAGAGCGACGTCTCAAGTGAGTATAGAGCATCAAAGCCATTGGCAGTTTGTGTCCCATTTTAATGTACTAGCCTAATCTGTATTTGCGTCATCACCGCATTTATGGGCCAACCCTTATAGTCTAACCTCAATTCAGTCCTATTTGTCCAGCCACAGCGCTATATTCAGGTCAGAGCTGGACAAACTTTTTCAACTTCAGACAGAATTTTTACAAACACCCTATAAGCAATCAAAGGGAGAGGCTGGGTTTTGTTCATTGATAAAATGTTGCAGTGAGACTAACACAGGACTTATATTATTCCCCTCGGGGTCCTCCACGCTTTGATTGTCCTCCTCAGCTGTACGTCATTTTGTCAAGTCACTACACGAAGAAGAAGTGGGAAGAACTATGTCTTTACTGTTAAATGGCGCAGTACACAACTCGCTAACTGAACGTGGGATCTAGGAGTAAATATACACTCTATACGTAGAAATGATTAACACTGGGAGTGCTCATCCGATGGCCCACACAGACAGCTAGGGGAAATATACAGTCAGGGGTTATAATGTATCAAACATATCTGTGAAGGGCTGTTGATCCCTGGATTAATTCTCTGCGTCAGAAAAGCTCGTTGAGAACTCGTTGCAAATCAGAGAGGATGGATTAATGCTGTTGGGAGAGGGAAACATCATTTCAGATGTAGAGATACGTGCTCACACCTTACAGGCACATTTCTAACTATTCCACTCACCTCACATGGGATGTCCTTTACTTTGTACATAGATACAATATAAGATAAGGCTTTGCACAGTCTTTTGTTTGCCTCAACACTATTGGAAATAATGAAGGTGAAACCAATTTCAAAGCCTTTTCTAATCTTTAGACTTTAGAATGATGAAGCCGATGCTTGACAGAGTGCTTGTACTTGAGCATTAAAGGTATAGACAGCGCTCTGTACAGGGGCATAATGCTAGCTATACAGTGGGCCCCCTTTGTTTACATACCAGCTTACAGAGCCAAGGCTATGTATTAACACCAGATTGTATTTTTCAACGCACACACAGTATGGACAGGTATATAGCGAATCGTGAGGCGATATTCACTGATTTTGACAAAGTGATTTTGACGACTAGCATTCTCTAGAATTGCTGACCCCACCTTTAATACAAAGTACTTTTATTATATGCAAATGAACCCTGAAACCTATAGTTTCTAATTAATGTAAGTGGCTCTATGCATCCATGCATTAAGATGGAACATCATCTGCATTTTTACACATAGGGTAGCCAAGCGGAATTGTCCTTCAGGCACCTTCATTCTCCATACCATCATCATATCAGTCGCTCTGGTAATAAAGGAAAGTCAAATTCACAATAAATCCAAATGTGAACCAAAGCCAGCGGTTAGGTCACATCTGTCAGCCTACAGTATGGGGCACTCTGTTCCCACTCTTGATGGAGATTTTAAATATGGTTTTATTTATGCCACTGATTCAGCACGCAGTTTCTCGGAAGAGGGGAAAGATGAGATGCAAATCTAAGAAGATGCAACCTTTCTCTCTCACTCTCTCTCTCTCTCTCACACACACACACACACACACACACACACACACACACACACACACACACACACACACACACACACACACACACACACACACACACACACACACACACACACACACACACACACACACTCCTCACCTGTGTGTGCTGTTGAACACAACCATCGATAATTGCCATTGCAGCACTTTGGATCCTCCTACCTGCTCAGAGTGCAGCTCCTCTTTGTGCAGAGAGAGATTGCTGGTATGATACAACACACACTCATCATTAATGGCGAATGGCAGACTGATGGAGTACTGAACTGTTTCAGATGTGCTAATAGAAATCTGCATAGGCTGCGGGGTTAGAGCGGTTGAGTAAATTTAGCCGGCGGGGAGAGCTTGGCACACTCCACTCCTCCACTCCACTCCTCGCTCAGTTGCTCGGAGCCGGTGCCGGATTGCATTATGGGCCGGGGGCTGATTTGTTTATGTGTTTATGCTTTGTCACTGATACAAAAAGACCCATACAATCACCCACATCCAGGTCTGAATGACGGTAATACAACACCAGGTATGCAGCAGAGAAAATATCCAGTGTACTTAGATAATTAAAAAAAAAATAAAGTTTCTAGCTGGACACCAACCAATTTGTTTTGTATTGTGCTTGAATTCGTATGAGCCTTATTTATATTACTCTCAAGCACCTAAAGTTCCTGTACTTCTACAAATACAATTCAGTTAACTAACTACAGTATGTTGTGTCACTTGAAATGCTGGCTCTGTAATTCTGACCAGATTGCCAAATAAGGAATCAGAAAATGCATTGTTTGTGAAACCACTATGTTGTTATATAAAAGAAAAGATGACTGTCATGCTCAGTTGAATCATTCTGCCAGATAAATGGTAAATATAGACTCAGTAAAAAAAAGCCTACTTCTTCCACTGCATATTTAACACATGTATATGTGTACAGCACGTTACAGGAGCCCTCAGACACTCCAGCAAGTTAAACTGATTGAATATCCTCTTTTCGCCAATATGGAATCATTTGGTCGTCGCCATTTTTTTTTTTTTCTCAAACAGAATCTCCAGGCGAAAATGATCTGTTTTGGTGGCGTACATGGTGCTTTTGCATTTATGTTGCTGCACTTAACAACATTTAAGTAGTGACATTAAAGAACATTATGAAACAAAATAAAATTAATATCATATAGTTGACATTGTTGTTTTTACATGTTTATGTCTCATTTGTTCATTCATGTATTCATTCAGAGTTGAACATGTTAGGCCTCCGTATGGAGTTACATGTGAATATTCAGTTTCAGGGTGGTTCTTCCATTCAGTTGGCTAGGCAGTAATGAGAAGTCCTGGCTCTGTTTGGAGGTGTCAGGTGGCCCCCTCTGGCTGGTGCCATGTTACAATGCTGGCTATGCATATATAGGGCTAAGCCAGGGGAAGATTCAGGTCATGAAACAGTGCATATTTTAACACATTAGTTCACGGTTACGCCTTTTGTCACACTGCAGGGCTGCTTCAATGCAAGATACACAAGATTAAAATCATACTTTGGCATCTTGTTTTATATAATATACAAAAAAAAAACATTGGTTGGATGTTTTCAAGTTCATAAAGCATGTTGTGCATTTTGTAGTCACCTCACAAGTCATGGGAAAATGCCAATTTGTCACATGTAGATTTCCTAACGAAACCAAACCCATTCTGGATCACAATTCTTACTTCCTGCCAGTCTAACACATCTGCCCAGGGTATGTCCCCTCTCATGTGATGCTCTGTTTTGAGCCGCGTTCTGCATTGTTTGTTCCCATCCTGCCATGCACAAGACTTATTTTTAGTCGTTTTACTCTTGATGACTCAATGCAAGTTGATCCATGTTGACAGTGCGCTGTAGAGGAGGAGTGTGCAGGCTGGAGGGTGAATTTGTAATATACTGTGTGTGTGTGTGCTTGTGTTCCTGCAGTGCACAGTGTAAATAGCAGCTTCTGGTGCGTCATCAGTGATGCATGGCAGTGGGTGAGTGATCTGATGTGGGTATAGCTGTTTGCCTATCGATTCAGTGAATGGCTGTATGAGGAATGGAGCGCACTGTGTTGAGCCTGAGGCTGCCATGGCTCGGCTGTAACACACAGGTGAAAAAAGAGGCGATTGTTCATGTTGACTCTGTGTTCTGGATATTTGCACTCTTCGGGCCAAATCCATTAAAGGATTGCGCTGCTTTTACCTGTGCAAATGAGAGAGAAAAAAATAGTGTCCAATTCACATAGCACGCGCAAAAGGGTGCGTCTGTTCCATTTGCATGTATGTGAATTGGGGAATATTCAAAATTCAGCATCCTTCCTATGCAAATAAGCCTCGTTGCAAATACCACCTAATTCACAAAGATCATTGTTAATTGCTGAAGGCAGTTATAGTGGTGCTATTTAAAACCCCTGCCAACCGTGTATAATCATACCAACCGTGTATCGTATAACTGTGGGCGCAATTTCTCTCTTTCTCTTTCTCTCTCCCTCTCAAAAGCTTGTGAACTTAAAATGATATTAAATTGATATTAATTGATGTTATGGTGTAGGGTAGTGGGTTTTATAGCATTTTTCAAAAAAACTGTTCTTATGAATGGAGCTCAGGATTAATCAATAAGTGCTGCTTTATTACAAATAATTTCACTTAAGGGGTAGGATTAAATAAGTGTAATACTTCTTCCTGCTCCTTTTCAGGCATATCTCAGCATTACAGATAATTTGTTTTCTTTTATTTCTTTTCTTTTTAATTTTTTTTTTGTGAAAACATAATTTGTTTATTGTATTTCCATGCTTTTCATTTTTGTTTTGTATGTTTGATATGTCTGAAATAAATTTAATCAAATCAAATTTAATCAAACTGTATAAACATGTGATCTGTTTGTAACAGCCGACCTGTGTGGATGTGAAGCAGAATATAGAACATTCATAACCATCAAATCCTGGCCGGTCGTCCTTGGCAAGTATTGATTAGCAGCCAAACTGAGGCCGTGTTAGTACCGGCATACTGTGTATATATATTGTAAATAATTTTGTGGATAGGTTGCTTAAACGGATCATATTGCAGGTGTTTTTTCTGCTCAAATCATGGAGCTGCTCAATCCATGCTTGGTGGATCTGGCCTTAAGACGTCTGTGGTTAATACAAAACAATGCAATTTAGAGGAAGAGCAATGGGGGAGAGAAAGAACACTGATGTGGCTGGACATTTCTAAATTGCTAGAGGTGAGGGGCTAACATATTAAATCCAGAGGGACTCCTGAGAAGGCCTCGCTTCCCTCGCTTGCACTCTCACACCCCTGAAATTCAACCAAAATGTGCCGGAGAAGGTGTGATAATTTAGCGACAAATCCACTTTCTATATTATTATTACTTTTTCTTTTCTGTCTGTCAGATTGAGGTGACGCATGCAGCGCTCAGAATTCCAGAAGTGTTACTTGCTTCAGATCGGAGCTTGATGACTTTGTTGCACCTCTGATCCTTGACAGCGGTTTGTGTATTATTATGTCTCAGCACATCTCACTCCCGTCACCAGATGTTGGAGAATTGTGAGACAGGGTCCATATGTCATTTCCTTGCACCTTCCCTGCAAAACTGATGACGTAGAAACAATTTTTTTTTTTTACTAAACGAAAAAACTTTTTGAGATAAGTCAGCTAACCAGACTGTCAGGTACTCTTTTGTGCATTCTTTTTTAATATACACCTTTTCTTTCTGAGTCAGAAGCATATTTCAAAATTAGGCACAGCTTGCTGCATGAGAGGGTCAGTTTAGACCACAAGAAAAAAAAGTAAAGGCTTTGTTTTGCTTAGATTTTATCGACTCGTGTTTGAATGGTCGCTAATAGGAGAAAGCAAAAGGTAAGGTATAAGCTAGATGGATGACATACACCATACACCCTATACAGCAACATACACACACACTTTCACATGTTATACTTGGCTGTCATTTCAGGCCAATCTGTCGAAAATACCAAATAAAGAAATAATAGGATAGTTCAAGCAACAACTCATCGCATCAGTATGACTTACATACAGACAGGACGCCCGTTGTGGACGACTGTGTATTTTCACTCACCACCAAGCCATAGTACAACGCTGTACTCTGCATGCATTATGGGTTTTTTCCCAAAAGCATGAGTTGAAAGATAAAATACTGGAGGTCAAGATAAAATCATCCAGGAGTTTGTATCTGTTAAAGCGCAGACACCAGACTAGAAAATCAGCTCTGTTGACTCCGCGCAAGATGATTTTCCGGGGGACGTGGCTCAGAACTGTTGTTGAAACGAAACAGTGTTGTCTCAAACGATGTGTGGAAGTGGGTTGGAGGACTGAGCCGCCGACTGTGTGTTTCAAACTGTTGTGTGTCACGCTGTCACACAAGACTATGCCCTGCGTTCTGAATCGCAAAATCTTTATTTTTTCTATTCTACATACTACATCCGACGATAAAAATAATCTAGTTAGGATGCAGTAGGCATACTATTGGGACATACTTTTACTTATTTATTTCATCATAACATTGTGTCTTGATCTTGCCTCTTGCTTTTATATCCGTTGCATCCCCGTTTGGTTTCATATGGAGGCTTCGTCGATGTGACGTCACTTGATGTGCGCACCGGATTGTGGGTCAGAATCGCCCAAATAGGATGCAGTTTTCAACACTAACAATCTTGGCTGGAGAAAGTAGGACATCCGGGTACTTCTAACCATCCTAAATCTGGCCACAAGAATCGGGACATCCTAAATCTTTTTTCTACCATACTATATAGTAGAAAGTATGTGATTCGGAATGCCGGGATACTCACGCCATGGTGTTTGTGTCAGAAACTAGACGACCTTGAAACTGAAGTCCTTGCATCCTGGACACTCAATTCAACAACAGCATCTGTGATTTAATCAATGGAGATATCATCATATTAGATCTGATCCCTACAGTCTCTGTGGATTTTGAAGAAACGTAAACTAAATATTCAGAAAGCTCTTTATCTTTTTATATGGGCAAATATCAGAAACCTTCTCTTCCTGTTTTATTAAGTATTTCTCAGAAATAAATAAAAAACAAGACTAGGTGAATAGCTGGTGTATGGTTGGAGCACAATTTACTGTGTAGTAAGTACATGTACATTCTTAAACAGTGTGTCTTTCGGTTAAATTTGTTAGTAGAACGAAAACACATTTGACGTACGGGCTATGAAGTGTCCATGTGTTTGCCTGGCCCCTGACTGTCGGCTATGTTTGCAAAATATCTTTAATTCCGCTTTGTTGGCCTGCTTTCTCTACGAGCCTAGGACAGTCGGCAATTAAATTACTTTTACTTTTTGTGTGTGTGTGTGTGTGTGTGTGTGTGTGTGTGTGTGTGTGTGTGTGTGTATGTGCGCGAGAGAGAGAGAGATACAGAGAAACCACAGTGCTGCAGACACACACACACACTGACCACTGTCGCACATCAACGTGACTCATAGATACAGATCCCTGATTTTCTACGGCAGGGTGTCGTGTATAGGCTTTCTGGCATCAGTCCACCCTGCAACACTAGCATGGCACAGACAGGTGGGGTCAGTGTTTCTGGAGAACTTACTTTTTGCCAAAATCTTTGATTCTTTTGCCAAAAAGTGATTTTGACAACAAGCTTTCTGTAGAATCGCTGACTCCACCTTTTGATATCCACGTGTGAAATAAAATAATTTGCTCGAGTCGTGCACATGTCTTATCACTCGCTCGACACAGGACAGAAATGTAAATCTATCTTCAACAAGCCTTATTCCCAACCAACAGCGTGTATATATTATAATAGTACTATACTGCTTGGAGGTTGGGAGATTAGATATTGGATGTAAAATGAACAACCTCTTGGCATGTTGGCTCTGTGGACACATGTTGTACCTTATACACAGCACAGAGAATACCTTTGACCCAATCTTTTATTCCTAGTTTTCTGTCTCACGTGTTATTAGTTACCACACATGTATTCTAACTCTCATTCGCGCTCCCAGTTTCCGAGTTTCAGTCCATATTGTGTCACAGCCCATATGAGGTCTCAGAAGAATTCCAGTCCAGATTTGCTGAGATTAAAGCCATGAAAGTTCATGTGCCAGCTCCAGCTAGTGTGGAGAGAAGAAGCCGATTAAGCTGCTTGACCATGTTGAATAACCAACCAGCAGCAAGTTTTGTTACAGTAACTTCTCTGTCAGTCATTTCATTGACTGTTGATGCTGTGTGCTTAAGCCATACAAGAATTTGAACAAGAATTGTATTTAAAGCTGTACTCCTTCATATTTTCATCAAGTTAATGTTCTTAAAGTCTATCAAATCGTGAGGTGAACAATGGTTATTCAGCATATTACCCACATATAGAAGCTATTGTCGACAGTCAGGGGCCAGTGCATCTGTGCATTTTATTTAGTTTTTAGTTTTTGATAAGACATGGTCATAGCCAGGTCCCAAATATTCAACATTGGTGAAAGGTCTTCTTCTTATTGATCACATGTTTGCGCCTCCAATGTCTGAAGTTCCTGATTTACGATTACAATTGAACACAGCATTGGGCGTCTGCCTAACTGAAAATTGTCACTTCCATGACGACACAGACCCACCAGAGTAACAATGGCAGCTCAACACACAGAGAAAGAAGAAGTTCTACTACGGCCTCCAGAGAAAAAGAAGAGAGGAAGAAAAACAATGTAGCGACCCATGTACAGTCATATGAAAAAGTTTGGGACCCCCTTCTAATTTTGGGGATTTTTGTTAATCATTAGCTGGGATTTCAAAGAAGCAAATTCCTTTACATATATGACATACCTTAGGTAAACAGAAGCAATTCAGCGGTGTCATTTTGTTTATTGGAATAATAGAAAATATGCAATAAGCATCATAACAAAATTTGACTGGTGCATAAATTTGGGCACCCCAAAAGAAAAATGTCATCAGTACTTAGTTGAGCCTCCTTTTGCAAAAATAACAGCCTCTAGACGCCTCTGGTAGCCTGTGATGAGTGTCTGGATCCTGGATGTAGGTATTTTTAACATTCTTACATACTAAAGCGATCCAGTTCAGTTAAATGTGATGGCTGCTGAGCATGGAAGGCCTGCTTCAAATAATCCCATAGATTGTCAATGATATTCAAGTCATTGGACTGCGACGGCCATATCAGAACATTGTACTTTTCCCTCTGCAGGAATTTGAACTGTGTTAAGGGTCATTGTCTTGTTGGAATATCCAACCCCTGCGCAACTTCAACTTTGTGACTGATGCTTGAACATTATCCTGAATAATCTGTTGAAACTGGGTTGAATTCATCCGACTATCGACTTTAACCAGGACCCCAGTCCCTGAAGTGGCCACAGCATGATTGAACCTCCACCAAATTTGAAAGTAGGTTGCAGGTGTTTTACTTGGAATGCAGTTTTCTCCTTTCTAAAGCACTTTTTATAATGATCAAATAACGTATTTTTTGTCTCATCAGTCCAAAGCATTTTCTTCCAATATGAATCTGGCTTGTCTAAATGAGCTTTAGCATACTCCAAGCATCTGTATCTGTGGCGTGGGCGCAGAAAGGGCTTCCTTCTCATCACCCGGCCATACAGATGTTTTGGTGCAAATTGCACTGAATTGTTGAACCATGTACAGATACACCATCTGCAGCCAGATATTCTTGCAGGTCTTTGGAGGTGATCTGTGGGTTGTGTGCAACCATTCTCACAATCCGCCGGATATGCCGCTCTTGTACTTTTCTTGGTCTGCTAGACCTGGGTTTAACTGCAACTGTGCCTGTGTCCTTCCATTCCCTGACAACATTCCTTACAGTAGAAATTGACAATTGAAACCTTTGGGAAAGCTTCTTGTAGCCTTCCCCTAAACCAGGACAATGAATAATCTTTGTTTTTAAGATCTTTTGGGAGCTGTTTTGATGATCCCATTCTGTCTCACTTCTGCAGAGTCAAAGAGAAGTGCAACTTGCATTTAGGCACCTAAAATACCCTTTCTCATGATTAAACAGACCTTTTTATGAGGTTCAAGGCTTACCAACATAATCCAACCAATTTTGTGTTTAAAGTCCTCAGTTTTACATGCTGTTATATGCATTAAAATCAGCAAAACCACAAGGGTTCCCATATTTTTGCACAGCCAGTTTTTCACATTTTATTTAATTTCGTAAAACTAAATACTGCTTTTCAAAAAATCTTTGTTTGGAAAACATCCCAGTACTTAGCTGTTCCTGGTAAATGAAAGACATACCACTTTTATCTTTTTTGTGTGAAAGCAGAGTCAATTATAATGCCGGCTGAGAGGGGTTCCCAAACTTTTTCATATGACTGTAGTATCGTAGAAAACGTAGAATCTGTGTTCAACATTTTCACTAAGCAGAAAAAGATAGATAGATAGATAGATAGATAGATAGATAGATAGATAGATAGATAGATAGATAGATAGATAGATAGTGCGGTGACGTCATACAGTCCACACTGTTCCGTTTGGAAACAAACTCAGGAAGATGAGGTCAAAGGGACCTCCTGGCAATTAAGTCTCACTGCCAAAGCTGCTAATCAACTTAACTCTATATGATGGACTACATCTTTAGATTTTCTGAAAAAACAAGACTGAATATAAAATAAAGTGTTCAAATATTCAATCAAATGACTAATATGTGATGTAAATATAAAACAAATCAAACTCAGGGGCTAAAATGAACACTGACAGAATCAGCAGTAAAAAGGTAGCTGATTTGAAAGATGTTGTATACAGGACTTGGCCATGATAACACGTTGAACTGCATTAGCAGAATACACTGTCAATGTCATTTACATAACAAGTCCAGAAGTGCAAGTAATTTGGTTTGAAATGCAAAGCAGGCTCTTGAACTCTTTGATGGTCTTGGTGAAAGGCAGTCAATATCCACCCTGACTCTTTTCCACACAACAACAACACACACACACACACACACACACACACACACACACACACACACACACACACACACACACACACACACACACACACACACACACACACACACACACACACACACACACACACAGTAAAGTGGAAGCTTCTTATTCAGCAACTCATGCATACACCTGTCTCTTCAGGCAGGGAGGTACTTGTGTTTGTGTGTGTGTGTGTGTGTGTGCTATCTCGTACAAGTGCACTTTGTAAAATGTTCGCACACTCGAGCGCATAAAGTCCCACTCCTGCCTTTGCCTTCCCGCACACATGTCATCGTTTGCAAATTGTGTAAAAGACGACTTTCTCACACACAACACACAACTATGTGTCCAACACGGGAATCCAACACTTAGTGAAGTTGCCACTGTCAGTCAACGTCTTCTAAAACATCCCACAGTGTATCCCCCCCCCCCTCTGAGGGCTGCAGTATGACACCACAGGCAAGCTTATACTAGGTGCTGACCCTACAGCTACATTTCTTCTGCAGTGAGCCTTGGGGAAAACTATATCGCAGGCTGTCAACCTCATAAAGTTGTCATCTGAGTACGGTAGACAAATGCCTGGCACATTTGGTTGTCAGATCTCCTTTTCTAAGTAGCATTTCTTGTAGCATGGATGAGCTACGAGAAAATAAACATGGATGCAATTGTACTGGCGAATGAGGCGTAAAGTGACAATGCCTTATTGTAGATACGACATGCAAAAAAGACTAAATACTAATCAATCCTTATAGTTAAGTTACCAATTTGATGGCAGACTTATCTTAGCCCCCTTCATTTAACGTCCTGCTGCAGAAAGGGAATATATATAATACATAACAAATATAAGTGTTTGTAGCGTATGTGAATTGGTGAGTCCTCGTTCCAGCTCCAGTTAACACATACACCGTTTAAGCAGTTTTGTTTGTGTATCATTAAGAAATTCAGATCGGGCGCAATATGGTGTTTTATCATGAATAAATAATATACCGAACGTGTAGGCTTTATCGCATATACCAAAATAACCCCGGGTTACATTTGCATTCCCCCACACTTCATCAAATAGAACTCCCCTGGAAGCTATATAGAGTCCTTCTGCACACTGCTTTACAGGTATCACACCTCATTAAGTCACACACGTTTTGAAAATAACTTGTATTTCAGTCCCTTGCTAAGACTATGAAGTTCTGTTTGTTAGACGTTACACTTGAACCACCTAATTCATCTATTTTTTTTCATCCACTACCCCCTGCTGTTCCTTATTCCGCCACTCTTTCTATAATAATTCCTATTATCATCAAATATACACTTTTTAGCTCCTCAGATTATAGCTGTGCTTTCGCTTATTACCAGCGTGCAGCTCTGGGGGGGAGAACCTTCTCACACACACATATACACACACATACACACACACACACACACACACACACACACACACACACACACACACACACACACACACACACACACACACACACACACACACACACACACACACACACACAACGGGATAAAGTCGTCCTCACAGAAAGTCATGAAAGGACAAGCAGGCAACTTTCTTTGCCCTAGCTGAGTATAACTCATAGAGTTCTGATGAAACGTGCCCCGAGGGTTTCCTTCAAGGTCTATGTGGATTACTATGTTTTAACATTATTATTATCTAAAGTATTTCTTAAAAAGCGCCTATATTATCTTCTTAAAATCACGTCCTGGTCATGGCTGGGTCACACCCTGCAGCAAACTCAATTCATTCTAATGGAATCGCTGCAATTTGTGGATTCACGGGGAAAAAAGCAATTATGCACAAATCGCCTGGAATTCAACTTTTAATGCAGGAGGCTGTCCTAATCATAACCTTTGAACCGTGCAATTTTTTTTAAACAAAAGACAGTAATAGTACAATTTAGTGGCTAACAAGCTGTCTAAATGGCTGTTAGCGAGCAGTTAGAAAGCTTTTCTCTCCTGTTGAACAAAATTCTGTATTGAATGAAATTATGTAAACCAAATTTTACTAGAAGAAGAAGAAGAAGAAGAAGAAGAAGAAGAAGAAGAAGAAGAAGAAGAAGAAGAAATAGAAGGAAGCTCAGGGTGCTATCAGGGCTGATATAAGCTAGCTTGTACACTGCAAGCAAGCTCACAAGTCCTGATCATAGTTGCATACTTCTCTATTTGAAAATTAACCGGACCTGTATACATCCCAAAGAAAAATAAAAGTCTGGGCGTAAAGCAATCCAGATGAAGTGACAGCTAGAAAGGTACAGAGTGAAATCCAGCCTCCAGAGCAGCAGTGACTGAGTGACTCCATCAGACCAGGCAGACTCATAGCAGAGTGTGGTGTTGGAAAGAGATGATAAAGTGACAGCAAGAGTTTACAGCCACTGGGCCAACCAATACGGCCTGCAGAGGAGAGAGTACACTCTCAGGCCATGGTCCTGAAGATTTATCTTTGAGTGAAATGCTTTTCATGTTTCTCAAACAACAGGGGTCTGTTGGATGAAATGAACGGTGACACAGGTGCTCCGCTGGCCATTGGTCACCTCTGGCGCCTGGATCTGAGACAGAGGATGCCTGGATTTCTCTGCAGGGCTGCAGAGAAAGAAAGGCTCTGCTGCTGGTTCCCCGTAGATTACTTTAAACTTGTGTGTCTGTCTCACATTGAAAACATATAGACGTGTGTTTTTGAAATAGTAATCTGTGGGTTCTTGCTGTGCCAGTTTCTGTCTATGCCTATTTTTGTCCTTGGTGTCTGATACCTGAAGACAGTTTTATGGTTGAAAGTTCTGGAAAAAAAAGCAGGATGTTAATGCTTACATTAAACACAACTTTAATGCAATGTCTTGATACTTTCTGACAAAATGCTACGGGAGTATCGAGCTGGCGGAGATGATACTGTATTGCGTAGGCTAAAGATGAGACTTTTGGCTTCCTTCATTGTTCCTAGTAATGTATATAGAAATAAAACCATCTATATTTCACGGCATTGTCGCCCAACTCTATTGAACGCACATGTGTCACTGCCTCTCAGTCAGTGCGTTTCCATGGCACAACTAGATTGGATTAAGACACCGAGCTAGACACTCGAACGGACCGTGTAACTTGTCTGAGTATACGTGGCCTTTCAGGAATCGGATAAATGTCCGATGCATGGCTGTCTCCACTATGCTTGCTGGCGCTGTAGCCCTTTCAACAAGTGGTTATAGAGCCACGTCCGGTTCCCTTCCGGCAATAACCCTAGTATTTTTTACGTCGTCTCCTTCCACTTCCTTGTGAAATCCTCCGCAGGGATTCTCGAGCAAGCGCAGAACGAGAACTCCGATATGCGATATCCGATCCCTGTATACATGCAGAGAGAATGCCGACTATGAACGAGTTATCTAGGTGTTCTTATCCGACTTTGCTTGTCCGTTAATGTGCCGATTTGTGAGCGAAGTAGATTGGATAAAGGTGTTTACATGCATTTTACAAGTCCTGTTGAAGTCTTATTCGTTTATTTACCCGATTATGAGTCTGCATGTAAACACACTGACTGTCTGCCAGCCAGCAGATGGTAGAAGGAGTGTTTGCTCATCACTCCCTTCAGACTTATAGTGTAAACTCAAGGAGTGTAGACAGTCACAACTTTCTGATGCTTTTTTCTTTTCCTATGTGGCTCTGTTGGAGTGATATTGGACCAATTGATTTTTGTTGTTGTTGTATGCTGTACACCTCTTCCCTCATGCCAATCACACAGTGGCTTGTCGACATGCAGGAAATGTAACAAATCGGGAAAACAATCTGTCTGTTTAGCTTGACGTTACCGCGGGTATCTTGAATCTGTCATGCTATGTATAAGTGATATGACGCATGCTGATGACAAAGAGCCGCTACCCTCCATCCAGCTAAATAGCTTCAAGTCACATGCAAGATAGCTTCCTCGTGGGAAAGGTTATCATCAAAGTCATTGAAAAAAAACATATACAGCATCTGTATGTGTTGTTCTTAAGTCTGCTGTAGCTTGCAGCCTTACATGTAGTGCAGATCTCTTACAATTTGCCACTCTTAGAGATGAAATGTGACGTGTATCTATGTCCTTCAGAAAGTGGCCTCAGATCACTTACATGTTTATGAGATATAACTGGATTAGATGCAATGGATTCTCTCATTTATACTGAAACTATTTCATATTCATTTTTTGGTATATTGTAATTCTACAGTTTTGACACATCCAAAACATAACATAACCTGTGGCCATACTCAACAGCCATGTCAAATTGTATCCAATATATCCTGGACAACACTAGGATATTAGCAGCTTTCAGAAGCATAACTAATGAAAGTGTAAGCCCCAGAAGAAGCCGATACTAAACCTAGATTTAAAATATATAGGGGAGAACGGGGGAATCTGAGGCATCGGGTAGTGTGAGCCACCCCCTGTATCTAGGCAACGGAAAACATTTGTGGTCATGTGAGATATATGTTTTCAAGCCCCTTTCATTTTCCCAAGGCCCTGCAAAAGAGGACCTCATGGTGCTGTGGTAAGCATGTTTTTTTCACCAAAATAGGTATTTTGCATGTAAAAGTACATTGTCTTGCTGTCAACTTAATCAACTGTTGTGCCAAAGCAAATGTATTTACGTAGAAAAACTTTTATCATATGTGTTGATGAACTACCAACATATGAAACCATGTGATGCTGATAACTGAAGATTAGCCTGAAATGCTAAGAGAGGTAGTTTTTTCTCAAATTGTGGTGGTGGGGGAAAGTGAGCCAAATGCTGTGGGGGAAAGTGAGCCACTGTCTCACTTTCCCCCACCATGAGGCACCAGTTAAGTTTAGTCTTAAACATATTTTGATGTAATATTACATGACATATGTTTTATTTTAATGTCATACACATTGTAGAAAAGCCATCATGCCAAGGAAATACACCAGGAAGTAGACCTGGGGCAACCACACGGAAAGAGCACCTTCTCATCTTTCCCTGTAACCTTCAGGGCTGGAATGTAGAGTAGGCCTAGTTGTAGAGTATGACAGGTTGATGTTATAATCCAGTTGGGTCTTCTCCTGTGTTCTGAGTCCCAGGCTGTTCTCGCTGGTTCTGATTTTCCTATGCTTTGACCCCCAGACACAAGCTGGCTCTAAGGGTCCTGTGTTCTGACCCCCAGACTGTGTTCTAATCTAACTGGTTCTATCTTTCATTTGAATCTTATTCAAACCTTTTGAATTATAATATGTTGTATTTGATTTTGTTCAGAGTTACTTTCAAGTGTTTAGAAAATGTGCTTTGCTTAATTGACCAAACCCCATCATTCTTGTATTAGTCCGACATTAGTTCTGGAATGTGTGGCTAGCTTTCAGGATTCTTACTGTTACAATATGTGTTGTTATGGTAGTTTCAGAGTGGAAAAAGTAAGTGGATCAGTTTACCCCACAGCTGGGGTAAAGTGAGCCACATGACAACTTTTTTTAAAACAATCATATTTTCACTGCCCTTTGTCTTGAAACAATTCTGCTAATGCCCATTTCTAGGAAACATCCTGAATTAATGGGAAATGTGTAAATTTGAGTGATAAATCATTTTAGCTCGCTTAGAGGGGAGCAAATGTAAAAAGTGGCTCAGATTACCCCGTTCTCCCCTATATATATATTATATATAGTAATTGTTCTATGCGCTTGCATTTTCAGAACTTTCACTTTTCTCAAGGTGGATACCTGCTCTGTCAAGGTGATTCCAGCAGTTTATTTCAACTTTGATCTTGTTTTTGTAGAATTTTTCCATCATTGTGTGGTAGCATTGTACTCTCAATGTTAATTGTTGAGTTCTGGGAACACGTATGGTAATGTGGATAAAAAAAAAACTTGTCAAGAAATGTGTTTAGCCATTTTTTAATTCAAACCCCCAGATGAGTAAGCCACCGTTCATTTGTCAAAAGTTATATCGTTCAAGCAACATGATTATGGTAAAACATGTGTTAAAGTGATTTTCATTATAAAGTAGTTGAGAAAAGAAGAAGGTAATTCTAGGTAAATTGCTGCCTTCTTAATTCACTAGCCCTATACTCATGCAAATCACTTGCCACTGCTGTTCCAAAATCTGTATTGCTGTGAGTGCACCATGATCACAAGAGCCAACTCAAACAGGTCTATCCACATTTTGAATTTTGATATTTGTTGTGCCTTGTACAGCTCACAATAGAGATATACAAGGTGGAAACACCACCTACCAACACACACTGACTAACTGGAAGGATCGTCCATATTTTACCAGCTTGTTTTAGCACAGGTGATGAATGCAGGAGTGTTGTCAAAAATGTAATAATGCCACTGAGCTGTTGTTTTTCTCACAATTGGCAGGTGTAATAGAGCCGATTGTGGAAAAATAAACGTTTTGCTCATCTTCCTAAAAGAGTGATAAAAGGGTGAATTCGGGTAATGTGGGAAATTTTTCGCAATTATGACTTTGGCGACTTATTTCGATATCTATCCAACACATTATATCAACACATTATACATTTCTGAAATCCCTAACATGTTTTCTAACAATATATTATACATATTATGTAATGTAAACCTGTGGTCACTGCAGTGCAAAATGAGGAAAACCATGTTGAAAACCTTCTAAGACTCAAAATGAGCATTCTCAAAACGCAATTAACTGCTGGCCCTGACCCACATTTGAATGACATGGATCTCCTTAAATATTCAAAGACAAATCTGAAGACGCACCTGAGCTGGTGCCATAGTGCTGCTGTTCCGCTCTCTGTCTCACTTCTGTGTGGGGACAATCTCCCCCAAAGAGAACAGTTAAAAGATTCAGATCTTAGTCTGAACTACATGACACAAAGGCAGGTGGTGTTCTTCCAAAATGAAAAAAATGAAGGCAGGTTTGCTTAGGGGAAAGATTATCTTAGAGGTGTGAGCCTACTGTCGCTCTTTGCCATCTGAGGCCGGCAGCAGTTTGTATTTGCCAAAGGCTTTTACAAAGGCATCCCAGCCTTTCTGTACTGTCAACTTTCAAGTGCGTTTGATTATAAAATGCCTTTGGCCTGAAGGATATCCCACATCACTATCTTTCAATGTCCTACTGCTCTTATCTTTATAGTGGCTCTGGCCCCAGCCTGTTCCTATCAGAGCTGGCTTTGGATTTTTGGGCCGAGTGGCAGAGAGGATGAGGATCTGCAGACTTTCAAAATGAATTTGGACACACTCCACTCCCTCCCTTCTATAACCACTGTGTCCTAAAGAAAGTCACACTGCTGCTACTACCTTTGTGTACTTATTAAGTTATAAGTTATTAAGAGCTCAAATGCAGTTGCATACTTTAGCCAGGCCATTTTTGTAGCAATAATAATTATACATTGTATAGACACAGAGAATTGATTGGGCAGCAGTGGTGAAGTGGGTATCCACTGGATTGCAGGGTCGGTGGTTCGATCCCCGCCTCGCCGCCACATGTCGAAGTGTCCCTGGGCAAGACACTGACCCCCCTCAATAGTTAGATTGCACCCTGCGAGGTAGCTGCTGCTATCGGTGTATGAATGTGTGTGTGTGTGTGTGATTGGATGAATGTGTACAAAACAATGTAAAGCGTTTGGGTCTCTGAAAAAACTGGGAAAAATGATTTATGAGTAGAGTCCATTTTGACGTGTGAAATCAACCACTGGTCATTGATTTTTAGTTAAAAGTTTGATCCATTTATTTGCGGTAACCTTTGTTTAGCCGATCTCCTTCAGGTGTTGACTCTGTCACTATGTTCCAGTGAAGTGCTTTATGCCCTCGGGCTGTTCTGTTCCAATGTCAAGAGCTTTTCATTGCTACAAGGCAGCTGCCTCTCAGACAGACGGCTGGCAGACTGATGGGCGGTGAGGCCTTAAGCAGTATGTCTGGACTCACTTTACCCTAGAGAGAAGGATTTCCCTGAACATTTACGTCATTCTCAGCTTTTTTTTACCGATCACATCTGAGCCCGCGTCTCTATGTGGCTTTTACCCACAAAGATCTCTCGTCCCAATTTTGCATCAGATTTGAATGAAAATACATTAGCCGATATTCACACTCAAGGCTATGGAGCTCTTCTGAATACCGCCAATGAGTCATGAGCGGACATGGCAACAGTTTCTAATTAGTGCATTCATTAGCTAAATGAATGACCTCATTAGCTGAGCTGGGTATGTTCAGTATATCATGGTGATACTAGTGGCATATGAGACAGTTTCAGTGCTTTTTCCATTTAATTTATATTGCCCCATATATTGATCACACATTTGCCTCCAGAGTGTTTACAAATTTCACCTGTGACTACACAAAAATATACTAGAAAGGGTTATATGAATAAATGGTGAGACACCCCAGTAAGAGTTACAATGGAAGGAGCTCTCTTCTCTGGACAGACATGTGTTATCCGCATACAGACTAGACAGAACAATATATTATAACATTACAATATGAAGTAACAGTGTCAACTTATAGTACAGTATGCCTAAGACATGAAGTACTGGGTAAAGGAAAGGAAGACATAATGGCTATATGAACATTATGATTTTTCCAAGTATTGATTTTAATTAGTTTACAGTCTCCTCATTACTCCACACTGATCTAATATAATCGTCTCTTCAGTTGAAGCTTGTTTAAGTCACATGCCTTATGAATGAATGAATTTTTATTATTGTGTCATGTCCAAACAAGGACCCATCCCCTTAGGGATTATAAAACACCAACAACTGTATCAAATTCAAATGATAACATTCACTTCCTGTAAATGGTGATCACATTTCACAGTAGGACAACAAGGAAACAGACGCAAACAAAAGAAAAGAAAAGAAAAGCAAACATAAAGATCTCATTTATAAGTGTTTTTTGTTCTCTTATGTGCATCATGCTTTCTATTCTCAGCCGGTTTCTGTTGCACTTTGTTGCACAATTCGCTTTAATTAATGATACATTTTCTGCTCCACCATATTTCAAGTTGAACATGTGGGCTGAGATGCACTTGACAGAGGTGTAGAAACAGAACGGCTGACAGTTCAATGTCAGAGTGATGCAGAGTTTTTCAGAATAAAATAAAGAAATGATTTGTCAACATGATGGATAAAAGCTCTACATAATGACGCTTTAACAGATGCATTCAGACTGAGACCACAACCCGCTGGAAGGATAATGGTAACATTATGCAGATATAGATTTTAATATGTGCTACAGTATATTCTACAGCATACTTTTGAGTCACCCTCATACATGTTTTGCTAATTTCATGAATGTATTTAGAAGGTATATTCAACTTGTAGTTCGCAACAGGTTTACCACTGTTAACAAATCTTTTGCAGCTTTGAAATCCATTCATCCACGCCATGGTCAGTTCTTGCATCAGTTACTTAGCCATTTGTGATCATTTTATTGAGCACCAAAAAAAAAAAAGACGATGAGACACCAATGAGAAACAAAATAAATGTTTAATAAAAACCATAATTATTACCTTGCAATTTTGACACAAGGTGAACACTGTAGTACCTGCCTTTTTTGATGTTGGCCTTCTTTTTAATTACTTGTGCTGATTCTCTAAGCAACTGAGGTAGATGTGATTTTAAGCTTGTCCGTCTTAATGTTAAATGGCTACGCTTTTCACAGCAAAAAATGCACTACTTGAACACTGCATAGAATTGAAATGAGGAGAGATGCAGCTCCGTAAAAGGCTATTGTTGCTTCGGTAGAAAACCCTTTCGGCTGCTTCAGGGACACAATGCAATCTCTCCACACACATGGATCTGGAATCGCTGCACCTATACAAGGTATGAGTTGGTGCCTCATATTGAGTAGCAAATTGAATCTTACGTGAAAGTGAAATTGAATTCTCCTCAAGGTGAATAGCCCAGAATAGGTCATATAGCACACTACTGAGTAGGTAATGCATGTTTGGTGTTGATCGGCTACTTGATAGAGTAGTATTTCACATTATGATACAAGTTTGAAAGCGTTCATTTCAAGATCCTTTTACCCGTTGAAAGTGATTCTGCCTATTTTGTCCGACAAGCAACCTTCAGCTGTCCAAATTTTGAAATGACAGAGGAGATAGCTGAAATTCTGTTAGTCAGTGATGGAAATGTATCAGAAGCACTGTCAGGAAACCCACCGGGCCTATTAAAATAATAGGAATAGGAAAGTGTCTGTGTTGTGTGTGTGTGTGTGTGTGTGTTTGCCAAAGTGATGATGAAGAAAGGAGATAAGAAAGAAAAGGTGAGGCTGGAGAAATTGAAAGAACGAGAGAGAGTTTCAAGCTGTCACTGGAGAATTACCTTTCTTGTTGATGCTTGGGCTCAGAGATAATCAGGTGTTGCAATTCCACTTCCCCCAGGATCCCAAAAGCAGATTACAGAACAATGAGCCTCTTTCTTTTTCTCACACAAACACAAACACACACACACACACACACACACACCCACACACACACACACACACACACACACACACACACACACACACACTAACCCGCTAAATCCTCGTTTCCTCTGAGCGGCGTGGTTCGGTTCGGAGCAGCCCGGCACGCATGTATTTGCATTTCCATTGGCGAAACACAATAAGCGAGCCGCACCTATTTTTGTCACACTTCGCCGGGTTACCAAACCGTCCCAAAGGATCCCAAAAGAGTGGAGCTACACACTGCAGTCCATTGATTGGTCGACAGAACCATCATTTCTGTGACTGATTTAAACCGCCGTGTGTAATCACCTCAGCAATGTGAAGATTTTTGTTTTTAGAGAAAATGTCGGACTAGACTGTATATAATCTGACTGCATATAATCGGAACACGGCAATCGCTGTCCGGCATAAACCCTGCCTACCAAGTAAGGGTGCTATCTGCAGTGGAAACGCAATCCAGATCTAGGGTTACGGTGCCCTGCCCAATGGTGAACCAAACCGAACTGCTTAGTGGAAACAAGGCATACATTTGAGTAAACAATGTTGTTTTCCCTCCTTGTCCATAATGATGCCTTGAAAATCCCTAGTGAGGATGTGAAAGAGGTCAGTGTGTGTGTGTGTGTGTGTGTGTGTACAGTAGGAATGCCCATGTGAATCATGTGAGAGAACACCTGCAGCACCGTAATGCATGCATGTATGTGGAGAAGTGTTTGAAGCAGCAACAGGAGAAAAAAGTCGATCAGTGCTTTGTGTCATCGGGGAGAAAAAATCCTGCCTGCTCAGCAGAGAAGAGTACACACACACACACACACACACCCCCCACCCCCCACACACACACACGTGCAGGCTGCTATACTTCCCCCTGGCTGCCTATGAGATGTGATCAGCAGGGTGTCTGTTTGCCTCTCTCGTACAGTATGTCTGGGAAGTGTGTGTGTGTGTGTGTGTGTGTGTGTGTGTGTGTGACTCAAGCGCAGAAAAACTGTACAATTCCCATCATTCTCTTACCCCCTTAGGGCTGCACACTGTATTTTCTATTCCAGTTTGGGAATCAGCATTGCTTAGTAATCTCGGTAATGAACTTGCCGTTGCTTTAATGTTTGGCTGTTCGCCTTGAGGTGACGCCTTTGATTCCTCTGCCTCCTCTTTGTTTTTCTTAGCACCTTAATAGACCGGATAAACACTAACACACTTTCCTGAATCCTCTTTGAAGCAATTATTTGAAACATTTGCTATCCCCGCCTGATTTTGGCAGCTTGTGTGTTACACTTGGAGAAATACATTATGCAGAGAACTCGCTAACCAGATTTTTTCATTGGGGAACATTTTGGAGGATTTTCTGCCTTTTCTGAGCTCAGGATTCTGATTTTCCACTTGACTGAAGTGCAGCTATGAAAATATTTCGGATCAAGCAAAACCTTTTGTGCTTTCTATATTTTTTTAATAATGACACCACCCACCCACACAGCTCTCTTTGACATTTAGCACAAGTAACACACACATCCTACTACTACATAATTCATATGCAGATATTGCATTTTAATTTTATTGCAAAAGTAGATATCTATACAATGTGTCAATCTCTGGGTCAATATGTGACTACTCGAGCAGCAGGAAAGGTCAGAGAGAAGAGGGAGAGAGAGAAAGAGTAAAGAGAGAGAGAGAGAGATAGATTTTTTTATCCACAGTTATATTATTGGTGCTTTGGCCCACCATGACGCCCTTTAACTGGCTTCACTTAGATTTCACCTCGTTTCCAGCTCTGCATGGCTTCATCCGGACCCATATAGATATTTCAATATGATGGAGATTCAACTCATACAATCTCTTGAAAGTCTTCATTATATCAAGTTACCTTAACTGTAATTTAAAAAGAGGAACCCAATACATGTTTCATTTAACACTGGGCTGAATGACTATAGGGGCCTGATTAGAATTCCGAAATGCAGGATATTGTATATTCATTTAGGCATTTGTACTAAATGGGCAGCTCTTGTTATGTTGCATGTCCCAATCACTAGAAGCCTGTTTCTGATCTGAACACACCATCCCTCATATTAGCCCCACAGAATAATTGATATACATGTGGATGGATATACTGCTGCCTCAAACAGCGTAATGATATCACACATGTCACTGGGTTGAAATATGGAACATATTGTGTTCATAAAAAAGATGGAAGGATGGATGGATGGATGGATGGATGGATGGATGGATGGATAGACCGAGACAGAGAGAGAGATACTTTATTGATCCAGACGGAAATTCTGACGATTCTTTGATTCTCTTTTTTAAAGATCATCTTCTCAAACGGTCTCCACAGACTGTTGCTGTCTTTGACCCTGGAATAGATTCTCATCTTTTGTTAAGACTGGGATCAATGTGCAGGGAGCATTCATTCTTTTCCCCCTGGTCTCGCCTGCTGCTCAGGTCAAAACCCCCCTGATGATAACCTGTCTGCCTACCTACCCGTATAGCCTCTATTTCCTCCGCCTTACAGACAGTGGATTGTGCAGAGCCGCGGTGGCTTATGGGTATGAAATTGGTCCGTTCCAGCTGGGAATATGATTTGAAGGGGGCATTTGAGGTCATTTGAATCCTTCAGATTTATTTAAAATTGCCAGGGGGAGGAAAACTTAAGTCGTGCAAACCACACCAACAGAGATCTCTGTCTAGGGGTGATGGCAGATCCAGGGCTCTCATAGTCTTCACTGCTTTGTACATGGGGGAAATGATGATGTATTTCATTTCTAATGGATTTTGTTTTAGAGTTTTATATGATTCACAAGCAGCTCAATGAAACAAACTTGTCCCTCTCTGAAGTAGTAGATAGAAGGAAAAAATGACTAAAATGGCAAAAAATATAATGCAATTACACAACCGTAAAACCGTATACCGTGGTATACTACTTTGAGGAAGGTTTAAAGGTATTAAAAATTGGATACCGCCCAACACTACTTGGCGCCCCAAAGAAAGGGTGACACAAATAAGTGCGGCTGAACTCGGTTATTTTGGTTACCTTTCAATGTTTTGACAGTGGAAACGCAAATAGATGCGTACCGAACTGCATTCCAAGGCTTTAGTGAGATGCTCAGGTTTTTTCTCTATCTACCAGACCAGCACAAATCTCTGCGGCATCCACATTTGTAACACTGCAAATCCGAGAACTGAAACCAATGTGATTGGAAAACACAATTTCCAATGTGTTTTTTATCAGATTTTAAGTATCTGTGTAGATGGACCGCCATTGATCATTGAGCATCACCGAGACGAGCAGTCCTTTCTATAAGAGTGAATATCCCCACCTTGTGTCTGCTCCTGTGTGGAATTTAAGCTGGAAGAGAGAATGACGGTGATAGTCAGACTGAGACTGGGACCACAGCACAGGTGGAATCAGTGTTCTTATTAAAAAGGCAATATACTGTATATACCTGAGCTTCAGGCATTGTCTTATACTGGTATAGAAGGATTTTCCGAGCCTCGCATTCCAAGGCGAGTGCTTTTTTAGATGTGTCTTATTTGCATTCTTAACAGGTTGGCAGGGAGCTGGGTGACACATTGCACAATATAGGCTTGATAGCCTTCTTTCCCCGAGTGAGATATAACATGCGTAACACTCTCATGTCTGTGTCTTAACTACATGTGCATTAAAGATGTGTTTGGCCTAGCTTAGCATAAAGACTTGAAGGAGAGGGACACAGCTGGCTTGGCTCCGTCCAAAGTGGAAACACAGACATATACTTAAGTGTCACATCACCACAATGTACCTAGCTGTTTTAAGCTGTACTGGTTGGCAACTCTCCTGCTGAGAGCATACATTTAACGACTAGAATAATAATGGAAAATGGGTTCAAATGCCATAGGGACGGTCACTCACTATACTGGGTGAGCGTTGAAGAGAAGTGATACAATCCCACTTCAAAACAAACATGCAACACATTTACATGAATAGTTTTAAGCAGGCTCTCTGTTTCAGGTTGTGTATTATTTTGAAAATAATGACTTTTTTATTTTATTTTTATTGTTTTACAGTGCAATGTATTGATATTGTTTTGAGGCCGTTTTCTCTGGAATAACTTTCACTTTTTCTTTGATAGATTATGAGCTGACCTGAAGATTCAGTACAGACAAATGATACATTCGATCCGCTAAATGGACTGTTGGACTTGAGGGCGCGTTATATTGAACAAACCGTGTCGGGCACATCTTGCAAAAAAAAAAAAAAAATCCCAGTCTAGGTGATAATCACTCTCTCCTCGCTACAGGAACGGAGAAGATAAATCCTGCTTAGAGACACCTTTCCCTTTGTGGAGGAAATATGATCCCCCCTTTATGAAATTCTCCCTTTGAAATATGAATCCGCTTAATGTTCTTTTTATATCCCTCACATTGATTTCTGAGTCATGCTCCTTTCATTCCTGCGTCAGTGTCTTATTTTTCAATAGCATTTGATATCCATTGTATTCTAAAACACCCTCAAGTGACCCCACTATGTAGTCAAATGATTAGACCTTGATTTGTGACTGTCCGACATGAATCTCTTGCTAGAATAAGCAGCCATAGTGGCTCAGTCAATAGCTCTGAGGATGCACAGCAGTAATGGCTTAGAGTTTGTTAAGTGTAAAAGTGTTTTTATCTTTTCACAACTTATTTATTTTTCAACTTCAATATACATTGACTGTACACTATGTACCTAATATATAAAAACACATGGTAGTTAAGTTTGTCCGTTCTGTGCTACTATAGAAACATGGTGGTGTAACGTGGCGGCGCATCCCACTCCTATGTAGATATAAAAGGCTCATTCTAAGGTTTAAAACTATTGGCATTTTTTAAAATGATACACTGATTAAAACATACTTAAAATACGGTATAAATTAAATATATATGACTTTCCATCTCTACCAAGTCCATGTCTAATAAATTCTACACAGTGAACCTTTAAGTCTAGCATATTCAAAAGACAGTGTTTTTTAAATAATAAAAAATAAGTTTTTCCTCGTGTCAAACTGTGTCCTACTTGTTCAGTTTAATCAGATCAGAGCAGTCCAGCGGACATGTTTCCCTGCTAGCACTGCCGGTCGCAGCAGGCAGCACAGCTTTCCTAAAGCAATGCTACCAGCACACTCTCTCAGACCGCTCTCACAATGTTATCAAGGTCCAAACTAAAATCACCAGTTTCGATGTATGTATTATGGAGCGTGAATACATTCTGATCTTGATACATCTGCGGTAAAGGGTTGCCACAAATAAGGATGAAAGCTATTGATGGCATAATCATTTAATAATCAGTATTGCACATACTCTAAAACAGCTGCCTACTATATTTCCCATGATGCAATATGATTTTGCATCTTTATTTAACCAATATACATGCCCATGCTTTTCATGCCCTATGCCAAGATAACTCTTATTAATTTCACATACTTGTCACGGAGGACCCTATTCAACTGATAACTATGTTTAAAATCATGTGCAGTTTCTCGATAATGTAATATGTAATTATGAAAGAACATGACGGGGCTTTTTCTTCTTTCTAAATAAATGAGTTGCTATTGGTGTATACGTTATACTAAAAGCTATAGTGCGTAACTTCTTCCAATAAATGAATGTTGGTAACACTGCAGCTTTAACAGAGTGGTGTCGCCCTCTCACACTGGTGCAGGAGTTCAGAAAAATCCCCCAAAAAAAGCTCCCAAGACATGTTTCAGTGGTTGATTCTAGTGCAAAGAAAGAAGGAATTAAAACCAATGTGCGATTACTGAAGGCTTACATCATGTAGATCCGCCGACAGTATTGTTGTGATAACCTCGGAAGTTACGCTTTACATTTAAAAAAAGATTTCTTCTCAACTCTAAGTTTAGAAAAAAAATCAAAGAAAAGTACCATCGGAGTGATTAATAAAATTGAACACCCCTACCATGTGGTTCACTGCAGCGCTGGAATCGTTACTTTGTTACTTCTGCCTCCTTGCATGTATGTGAGTCAAAACATTCTGAAACAGAGTACTTAGACCAGGCCGCTATAATGTGTTCTACAGAGTTCTTTGTGTTACAGTGTGTAGTCATTTTCGGACGTCTCCATATTAATAGTTTTTTTGATATTTCCTCACAGACAATTAATAATTTAATAGAGTTAAAAAAAAAAGGATTCAAGCCTCACTAGAGTCTTTTCATGGTCCAGTAGCCATGTGCCCAGTCTGCAGTTTATCTCAGCACTCTGCTGTATGGTTTGATTCCACTTGTCCCCTATTAAAACCTAACAACATTGTTTATGAGGTAATTAGATTTCCGCTTGTTGGGCATTCACCATGGCCCTGTTTCTTGATTGTTTCTGATGTGTTTTTTATCCCACAGTCTATATAATAATTCTCATACATGGCCACGGGTCACTGCTCCAGCTCATTTGCATGTCGCTGGCTTTGCCTTTGCAATGGATTTCGCTCTGTGATTTTGAAGGAAGATACACACTGTGATACGCGCGACTCGGAGGTGGCTAACGTTGTTTGATTTGTTGAAATGTTTCGGTTGCGCCGTGTCTTGTTTGCATACAAATGATTAACCACGCTGTGTTCAATATACGCTACCATAGATTGTCAGTGATGGGGGGCTTTCATGCTCGGATGACTTGATAAATGAGGTGATTGTTCTTCTTTCTTTATAAAGCGGGCGATGGAGATTAACTGTGTCCGTCCTTGGATTTCCCCTGATTGCTTTCACGCTGCAGCGGCGCTAGAATAATTCATTTTGAATACATTTATAGATGTTGCAAAAGCCAAACAGACCTCGACAGTAAGGGATTTTTTTTTTCATTGGGATATTTTACTTTTAATTGTCACACTTTCTTTGCTGTGCAAAAAAAAAAACGTCAGTCCTCTGGTTGATTTTTTTCTCTGTATTTTTCTAACATTGGACAATGCAAAATGTAAGTGTATGATTAGTTCCAAGGTAAAGGGAGCTATCTGCAAACCAGTTCCAAAAAAAAAATTAAACCAAAATAATTAACATTATCCCACTCTTTTCTTCATAAGCTATAGCGATCATCCTATTACAGCTCAACTCTGCTTTAAATCCTGTTCAAGTGAGACCCTCCAAATGGCTTTTTACAACTACTTGCTTTCTATCCACTTTCTAAATGGAAAATGAGTGGACGGATTAAATTGGTCTTTCTTCCAACTGGCTGTGCTCTTGATTATTTAGAAATAGACTGTGCCACTATTATGTATTACAGACCTAGAATTCAATGCAAAATTCCTAGTACCTTACGCACACCAGGGTTTAAATCTGGGGGCAGTTTCATTTCTTTGTAACAGCTGGTTACAATAGATTTAGAAATCAATGAATCCTCACTAGGATTAAGATGGACTGAGATGTTACTAAACTGTGATTTTCATATCAACATGAGACAAACAGCTAAACCATACACTGCAAGTCAGGATAAGTGACGGCGTGAAAAAGAGGGAGAATAGACAGCTTCCCCCTGTCATAAATATATTATACATAAAGTATATTGTGACACTGAAAAGGATTTTTTTCAGTGGCAGCATGAAGAATGATGCTGCAAATAAAAAAGAAATTTGTGAGTAGCGTATCTTGAACTATTCAACTCCATAAATCCTTAACACAACCCAGGGAACCAGTGACGCATTAACAGCCGTACTTATGTTGTACTTGAGATATTAAAATACGGCCTGGTGGTTATATGCCTCTTGCAATGCATACAATTGCAGAACGGTGAGAGTACAGCAGTGGTAGGCAATGCTTTAAAGAAGGTAAAGCAATTTGCAAAACATATTGTGTGAGGTTTGAGCTCGACCTTCAAAGTTTATTCAGTTCACCCTCGAGTCCAAGTATAGGTTTGTGCTGAATTTGACAAAAAAATCCCTCAATGCATTTTTCTAAAATATTGTGCTCGCAAGATCTGAAGTGACTTGACCTCCACAGTCTAATCTGTTCATCCTTGAGTCAGAGTGGACTTTTTTCTCTGCAGAGTTTGAAGAATTTCCCTCAGAGCGTTCTTGGGATATTGTGTTCACTAGAATTGTACGGACATGTTTCCAAACATGGGGATGTGTACTTTTGTTCTTGTGAGTCTATTGATTGAAGGCATGAGTGAGATTGAATGGCAGCCCCCAAGATTGGTTGTTCAAACAGACTATGAATTGCAGTACAGCTCTGGTTGAAAAACATGAAGGAAAATGAACAGCTGTGCGTCTTAAAAATTGATAGAGCAACATCAAACACTCTTCTTAGATTCTAAGCATTTTCCACTGTGCTTTTGAGACTTTACAGAATTTATGTTTTTCCCCAAAACGTATTTTTTAATTAAATTTCTGCAGCAGTATTGACTGGGCATTCTTGGATTTGATAACCTCCTCTAGGCTCCAGTAGTTTCTCATCTTAGCCACAGGCCGATATCCTCCTGTTGCATTGAAATGCGAGGCGTGTTTCTCTAGTCCAAGATTTCATAGCGCAGGGAAAGCAAAGCTTGTTGACATGAGGTGCACAAATGGCCTCGCACTGTGTCCTCAGATCCAGTTGGGGAACTTTTCTACTGTTAATCTGGAGATGTGAGTTGCCAAGTGAGAAAAAAGAAAGAAAAAGAAAGAAAATAGAATTTAGAACTGTTTTTTTCTCACACATTTTTGACTTTATGATGTCTGATAAGTTTTTATTTTCTTGTCAACTGAATCAATTTAGCTGTGTTAAGCTTTCATTGAGATTAGCATAAGAGCTGCACCACTTTTATTGTCCGCACGGTGTAAGAACATTTTGTCAAATGTTACCAGCAGTTTGTTGACAATAAATTCAGTAAAATGTCTATTCTAAATTTAAAGAAATTTAATCAAAATAAAATACAATTGACGGCAAATAGTTTTTTCATAATATGATAAATTATAAAAATAACACATATATATATTATATTATATTATATTATATTATATTATATTATATTATATTATATTATATTATATTATATTATACATATCATGTAGTTATTTTGTTGCATTGCTTTTGAAGTCATGTTTTGTTTATTATGACATACAATACATATTCTCAATTACATTTTTTGTTGGATTCAGGGGAATGTATTCCTAAAGTAACTCAATCCAGTAACTTGTGAAGCCTATTTTTAACGTGACTTTTTTGTGACTTTTTCAGTTTAATTACACAGGGAAACAGATGGTCACTGGCTGGAATCAGTGTCGCAGTGACAATCAGGCTGCTAAGATATTACCAGTATATTTTTACCAGTTGCTCCTACAGTTAGGTGAAATGTTAGCGATTATGCCCCTTTATGCCATTATGCGTCTCAATGTTGCTGCATCTGGATGTTTATGCATAAAACAAGGAATATGCCTCAAAGAATATGATATATGCTAGCTCCGTCTCCATAGTAATGTGTGTTTGTTGTTTGTGTGTGAGGCTACAAGGCTCCGAGGCACGGATAAGCCTGGCAGGAGTCCTCAAGCTCATGTCTAGCACATGAGCTGACAATGTTTAAGCTGGGGGGTGTAAGGAGAGTGAGAGGAAGATTAGACAGGAAAGATAATAGAGTAGAGTGCAAGATGACAGGGGAAATATACAGTATGAAGTCTTCACTAACGCAGAAGTTACCCAACATGCAATTGGTCAAATACATCTCAAGAAAGGTTGTGTTGCTGCGTTAAAAGAAGAAATGTCCATATTTGTTTATGTCATGGAATTGAAATATCAACCTTTAAAAGATGAGAAATTAGTCAATTAATACGAGGTGACACAATGTTTAAACATAAAAATAGAACAGATCTTTAATGTTTGCAAACATGGGTCAAGACAACAATGCAACAATGGGATTGTGTGAAATGACCACCGATAGGCAGTCAGACAAAGAGTTTATAGGGAAATCTAATTACGCACGAACATTCCAGCCTACGTACAAGATTCTCCTCAGTCAGAGAATTGTTAGTTATCTTGCAGACACAGAGCTCCGGAGCCATCTCAGTCAAAACATACATTCCCGTACGCCGTTTGAGTATCTCAGAACATAATCAGAACATAACAACCTTCACCATACGGTCAGAACTTTCACCATAAGGTCAGGTCAGAACTTTTGTTGATTAACTTATGCTTATTTAGAGTCACGATGACATTAGTCTTTATATAAACACATAATTATTATGACTGTAATAAACAATTCCACAACATTTATGATTCCATGTTTATGGTATAGCTGCTGAGATTAGATCAATAATGTATGCCAATGGTGTTATATATTACAGGTCAATAGTTGCCTTTTAAATTAAATTAATTTACCATCAACCTATCAACAAGATAAATGTTCAATGTTTAAATATTCAGTGTATAATTGATTGGCATAGTGATGGAAAGTCTTAACCTTGAACTGATTCTAATCATTTATGTTAATCCAAGATGGTTCCCAGCAAGAATAGATGGATTTGTTCAATACTTACTCAATTATAACAAGTGTCTCGTAGTCAAAAAGCAATGATAATTTATTGTGCAAAGGTTCGGGCATTGAAAAAAAGTTTAATGCTGCATCAATCTCTTAGTTGTTGTTGTTAACTTGGGGTTGAACTCCACAGCGCTCGTTATAGGCAGCTTCAGTTTAAGATTACCATTGCTGGAAAAGGAAACGTGAGGAAACGACAGAGAATAAAGGACAAAGATGGGGTGAGGGGGAGGGGGAGGGGACTGGAGAAAAATAGAACGAGGTCTGAAAGGTATGACAAGTTTGAGTTCCCTCCAGGGGAAGAAAAGGCTTGATGTGAGTGGCTGGTGATATTGGAGGCTTTGATGTTTCATTTCTCCAGTGGATACCTTCTTTCAACATCTGCGATATTGTAGCAGAGAGAAACGATGTCTGACACCCGGCCATATTTGATGTGTTATTGCCATTGCACTGTTGTTGTGCACACATCACTTTTACATACAGTGAAAAGAGTAAAAGACTGTAATCTCAAAATGTTCCCATGACTGCAGTGACTGAACAGGAGATACTTTAATAGAGTAGCGGATTAAATATAATGTAGGCCTATTCGCAATAATCTGCCGTGAAAATGTACTGTAATACATTACAGTTGAATGGTTGACTTCAAAGGATATGGTAAGAAGATTACAGTGTTACATCAGTGAAGGGGGATTTTTAGGTTGTAACATCCAGGAGATAGACAGTACCATGAATGATAACAACAGTGTTTTTTTTAATTCTTGCTATAGTGAAATAGCCTTAGGATGATGTTGCTTGTTTTATCTTTCGTTAGTTAGGACCAGTGTGTTCATAGAAAGCCTCTGATCTCTCCTCCTAGAGCCACAAGGAAGAAAAAAAATCGCACTTGCAGTATATCAAAATCATATGGAGATGTTGCTGTGAGACGAATTGAGCACAGTCATTATCAGCATTGAAACCATCTGAGCCCCATTTCTCTACTGTCTGAATGGGGGGCGTGTACATGCAACAGCAGCATGTTATTGTTTTACTGGTATATTCAGATGACTTTTTTCTAGCCCTGAGTATTGTCTGCAGTCTTCCTCACAGGCCTAACAGCCTCCACCAATCCGTTGTAATAATAAAATCAGTCATGTCTCCTTGCTGGAAGTGAGATGATTAAAATGTTTGCGGAATAAAATTGCACAGGTATGCACTTCTCTTTCTGTTAACTTTGCTTTGACCTGACGAGGCCTGTACATCTCACTATGATTATATATATGTGTGTGTGTGTGTGGCCGATGGACTGTTCACCCAGCTGTGCATTTCGGATTACTGAGCGTAATCTTAATCCCCTCTGCAGATAAGCAAACACTGACCCTGTATCTCGCTCTACCTCTGGCTGTCTGTGTTTTTCATCCATGTTTTTCTCATCGCACATTGCCACAATTTTATCAGACACTGCAGTGAAGTGAGTGCCATCCCAAACTCACAGACTAAAAAACACACACACACACACACACACACACACACACACACACACACACTGAGTAGGGACACAATTCATGTACACACAAACTGAAGAAACCAACTTTCCGGAGAAATGATCTATTTTCACAGTATTTAAAGACATCATGTTTCCAGTATACTTTGGGCAAGTGGCAAAGATTGCTCCAGCCCTTAAATGTGACCCAGCTCCAATTTTTAAGTGAGGAGAAAATCTACTTCATTAAGTGTGACTGGTGTTATTTAGAATGAGGCCCGTAAAGCCCTTAGGACAGATGGAGAAAAAGTAGTCCCTGTTCCATCCGTCAGTTTACTTTTCAGATTCCGATACCAAACTGGCCTGTTACTCACTCACACACTCATCGTATGGTGTGGCCTTCACTTACTAGATGTCAAACTGGTTTAAATCATCAAAACATCCGAATGTTGAATTTTATCTGGTGTTAACTAAAAAATTAAATTTTTCAGATGTAAGCAGCTTCTAAATAAGGTGTGTGTGTGTGTGTGTGTGTGTGTGTGTGTGTGTGTGTGTGTGTGTGCGTGTGTGCGTGCGTGCGTGCGTGCGTGCGTGCGTGCGTGCGTGCGTGCGTGCGTGCGTGCGTGCGTGCGTGCGTGCGTGCGTGCGTGCGTGCGTGAAAGAGAGAACGAGAAAGTGAACGTTAGTGAAAGTGTTGGTACCCTTAATAAAGTCAGGAAGTTTTATTGTGTATTCATTTTCATTCATAATTCATTTCCTGGCTCTTATTATATTTTCTATTAATTTTCTCACTGTATTTCTTATGGTAAAAATGGACATAATATATGGAAGGGAAGACATACTGCATATTGCATCCAAACTTGATGGAAACACACAGCCCCTCGACCCTGCTGTCCAGCTCAGGGCCATTTCTTGATGTGTGTGAAGGAGAGTGAATCTAATCGCTTTTCTCTTTTTAACTTTTCCCACACTGAATGCGGCTTCGAGCTAGTTATATGAAAATAAAATAGTGTATATAGTCAACCCTACTGCCACACAAGGAAAGTGACTTGTTTTGTTGAATTGCTACTTCGCCACAACCGCAACAACATGTAAAGGCTACCATCTTAAATCCGTGTTAATGTATTGTGTTGTTTTTTTTTGTAAATGCAGGCATAACAGCGCCTCCCGTATCCCAGACTCAACACTCATGACACAATGTGCCAGAACAGGAGCTTCCTCCTTACATGGGTTGTATTTTCAAGTCAGGGTGCTATGAACTGTGGGTAATTCCCTCAGGCCAAGTCAGCAGAACTGTGGACTTAAGGAAAAGTGTCATGAAGGGCATATATAGAGCCGGTGTTGACTTGATGATTTGACAGTGGGACAGCCCTAAGGCATCACAGATTTAGCTGGATTGTTAGTGTGTGAGGGTGGATATTAGGATTGGGCCAGAGTCTTGGTTTTCAGTCTTTTAAACTCTGCTCTCATGAGAGTTCTTTACTGCTGCAGCAGGAAGCTTTAACAAACCTGGTGTAAGCTACCTTAAGACAGGTAGCGGTTGCCTGGCAACATCAGGGTCAAGTCTCTTGGAAGTCATTACAAGCCATGAAATGTAATGGCACATTAACCACATGTTGTTTTTACACTCCACTCTTTGTCCGGCTAAAACATTGAGTCAATGTGCTGAGGAGTGCGCCAACTAGATTGTTTTCACCTTTTCTTCTCCTCAAACTATAAGTAAGAAAAGGAGAAAGGGCTTTATTTTTCAAACCAAAAACAAACCCTTCAAATTTGCAGAACAGTTTCGACTATGAGCACAAAGTTGGACTAAATTGTGAGGCAGCTGGTGCAAGTTGTTAGCATCAAAATGTAGCACATTGCCAACAAAAAACTTCTGATTGCTTCTCACCATCTCAAGTATGAAAACGTTAGTGTGATGCTACAGGACTGCTTGCCACAGTGTAACTCTGCTGCATGTTTTCTCCCAAGTAGAAAGTAGAGAAATGTATGAGAAGAAAGTGTAATGAATCGCAATAAATAGTGTTAAATTCCCAAATGTGTTTGTTTGTTTTTAATGGTAAAAAGTGAAAATAATGAGCATCATGTTCCCTACTGTTTGGGGCTGAATAGCACTTACCTTGAGAGCAGCTAGCAGGATAGATAGCTCCTGCTAACTGCAAGAAAGATAATGTTTGTGCACTTCAAGAACATTAACACTAATCGGCACCAAATGATGCATCCAGATTAGATTGATTTTCACTAATATCACGCAACAGAAGAGGCTCTAATACAAGCAACTTCATTTGCATACCTCCACAGCTGTTTTTCTTAATCTTCTGTCTTTAAAAATAGTTGAGTTGGCAAGTCTATCAAGCATAACTTAGGGTGTATTCACACATGCCGTGTTTAGTTCGGTTGAAACGAACTCAGATGCACTTCTGCCTTCGGTGCGCATCTTTCAGGCACTCTGCTGCAGTTCGTTTGTGGTGTGAATTTGTTCGGACTCGATCCGACCCAAATGCAGGAGGCACTGTGCCTTTTCTTTCTTTTCTTTTTTAATAAATAGCCGTCAGCTTCACATTATGGGAAAGTGTTGTTGTCACCATTATTAGGAAGATTAGTTGTGGTTTGACCGGGAGCCCAGAACAATATAAATGCTGAATGTGTTCAGCGATCAGATGAAGGAGAGGGGAGCGTCTCTCGCACAGTGCCAACAGGTTCACGCTGCGCAAGAAGTGTGTGTTTTTATTTTGCTTCCCATGTACGGGACCGTCAATACTATCCCCGTGTCAGTTTGGAGCTGAACTGCGCCGACCCAGCTGATACACAGCTTAATCAGCTGAGTGTCAGCTTGAGCCTATTCTTCTCGCGTGACGCGCATCCAGCACCAAAAATACAGTAAAAATGATGTTTCACATCGTAGGCTACAAGCCACATAACGTGGCATTGACATAAGGCTACACATTATGACCATATGAAACAACAATAATTTGATGTTTTTCCTCTTTATTTATAGGTTAGATGTAGGCCCTTTTATTATTTTTAGCCCCATATTATATCAATGATATATATTTCGCAGTTTAAACTTCGTGCTTCCTGTTTCTCTCCACCCCAGAATGTCTGTCCAATGAATGAATGACCTCAGATCACGTGTGGTTTTGCTTCGTAATGCTGGTTCACTTGCAAAAGGGGCAATATGAAAGTGGACCACACCAAACAAAAAAAATCAAAACTCTATTTGGTCTGGACCAAAGCAAGTGAACTAGCGGACTTTCCCAGTGTGAATACACCCTCAAAGAAGCATTTTGTAGAAAATTGAATATCAACAACTGTTATGGCCAAGCATAATCCACTTAAAGCTATAGTGCGTAACTTCTTCGTATGAATGAATGTCTGTTACATGCAAGCCATTGCCAAACGAGTTGACACAAAGTTGATTAAGTCTATCAGCTCCACAAAACTCTCTCTGTATTTCTCAGTATGGCAGTGTTTACAAACTAGTGTCGCCCCCTCATTTTTTTTTTTGTGGAAACACCTCTGCAAACATTTTTATCACACACGGTTTATTTCTGCTTGTGCAGTAGCACTGATGTTACCATTATAGGTGAATTTCTTCGTTTTTTCCCCCAGGCTTTTAGAGGCCGCTGGGAGACAAATTTCGGAAAGGAGAATGTGTCAAGCACAGCGGAGCAAACACTTTAGAGACCACTCAGTAACCAAGGGCCTAACCCAAGGTTGAGTTAGAGCCAAGGGAGGATTTTTTTCATTCATAGAAAATATGAAGGATGTGCTGGAGCTGTCCTTTGTTCAAATAAAGTCAAGAAGCAAAGACACACCACCACCTGGCCCCTGACTGGGAAGCCTAACCATCAGTGGACAGCTGGGTTGCTAAACGCACACTGTACAAATACAATCTAAATATTGAATCTGAAGACGCAGACATCCTCATGTATTAATAAAGAGCCTCTCAGACACAAGCACTGCACTTAGTCGCTGGATCTCAACACATGTGTAGTCTGAATGAATAAGCATGATTCTCCACACACACACCAGTCTGCAGTAATCTACAAATATAGCACTCTCTTTGTTTGTGTCTGTAGACAAACCTAACGTGGTTTACGACTGAGTAACAAGTGAAGCCACACACAAACAAACACACACACACACACACACAAACACACACACAAAGAAGAGAGTGCCTGTGTTTCCTATTGGTTGAAACACATTCTTTTGGCCACACATACACACACACACTCACACACACACACACACACACACACACACACACACACACACACACACACACACACACACACACACACACCTCAACAGGGTCTGTCTTGTCACATTTGTCCCTTTATAAACTAGACAGCTCTTTGTTCTGAATGTTTGTGTCTCCAGTATACATTCTCGATACACCTTTATGTTCGCTGTTGTGTTGCACAAACAACTCGTTTCCTCTTCGGATCCCAAGCATTCTCTCAGCATAATGCCCACAGGCTGTTGTCTGGAGACTATAAATAGGACCATAGGACAACAGTTGTGCAGAACAACAGTTCAATTTGGGCTTTTCAGCTTCAGTCTGTATGGGTATGTTGGTGTCCACTGTTTTTCCGACACACGGTATGGACAGGTAGCGGATCGTGAAAGTTTCCGGAAATTTACTGGAAACTTTCCACCCCTAGTGGCTGCTGTAGTGTTTCAATATTGTCGCAGAAAAAAAAGGCGCAGTAACAGTAACTGTGTATCTGTGTATCTGAATCCGAATTGATGAAAATGGGGGCGGGACCTGATAAGCCTTTGGCTTCTTCCGTCACCCTTCGGACAACACAAAGTAAGATGTATGAATATGTGAAAGAGAAAATTGTGTATTGTGTAGAATTGTCCGAAAGAATAATAAATAAATAAACCACTACAATGTTGGGCCAATGTCAGCTAATGTTGGCATTGAACATACTCTACCAGGCTGCTGACTTAATGAGTCTTTTCTTCTTGTGCCAACATTTTCTAAGAGCTACATTATCCTGTTAGTGCCACTTCTAACCACAATGGCTGCTGATGAGCAAAGGTTGCACTACATAGATTGGCTTTACATTTGGAAATGGTTTCAAATAGAGATGAGAGAAGAAAATTGCGACCCTTTTGTGAATAAGGCTGGCTCATATGAACAAACCTAATCCTGCCAATTAGGAAACTTGACATGTCATGGTAGTGTGTCACATTGATTGAAAATGATTCACTAAAAGTTCAGATTTTTAACATTGACTGCAGTGGGCTCCATGGAGGTGATATAAAAAGGAAGTGGTATAAATTATGTGTGTAAAATCTCAACACATATCCGTCGTCTCCTTGTATATATTGCTTTAGGTGAACCCTTGCATTTAAAACACAAGCCCTGTTGCCTCCTGTCAGAAAGAGAATATCTCTTCTATTTTTTTTAAACTTAAAAGTGTGTCAGCAATCTGCCAATCAGAGCTGCCAGATCTTAACATTGTTATTATATCAACACAAGACATCTTTAATCACCTTGCAATATTTTTCTAAAATAGTATGGTGTGGCTTTTTCTGTCTTTTTCACTTATCCCCATCACTCTATCTCCACTCTCCATCTATCCATCCATCCATCCAGCCTCAGGGGGTAGAGGTTTGCCATCTGCCCTGGCCAGGTTGTTCTCAGCATGGGCCCGCTCCTCTCCCCTCAGGCCCCCCTCTCCAGAGAAGGGCCAAAAGAGGTTAATTACACATAATACCTCCAGCACGGAGGAGGTGACGTTCAGGCACGGTGCCTGCTGTGCAGAGATGTGCTTAAGATATGTGCAATGAGTTGCACTCGGCTTTCTAATTGAGTGAATCCACTTTACGCTATACATAGCTTTTACATTAGTACAAGGCCAAAGAGGACTTTGTCCCTCCCACGCCAAAACACTCCAACACTATTTCTTTTATATTGTATTTTAAAAGTGTGTTTCTCCAAATGGAAGCGAATGAAGTGGAATATGAGAGGTCGGAAGAGAAGCTTTATGTCGACACTGAGTTGGCAATGAAAAGTAGAAAGTAGTGATGCACGAAGGGACTCATTTCCCCAATGTTTAAATTGAAATTTTGATTTAGACTTGTCGACTAGTCTATAAGCAAGGAAACACAGAAACCCAACCCAATATAAACTATAATCTTATGTTTTAGCGGCGCTTTAGTCTTTATAACCAAGCTGTTAGTGTAAATGCCATTGTAATATGCGGCAAGACTGTTAACTGTTAAGATTGTGCACATTAACATACCGGACACATGTACCGACGGATTCACTCACATATTGATCGTTCGGTGAAGCCATCCCGCTGAGTCCCGCTTATACTGCTTTGTGTTTTTTTTAGTAAAGCCAGTGAACAGCATTATAACACGACTGACGGATAGAGAAAAAACAAGGCTGATGAAAAAGACTTCTCCTGAGTGATAAAATACAGTTGCTTTGCCTTCCGCAGCGATCAAGGAAACCTTTTTACTATGATTTGCGCTCTATGACCTTTTTACATATCTCTCTCTCTCTATCTATCTCTCTCTCTCTCTCTCTCTCTCTCTCTCTCTCTCTCTTTCACTTAATCTACACCCATAGCCTAGACACACGTGTGCATTGTCAAACATATAAGGTTCAAGTACACATGCTTCTCTTTCACGTCCTGGGCAATCAATTAATACTTGACTAGTATTTCTGGTGCCGACTATAGTGGGACAACAGGCGTTTAAAGGTTAAACCGACCAGTGTTGTGCATCCCTAGTAGAAAGTAAGAGGCGAGAATGGAGACTGAAGCCAGTGAGACGCTGAGCAGACAGGGTTTGTCTTGAAGGCTTTACAGCGGATTGATAGAATGAGAGCTTGTCCTGCAATCAGAGTGTCATGTCACTGAGGGGGAACAGAAGGCTGGAGAGGGAGGTGTGTGTGTGTGTGTGTGTGTGTGTGTGTGTGTGTGTGTGTGTGTGTGTGTGTGTGTGTGTGTGTGTGTGTGTGTGTGTGTGTGTGTGTGTGTGTGTGTGTGTGTGTGTGTGTGTGTGTGTGTGTGTGTGTGTGTGTGTGTGTGTGTGTGTGTGTGTGTGTGTGTGTGTGTGTGTGTGTGTGTGCGTGTGTGCGCGTGTGTGTGTGTGTGTGTGTGCGTGCGTGCGTGCGTGCGTGCGTGCGCATGCGTGTGTGTGTGTGTGCGTGTGTGTCTGCCCACTATAACCTGTCAATACATGTGGGTTTGTGAACATCTGACAGCTTATCTCCACAACTCTGTTTGTCAGAAATGGTGGAAGCTGGTTGGAATCGGGGATGATAAGAGTGTACCACTCGAAGGTCTACATAAAGTAATGGTGTTCATTCTGTTCCCATTAATCGTAAAGGCTTGAATAAAATATATATCTAGAGAGCTATTATTAATCACTTACAGCATTGGAGTGGCTTGCACCCATGGCTCCCAACCTTAACCTCTTCAGTATTTTTTAAGTTATATGAGGATGAGGTACTTATGCATAGTTAGTATGTTACCTTATGGGGATCAGCGTTAAGGAGTTTGGGGGAGACGTCGCTGTAGCAGAGGGGGCCAGCAGAAAACTTACCTACTCCAACCCCACTTCAATAATACTGGACTATCCCTTTTGAAATACAACAGTGTCTATTTGCGACCACATGTTGGAGGCTTCAGGTGTGAGTTGACAAGTATTTTCAGCTCTCATATTGTGTCATTTGAATATGTCTTTGAGGACTGAAAAAAGAGACACAACTATACAAAGTTTTACAACAAAATATCCCATCATGTTTAATAGTTATTTTCCTTTTTCATCGTCAGTCATGTAACCTGGGGTTGTCAAGGTATTTTCTTTGAGTCTTACAACATCAGACACCTTGGCCCAGGAGAGCCAGCCCATTTCATGGGATCCGCAGCAGGGCATAATAGATCATAAAATAGGCCATAAAACTGCAGTTCAAGGAGAAAATAGCACATATACTCAGACAAACCTTTAATCTTGAGAGTGACCCCTAAAGTTTTACACCTAGGGTCTGTTGTAAAAAATAAAAGAGGGGCGTCAATCAAGTCAGCACATGCTACGGAACAAGCAGTGAGTAGCAGCAGCAGTAGGTGGATGTCTGCTCCGGAGAGATGCTGATAAACTCGTGACAGCCTGAATGTCAGAATCATCTCAAATGTTGTTATGGACAGATGAGTTCATCTGCCCTGACAGACTGTTGCCCAGACATGTTTTCTTCTCTGTGGATGCAGTAGTCCCAGTAGCAGGTAAACACTAGCACTGCTGGATGACTTTTACCTAAGCGAAGAGTCCCTTGAGCCTTGTTTCCACTGAGAGGTTCCGTTTGGTGTGGCCTGGCACACATGTGTCAGCGTTTTCACTGTCCAAAGTTGGAAAGGGTACCAAAAAAAGCGAACTGTGCCCCACCTATTTTTGGCACCCTTTAGTGCAGGCACAAAGCAGTCCCATAGGGTCTCAAAAGGGTGGAGCTACACACTTCAGTCCATTCACTGCTCAACAGAATCGTCATTGCCATGCGGGAGATAAACCTCTGTGTGTAATATCTTGTGCAAGAATGAGTGTTGTGAGAAAAATGTCGGCGCGCAGCTCTTTGTTAATTGTGTTGCTTTTTCCTCTTCATTGAATTGATCAGCGGGCTACACAATGGTGACGTAGGTGCCGCGGCCAGCGACGGTTGACAGCCATGACCCATAGAGTGTATATACTCTGCCTCTAAGTGGAGGTGGAAACACAAGCAAGATCTAGGGTGACCGTACCCTGCCGAACCGAACTGTGCTGCTCAGTGGAAGTGAGGCATTATTTGAGAGGCTTCAGTTATTCACACGGCATCCAATAATCCTGGTTTGTGCACGTCGCCATTTTGTGAGATTTTTACTCCGCCTCACGTCGGGGGGAGGGAGATAGCTGACGTATACCTCCGAGGCAAAGTGAGGGACAACGGGCGGAGAGCTGTCACTCAAGAGATCGCGCCAATACATTTTAACCTCCAAAAGAATAAAAACTAGTGTGGTCCAAAAAAATTCACCCCCCTCAGTGTTGTCATGGAGATATGACCTAAACATACAGACTAAAATGGTTTTGTGGCCCAGGCTGTAAATAGGTTTAATAAGACTTTGAAAACAGCCTGTCTAACAAGTGAGTCAAAGAAAAATGGCTCAGTTTTGGCGCCACCCCCCCAGTGGCACTTCCTAGTTACTACAGTTGTGGTCACTTCCTTATTGGATGCTGGTAAAAATCGCTGAGGTTGGGGCTTGTGCTGAACTAAACTAAGCTCAGATCTGCCCCCGCTAACACTGCTGCCTTCACTGAATCTATGTGGATAGGACATACAGAATTATGAGTAATGAGAGCGGACCTTAATAATACTGCTCTGTGGTCATCTTAATTTTACTCTAATCATGTCACACATGATTCAATTTAGCTTTAAAACGGTGATAGAATGACTCCTAATATACATTTTATTCTTTACAAGATGTATAATACTAAGTTCAAAATAAAAACGTTTTCCCTAAACCTAACCCTGCCACAAATACACAGGCAGATGTTGCTGATAAGGTTGAGCCCTAATCCCAACCTGTATTCACTTCTATACATCCCTACTGCAGCTGACTGACATTGACATGTGTAAAGCATTGTTGGTGAGAGCCTGATGAATTAGAATTCCATGCCAACAACTGCTTAAATAATTGCATATGAAAGAGAAATTTGAACTTTGTCAAATTTGTGACTTGAACCTTACCCAAGACCCACGGCTTTCTTCTGTCTTTCCGGCTCACTGAACATCAGCTCAGAATGTTAATACTTCACAATGCATCCTCCCTATTCTCACTGGACATCAACATGCATGGACACACAGAGATGACACAGTCAGAAAGAGACAGACAGAAGTCTCTTAATCATTTGAAACATCCCAGACAAAGGGCCTATAAAACTGCCTTGAAACTAGTGTGTAGTTACCGATGAGGATAATCGTGCAAAAATAAATTACACATTGTGGCTTTTGTTTATTGCACATTCTGATCTTTTTGTGTAGTTAAATTAATTTATTTCTGGCACAAAACTCAAATTTAATCAAATGAAATTCCAGCAAATTATTGATCTACCAGAACAATTGTATATTCATGGCAGGACAAGGGAAGGCTTTGGGACATTTAACCATCACGTCAGGATTGTTTAACAAACATAATTGAACAGTTACATTTAAATAAGATTACAATTAAAATAATGTTCCTGTCAAAAAGTTATGTACATTATCAATTAATATGGAATTACTTATTTAGTAATATTTGAAATAACAAAATGATTTAAGATTCAATAGGTCAACAATGAAAAACAATACAGCACGTAATCATAGTTGTGTTTTAATTATATATGTGGAATTATTCCGGATGAGAAAAAGCGATAAGTATGGAAATGAGGAATTGTCATAACAGTCTGGTATAACAGGCATGCTATTATAGTTTATTTTAATGTTTTATTGCTGGGTTTTTGATAACCTTTAGTTATGGTTAAAGGTGAAGTCAGCGATTCTTGAGAATGATTGTTATCAAAATCACCTCACTATCGCTACCTGTCTGCATAGTGTGTGTCCTGACACATCCAGTATTAATACACAGCCTAGGCTCTGTTATGGGCAGGATGCTTGCTACGGTTGGCCCCCTTTTTTAACATACCAGTTTACAGAGTTTAGGCTGTGTATTAACACCAGGTATTTTTTCTCAGCGCACATACAGTACGGACAAGTAAGCGGATCGTGAGGAGATATTCTCTGATGATGATAAAGAAAAGTGATTGAAAAACATGACATGAAAAATGTGAAAACCTCAACAGAGCTGGAAGATTTGAGGGGTCAGGGATGGATTACACCTGCACTACACCATTGCCCTGTTTCCCCTTATGCAGCTATCCTCTCTCTCACCTCCTTTCCCCAGCTTCAACCCCCTTTCTTCCCTCTGTCGTTCTTTGGCGTGCTGCCTGGCTCATTCCAACCGGTTGGTCATTGGTTGACAGATGGCTGGATGGCAAAGGGCTGAGGCTATAAGACACTGGGCAGAAAGAAACAGGACGGTCCCCATACACTACCATCCAGGGACTCAAGTCTGCTCGCTTGGTCTTATTTTGAACCTTTTACTTTCCCTGGGCACATTCTCTACATACTGTATGAACCGAAACCTGCACTTCTTTACTTGACATTTTGAAATTCTTGGTGTTCTTTTTCTCCTGAGCAAGGCACTTTTTGCTTAGGTGAAATACCATCAGGGGGAACTTGTATGTGTCTTTTTTCTTTTTTTTTCTTTCCTTTTTTTCCCTTGCTGTGGTCTGACAAGTGCCCGTGGAGGAAATACACCCCTAATTCCAAATGTCATCACATCCTATGAAACACGATTGTTGTCGTGATGTAGCCTCAGCTGTCAGTACTCCCTTTGACAACACATAATCCTTGATGAGGCCAGAACTACTCCATAGCAGCAAATGTCAGCGTCAAACAGTCAACAGAAGACTAAGACAGTTTCCTGAGAAGTTTCTCTCAATTTCTTGGTCTCATTGCGAGACACATCTGCAGTGGGATGAACCCACTCTGTCAAACTTCTCAGACGACCCAATAACATTAAAGTCATGGCTGTTAAATGTTGCTTCCTGTCTGATTGTCTTCAGGAGTTGAGCAAAGCCTCATGTCACCATGTATGAGCCGGTACTTCATTATTTGGTATTCACAATAGAGTACACTCTAGCCAGTGTGCTGTCAAATGTTAAAGGGATAGTTCTTTTTTATTCAAAAGTTGTACTGTATGTGGGTACTTATGAATAGTTTTGAATTTGCCCGCTTTTAGCGCTTTCTGCCATTAGCCCTTGTCCTAGCCACCAGACACTCTCAGCTGTAGGCAAAGCAGCCCAGTGAGGCAGGCATCATCTAGTCCCAAACTCCAGCTGGAATCTTTCTTCTCCCAGCCCCAATCTGTCCTCTCTCCACGCACAGCACCAGCAGCTCACTCACACACACACACACACACACACACACACACACACACACACACACACACACACACACACACACACACACACACACACACACACACACAAAATTAAAAAATAAAAAATAACAACACCAACCAAATTTGTGTTAGAAATGATATGTTTAGTTCATAAATCATCAAACACACACTTGCTCAATGTAATAGACTCAAATGTGTTTGCTGTTACAGCCTTACTTGGTCTGGTATGACCAGTTAGCTTATGATGGCTCACAATAGCTAATGATAGGACATTTAAAGTAGATATAAACCTGCATCACTGACATCAATGTGTACGTCCACTTGTTCTCGGTCAGGCCACATGACATGACATATTTAAAGCAACAGACTCAAGATAAGCTTGGGGAAATGGATGGAAATCCAATTTGCTTTAATCCTGGGATCTTCTCTTGTAACCGCAGTTGAAATATTAACTTATTATTTTCAATGTGAGTCTCCATAGATTCTTAAGAAACATACCACAACTTTTCAAATATGGCCCCAGGCCTTTATTTACCTCATTAGCAGAAAGCACCAGGGCTTTAGGCTTTAGAACAGGTTTGTTTGATGGTTATTTTTTTCATTTTAAACTCTAAGCTTGTTGACTTGCTGTCATAATGAATTCTGCTTAATGTACGTCCCCAGAGCACTAACTCCATTAGTCATTTCACCGCCATATTTCTTGATCAATGTTAATTGATTTCATTTAATGAATGGAACTCGGCACTTCCAGGAGATTAGTCTTCAAGCCTGGCAGTTAATGTTGGTTTGTTTGTTTTCTAGTTGTGCATTAGTATTGAGCTCCATTGGGGTTTACTTGGTTTACAGCCTTTTTACATTTTTATAAATCAGAAAAGTATTATATACAGGTCTTTTCAACATGATTGAAGAAGAATGTATTATTAATCAGACAATAAAAAACATATGAACTCCATTTGTAATAACATCCAGAATAGTGCTGAAAATGATTATGGAAGTTGATTTAAGTGCTGTAGATGCTTTGGTTCAGAGTATTGGAAAATATATTTTTTTTTAAATAATGGCTGTTAAAGATGATTGCATCTACAGATGCAAACAGACAAGATTTAGTACAATAAACACCTTAATGTAGATTTATGACCATTTTTATTTATACCGGTATGAAAGAAGATATGTTATGAAAGCAAAATAGACAAAACAAAACAATGTTTTTGCCCTGCAGTGTCTCGCTATACATTCAAAGCAAGTTGCAAACTATTCCTGCTGATGTTCAGACTTGGCAGGTAGAATGCAGTGTCTTCATTATGCATCCATTCTTTTGTTCTTAAAACCAGCTGCCTGCTTCGCCTGGGAACAAAATTGAATTGAGGAACATTTGGAAAACAAAATCAATGAGCTAAAATGAGCTCATAATTGCTCTCAAGCGCAAAAGGGGACGGCGGTGTGAGTGATAATTCCCGTGGGTAAATTTTTGATATATTGATTAATGCAACTTAAAAAGCTGATTCATATGCTCATTTCATGTCAAGCCAACAAGTCTCTCTTTTGCCATGAATAAACCAACGACTAAGAATATTCTTACCAGTAGCAATCCTATTGTCTCCCTCTGTGCCTATGAAGAACTCCTATATCATTAGCTGTAATACATGGGAGATGAGGACCCCTGTGCTGTCTTTTTGCCTCTTCGAACAAATCTCCTGATGTCTCGGAGCAATTATAATGTTCTAACGAAGTCTATCAAATCCTGAAAGTCCCAGCACCAGGTTGTAGCTGTTGGAGAGCATGGGTCTCCGCTCATGGAATTGTGCTGACACTGCAGAACTTTGGGATCATGAATAAACTGTGCCAGCAAGCCTGTCAGAAAGCTTGGGTTCCCCTCTGCCTCATTTGCCATGATGGAGCCTGTTATGCCATCTCACTCACACACACACACGCGCACACACACACACACACACACACACATACACACACCCATACACACACACACACACACACCTGCTGTACTGTGGGCCACTCGCTATGAGAGTTACACTTGTCTTAATTAAGTGAGAGGGATGTGAAGGGGCATCATGTCGACCCCAGCCAATTCATAACACTGTGTGTGTGTGTGTGTGTGTGTGTGTGTGTGTGTGTGTGTGTCTGAAGATGTGCAGATAGCAAAAACCTTAAAGAGACAGTGGTGAAGTATTTTCTTGCCATAGTTCATATTGGGAGTGAGCAGGGCTTCCTACTGTAAGCAGGTCTTTTTTAATTGGAATAGGAGCTTAGCAAGGCTTTTTATGACCCAGTCATGACCCAGGCGGGTAAAGGAGAAAATTCTCTGTGGAAAAAAAAACTGCTATTCTCCGACTGCCTTAAAGTATTGCGTTAGCCTCAGTTTGAGTGGATTTGTGTTGATCCATTTCTTACCGTCTGTCCAGGGTTTTTCAGATATCCTTCTCTGGGGCTTCTGCTTCCACCACGTATTTGTATATGTTTTTTTCAAACTTTATTAACAAAGAAATGGATATCCAGTAGGCTGTGTCATGGTGACGTATCTGCGGTCCCTCTTCACTTGCTTCATTAACAAATGCATACGCTGCCGGCAATGCACTTGAGCGCTTGTTTGGTCCAAAGGTGCCAAAGATGTTTGTAGCTACTTTAACTAAAGTTAGAATAGGAACTTCAGGAGTAGCCTTTATGCACCCTAACGCTCACCCAAAATCCAAACAATTGCTTTGTTTTGTTTTCAGAAAATTCCCTTTTCACAGCATGATCACTACAAAGCCTTGAGAAGTCTGTGTAGTCCCTTGCATTGCTTTCCCCCTCCAAGTCGATTTTAATTGCTCATTATTGCTTGCTGAGCCTTATTGACAGCCACAGGTTGACATGGACCTCTGTGTCTTGGCCAGCGGATAAAGTCTTTAATTGGACATTCTCATGTGAAAGCAGCTTCCTCAGCAATCAGTGTTAATGTATCTACATGCCAGTAGGACCCAGAACAGTCAGTGTTTTCTCTGACCGTATGTCAGCTGTCAGAGGCTAGCACGTCTACAGCAGGACATCAATACACTGGAGCTCAATAGAGTTAATGGTGTGGTGCTCGCAGCATTGGAAGAATCGACAGCAACATCTCTTACAATGTCCAGATTGCTGAAGATAATACATGGCTTAGACAAAAGTGAGACACACAATTGTGTTAACGTGTGCAGTAAAGTCACGCTAAGGTTATAGCTCATAGGCAATTTAATTGGACTGCAGTCCTTGTCCCAGTATACAAGCAAGGGGGAGGAACAATTGTATTGACTACAGTATAGGCCTATGTCCGACGCCGCTGCGAATATATGAATCCCCTTATAAGTCTGAGGAGGCTGCCTGATTGTAGTTTGTCCCTATCCCTCTCAAAATGTTTGTGTGTGTGCGTGTGTGTGTGTGTGTGTGTGTGTGTGTGTGTGTGTGTGTGTGTGTGTGTGTGTGTGTGTGTGTGTGTGTGTGTGTGTGTGTGTGTGTGTGTGTGTGTGTGTGTGTGTGTGTGTGTGTGTGTGTGTGTGGTCGGGTGTGTGTGTGTGTGTCTGTGTCTGTGTGTTTGCTAACTGTCCAATCCCATCCTCTCGTCCAGCTATCTGTCCTGCTGAGGTCATCTGTGTGTGTGCTCCCCCTGGGGTCAACACATTATCTAAATGATTTAAAATCACTGCAGCCGCCCCCGCCCCTCTGCCGTCACTGTGCTGTGGGGACTGAGCACTCTAGGATGAATACTGAATACTTATTGGTATTTTTTCCATTGCTGGTACTAACACAGCTTTCATGTATTTTAACACCATCAACTCATTCCCCTGTGTATTAACACTGTTTATTTTATATCTGCAGACTACACCTAGCAGGGACACAATTGGAAAATGCAGGTCTGTGGAATCAGTTTTGGAAGCATTGTGTGTGTGTGTGACTTAGGTACAAATGTGAGGATTTCTATTTTAGCCTGCTTCGCCAATGTCGCAATGTGGTATACATCTGATCAAAGGAAAATGAACCTATACACAACCCTGTCCTCAAGATGGGAACGAGACAGTGTCTGGGTTTTTCATTTTGAAATTACTTTGAAGAGCAAAACTATCGAGTGTATCTCACACCCTGGAGAGTAACTCTCAGGTCCATCTATTCCCTGTTTACTTATTCATTGTATTCAGCCCTGTATTGATTCAACGTCACAGAGCGCCGGCTATGGGTTACGTGCGCTTGTGTTTGCAGTTGGCTCTTTTTCAGGAGTCTGAACACACAGGTATGAAATGGAATATACTGTGGAAAGGCAAACTGCAACTGTTTGAACGTTAGATTAATTAAAGGCACAAGCAGCACAACACCTGTCTTAGCTTTTTGACACTCTCTTTCACACAATGTCTTAACAGTGATTTTAAGGTGGAGTCAGCGATTGTGGTGAACGCTTGTTGTCACAATCAATTTTTGTCAATGTCAGTGAATATCGCCTTAAAATGCGCTCCCTGTCGGTACTGTTTGTGTGTTGAAAAATGTGTTGATACACAGCCTAGACTCTGTAAACTGGTATGTTGCTAGCTACTGTACCAGTGTTTTGCTTATAAGTCAAAAACAAATTAATGTTAAGGAAAGGTATTAAAAAATCGAGGTAAATATTGTGAGGTCATTAGCAAAGTTATAAGTTATCATATCAGTTAAGACTACATTTATGTTGCATACACTTTCAATGTTATAACTAGCAATTCCTGCTGAGGTGAAGGTTATCTGCCTGATTGCTTGTCAATAGATCAAGTTCAAAATCAAATATTGCTTTAAAACAAAATGATTATTAAATATTGCATGCAATCATGTATTGTATCTTTGCAGGATATTGATATAAGAAGAAAACGAAAGGCTGAAACTTTCTACTGGGTAGAGCTGAGTTGATTAGGTTTAAGAATCCCTTTTGATCCTTTAAGCAAGAATGAATTGAGAATCCTTTCTTGTAATGTGTAAATGCTTGAACCTCTGTAACACTCTATATTGTGCTTGGGTTTTGAGAAAACATTCATACCTCCCATAAAGGAATGTGCACCTGTTTGCCAGATAAATGGAAAGAAATTGAAAAAAACTTATCAAGGACACGATTTAATTGACCCTTGATGAATTGAAGTCATAAACGTCAGAAACTGTAGCCTACTGTAAAACTCATAGAGAAAAAGCTGGGACACTTCTCACTTACAGAGCCTATAGCACCTTCTCTATTCTGTCCGTAGCTTGTGTTATTCAGTGTGATGGTAAAGTGTGTGTGGTGCTGCAATGAGCAGAATAATCACAGAGCTTAGGATGCATCATATTTGTGGTGGGAGCCATGATTAACGACCCTAAAAAAACAACCCAAATTATTGAAAGAAAAAAGCAATGTCCCATTACAGCTTTCTATAATTAGTTGTTATTTGATAAGTTATACGTATACAGTAAATGAATTACTGAAAATACAGTAAATTATCTTGTGCTACTCCAAAATGCTTTTCTTCACTTTGCCTTCATGTATTATTTGTAAAGAAAGCACTTAAAGAAAGAAAATACACAATATTGAGAATGAAGTTCAAATGCTAGAATTAAGTGGAAAAAATATGTTGTGAATTCAAATTAAAATACAATATTGAGCACTGCACTGCACCCTATCAGAGTGAAAGTAATGCATACTTGTTTTTGGTAATAATGAGTGGAACAAAACCTGATAAACATCTATCTAAGCGCTTAAAAAATTGTAAAATCATAATCTATATTTAAATGTTGGTAAGAACTGGAACCCAGTGTTTTACAGATATTTGACGGGACTCAGGACACCAAGCTTGACACAAACCCAGACAAATGGGGACATATGGTCACCTAGTCCTGCTGCCAGTGTCTCTATGCCAAGCTAGGCTAATTCCCTTCTGGTTCTAGCGCTGTACTAAACAGACAGACGCAAGAGTCATACCAATATTATCATTATCACCCAAAAAGAAAAAAAGAAATTGTATTTCACAAAAGGTTTTTTAAGTATTTTATTGTAGTATAATTCTGGTTACTTTTACGTTTGGTCAAATGCTTGTAGTTTTCACCATTTAATTTAGTAATTTGCATACAATTATAAAATGTTTCTAATTGAGTGACATGTTTATTCCAAGGTCAACATTTTTGTATAGTATTGCTGCAAGTCATTTGGTTTTAATACACAGCTTAGGCTCTATATACTGGTATGTTAACCAAGGGTATGTCAACAATGCGGTCCGTTTACAGAGCCTAGGCTGTGTATTAACACTGGTCAGTGCACAAACAGTAAGGACAGATAAAGGATTGTGAGGAGATATTCACTGATTATGACAAAGTCATTTTGACAACAAGCATTCTCCAGAATCACTGACTCAACTTGTAATACATTATTCTTACATAACATTTCATCTTATTAATTATTACATCTAGGCTTGGGTGTAGTAGAGCCTGTCAGAATCCACCGAAGTCCAGGAAAGAGCACAACTTTTCAAATTGAAATTCAGACTCTGACTATACTATGATTGTTATTATTTTAGCAGCAAAAACACAGAGACAATCTTTGACCTTTCTAAAAGATATTACAGCCCTTGGCTGTCAAAGTGAACTCTGTGGAGACATGATGTTTTTTACATTGACAAGCACTGAGTTGATGTCAACAAAGCCTGTCCACTGATTTTCTGGTGGATTCAGCCAAGGACTGCTTGGAGCACACACACACACACACACACACACACACACACACACACACACACACACACACACACACACACACACACACACACACACACACAGAGCACAGTACCGGTCCACTGACCCGCAGTGGCTGTCAGATATTCCCTGCTGTCTCTCAAGCAGACGGGGACAAGTGACAAGACTATTGGAATAGACAAGGCTTGTGGTTTTTTTTCCCTTGAATGGTTAGAACAAAAACTGCTCTGGGTACTGAGGGAAATATGTAGGACTTTCCGGAAAATCAGTGATAAAAACAATGTTTCTATTCTACAGTGCCTCGGAGTGATGATCAGAGCCAAACTAAGCTAAGCAAACTAAAGAACAGCCTGGAGGGTGAGCTGTGACAGGAGGGGAAACTAAGAAAAGGAACAATTGTTGTTCAGCAGTAATACAATGTGTGCAGTAATGAGAGGGGGGTGGGGGTATTTTTCTGAAAGCCAGTATAAGTCACCTTGTCGTGGTGCATCATATTCCAGCCTAGCATTACCCTTTTAGCGACCACGTACAGCGCCCAGGGACACAAGCATACAAGCAAACACAATGTCCTTCACTAACTCTGAATCCACTCCAAGCCCTTTTGTCCCTAAGAAATGAATGACGCCACGATTCAGCAACAGACGGCACGTGAGACATTGTCGGGGTTTCTACATTTTACATTTGATAAAAGGCCATCATTGTCCATCACACGGCACTTTCCATGCTTAAAGCGACAGTGCGTAACTTTTTCATGTGGATGAATGTCGGTTACATTCAAGCCATCACCCAAACGAGTTGACAAAGTTGATTAAGCTTATCAGCTCCTTAAACTCTCTCTGTATTTCTCAGTATGGCAGCGTTTACAAACTGTTGTCGTGCCCCGACACTGGTGCAGGAGCTTCAGTTGTTGATTCCAGTGCTAAGAAAAAAACCTGGACGTACAGCAGAGGGAATTAAATCCATGCACCATCACCAAAAGCCAATACCTCATGTAGATGCACAGTGTTTTTTTTTTTTATTACACAGAACTCCTCATGGGGGTAACACAATTTACGCACTATAGCTTTAAAAGTAAAACATGTACAGTATATATATTTTTTTTAAAGGACAGGATAGACCTTGGACTGCATTTTGTAGGACTTGTTTGGATGCCCTGTCAGCGGATGTCACAGCTTGCAATGCATGCGACTGACAAACTGAGGCAGCCATCGTCAGCGCCACATGAGAAAAGTTACTCGGAGCACTAAACTGCTTGTCTGATATTCACATCACAGCAGGCAACGTTACCATGCCCACAGCCCAACACCATGGCATTTTACATTGAAAACGGCCCTGCAAATGTCAGAGGGGCATAGAGCGCTCTATAACCTTTATCTAACTCGCCGTGCAAACAGTAGGACGTGCAACAACATTGAAATTCTCCTCCTTATGCTCACCAGCCTTTCAACACACCTTGCTCTGCGATGCCTTGTATGAGACATACATTTAAAAGAAACAGTCACATCGGTCCCTCAGAGTAAGGTATCAGGCTTGGGAGCAAAAGCTTCAAATCCAATGCACTCAATGAATCCCAAGTCCTTTTGAATCTTGTTTCAAATCTATTTAGGTTGAAGTTGAAGGCTTGCTGAAGAGGCAGAAACACCAGACACACACCATGAAACATTCACACCCTGTAGCTACAGTCTGTAAATGAAAAGCACAGCATGAGATATGAAGTGTTGATTCAATTCAAATTTAAAGGTGTAGCATACTTCATCTTTCACAGTCATGAGGAACTCGCTCCAAGTCCTGACAGTGCTGATATGCGCAAAGTATTGAAATTCTTCTGTAAATGAAAGTTAAGCAAGTACATTCCAACTACCGAATCATTATTTCTTTGAAAGGCGTTGCGATTTGCAAATCACACCGCAGCTTGCAGAAATTCTCAGCGACTACTTGTTTCATGGAGACATTTTTGGTCAATTAACTTACATCATCAGAATTAATTTAACACAGCTGATGCCGGAAGAAAAAACTACCATATGTCCCAGTGAGCCATCCCTCTGTGACATATCAACATATTTAAAAAAAAATACATCTAAAGGCTATGTACAACATTTCGTCTGCGAACACTATGTAACCAGCTTAAAACAACAAACACGTTTTTTTACACTGCACTTGTAATAGAAAGAAAATAAATTAGGACATTTAAAATATTCAATTAGTGATGTGTTAGCTAGCATTGGAGCTTAGTGCTTAGTGCATCTTGCTAATTTAACAACCTGGAACCAAATTAGGGACATCAGCTGTATCACTCACTCATTTCTTAGCAGTAGCATCTGTCATTTTGCTAATGCTAATAAGCAGTGGGGAATATAAACAGTGCAAAGTTTTCCTTCCGAAAACTATGTGACCCCCTGAATGCCATAGAACCCAGCACTTTATGTATTCAGAGCCTCACATACATTGATCAACCCCTTATAGATTTTATATGGTCGTCTCGTTCCATGCGGGGGAAATGAGCGGCTTAACATACGGCGCCTTGACTTTTATTAGCTCCAAGGAATGAAGTCATAGACCAGCTTTGATTAAAGTGCTTGTGTGTGTGTGTGTGTGTGTGTGTGTGTGTGTGTGTGTGTGTGTGTGTGTGTGTGTGTGCGTGTGTGTGTGTGTGTGTGTGTGTGTGTGTGTGTGTGTGTGTGTGTGTGTGTGTGTGTGTGTGTGTGTGTGTTTGCGTTGGTGCGTGCGTGTGTGTGTGTGCGTGTGCGTGTGCGTGTGTGTGTGTGTGTGTGTGTGTGTGTGTGTGTGTCCGCTGAAATGAGAGTGGGTGCGACTTGTGTTGGCACCTTATCTGTGTGATTAGCATGACTATGAGGTGCTGTGATGTATATGAGCTCAGACCTGAGAGTGCAAACCTCCTGAGTGCACACAGACAGGCCTCACTGGGTGTTTTATGTGATTGATTGGGAAAGTCAAAGGAGAAATATTTTCATCATACCAGAAGATGGCATGTGCCCTGTTTGTGGAAGGGATATTAATTTCATTTCAATTTCATCTCAATATCCTGACAGTGCCTTGTGCAGAAGCCCGATAACTACCTAGAAGTGGATATATACAGTACGTATACATAGAGGATAATTTAATTCACCTAAGTCAGTATTGTAGTCTGAAAGGCTTGGTTGCTGGATACACATATTCATATCTGAAGAGCCTGAAGAGTTACTTTAGGTTCTATAGGTTTATAGGTTAGAATGTCAGGCTGACCCTGGATCTGCAACTTATTTCACTATATTTGTTACATTTGTACCAGTTTGTGGGTTTAATAAAGCATGACATGTGGTGTAGTTTGAAAGGACAGCTGAAAACGTGAAGCAATCTAACTTGGTAGGTTCTTGGCACACAAGGACAAGTTGTCAAAGGGCACAAAGTTCAGACTGAAGCTGCTATCATGGCTGAATGGACCAGTGAATACATTCAAAATAATGTTACCAAAAAATATATACTGTATATGTATTTAGATATTCTCTCACTTCTTTCCACCTTATTGACTATTGTTCCCTCAGATTTAATTTGTGACCCCTAGAAGGGCCCTGACCCTCATGTTGGGAATCCCTTTAACTGTACATGTGTTTAAGTTTGTATCATATGAATGAAGTACCTAGATGTGTTACTGGTTATGTCTGGTTACTGGTTAATGGAAGTGTCAGATATATCTATGGTTGTGTTCACACCCTATAGTCCGCTACAATGCGGTGCACACCAGAAGTGATTTGTTTTTCAGATGGTTCGGTTTGCATTCACAAAGGGAAATCTCAAATGGACTTTGAGTGCATGGAAATGCAGTTTAATTATTGGTCAGACGGTTAGGCGAGTACAACGGCCAATCCATCTAAATTTCTGCCATAGCCTACTAAAGCCTACATCATGGAGCCTACTAAAGCCTACATCATGGAGCATCGGCAAGTTCTTTTCATCCTGGTCTTAAAGTGGAGCGCATGTTGTAACAGCCAGACTCTATTAAATGTAGTGCCACATGGTTGCAGTTTATGTAGGCTAGATTTAATGGATATTGCTGCTAACTTCAATCTCCACTTTCCTTCACCCACACCAGCCCATGTTACTATCAGCAGACTGTATTGGACGGAGCATATGAGCCTATGATCACGTGCGCCAAAACACATAACATTTCTCCAATAGTGAAATGATTCCTAACTACTACACTTCCTGTGATAGATGCGAACGAGGTTCACGCCAGTGATTATCCGCTGCAGAGTTCACTTGCTAGTGGCCAGAGACCACCTCTTTCAAGTGGACTATATGGTTGTTCAGTGCACACCAGAGGTCTCGGACTGCCTTCAAACCAACCCAAATCAACCACATCAAGGGGTTTAATGCTGCGGGGTTGCTATTCAACAGGGCTGGTATGAATGCGACTTAAGACTCTAATGCAGAGAACATTCTTTAATGTGTTGTGTTGACTTGTTAAAGAAAGAAACGTCTCTATTTCCTCCTCTGGTCCTGTGCCTTTGTTGTCATGCTGGCAGTGTCTGGTGCCTTATGGTTGTCTCTTTCAGTATGAATGCTTCCAGTAGCTTGGCTGGCACAGCTTTTTAGAAGATTCCTTTCACCTGTTATGACAGTCAAACATGCTTCTAAACCCTCTGAACCCCGAGCCCTCTTTGATGTGTCTAGCCTTTTGTTGTTGTTTTTCCTGAGTTTGTTTCTCTTCTATTACCCCCATGCTTCACACGCCTTTCAATCATAAACTTCGCCTGGTGTGGACGCCGGTAATTTAGCCACAACAAGGCTAAACCGCTGTGTGATTTGTATGCGTTTGTATTCAGATGTGTCTCTATTCCTGAGCAGCATTGTTAGCGCTTGACAGCACGGCTCTTTGCTGTACGGTGAATACATATGAAGTGGTTTGTGTATTGAAAAGGTTTCTACCTCGACAACAAACCTGCTGTTCTCTTTTGCTAATTGGTCTTTCTCAAGCACCCGTAACTCCCAGTGTCTCCAGGGTCTAGAAAAACATGCATGCCCTTCTGTTCCACTCATTATGCCCCCCAGACGTCAAGTAGCATCGAGCTATTAGAGCAAACAGGCCCGCCGCAAATACAAATCTCTTGTTTCAGAACCCTGCATATGTTAAGCATCTGCACAGTGCACATGGCTGATGTATATTCAAAGTGAGCTTGGCCAGATTGCAACCAGGGGAAAGTGTAGTTCATTTGCATGAAAATGACATTGCCTTTGATCCAATTCATGTATTCCTTAAAAGCAGACCTACCGTTGCGTAAGAGAAGTCAGAGAGATGAAACGTGACAGTTTTTTTTCTTCTTTTCTTCCGGGAATGGATTGTATCACCTGGCTACTGTCTTGCACAGAGCATAGTGTGACTCACGGTGGCTTTGCTCAACTCAACAAAAAAAGTGTGCAAAATATTATATTTAGAGCTGGGTTCTAAATGAAAGTTACATTTTATGAACCTTGACCTTAACTCCAGCTTTCCAATCGTGTATATATATTGTCTTTTTTCTTTTTTACTGTTTTTTCTCATTGATATCAGACTGCTTTGTATTTTATATGTGTGTTTAAATCTGTGTTTTACAGTGACAATATAATGTTTCATTCATGTAATGTTGCTCATTCTTGTTGATTAAATTGTGCAAAACGTGCACATTAGATGTATGGCATTTAAGAGTTCATTTCCTCTCACCCTGAAAGAGATTGTTTTAATGAGTAGAAATAGTTTGCATGACTCATCGATTCCGTCTGATAAGAGAATCTCTTCTCTTTTCTTTTCTTTTTTGTTGCTTTTACATCTCTCTTTCCAATGGAATGCCTTTTTACAGCACTTCCATTGTCCGGCTCATCTGCTTGTAGAAGACAATGAAACCTTATCAGTATAGGAGTCGCTGTAATGTAATTAGTGGAGCGGTGGAGCAGTATAGACTTACAGGAAGAGCCGCTCAAAGTGCATTGATTTCTGGGAAGTGGACGACTTTCATGGTGAATCAAGCAGTCAAGCTGCGATCAGGACATAGATTACCCTCCCATTATGTATGCTCCCCACGGCGTCTGTGTGCTGCTTCCACTGCATGTGTCTTGCTTCTTTCTGTGCGTGTGTGTGTGTGTGTGTGTTTGCGCGTGTGTGTGTGTGTGTGTGTGTGTTTGCGCGTGTGGGTGTGTGTGTGTGTGTGTGTGTGTGTGTGAGAGTTTGTCTCCTGGGAGCTATGATGGATGGTTAATGGTTTTTGGGCACTCACTCACACACACACACACACACACACAAATGCAGGCATACAAACACACATACAAACACATTCAAACACACACACACACACATATGTGTGTACATAAACGCAGGAAGAAGCAATGACAGTGATTGTCGAGGCTCTCACACCGTGTCGACAGCGAGATAGGGGAAAATGACGTCCGATAGTTTTAAAAAGGCTGTTAGTGCATGTGGTGAAGGAGGGGAAATGGCTGGGTAATGGAATGGGACTGTGTGATCTTTAATCTGAATCCTGTCAAGCTTCATGTCGTGAGAGACAACAGAGGCAGAAAGCACTTCATATACTATTCCGCTCTGTAAACAACGAGGTGAGGGTTATCAAAGCCCAAAGCACAAATTTAGATAAGTGAGCTTCCACAAGGAAATTGCAGATAGAAATTCTCAATGCTGTGGTGCATCTTCTGCCCTTTTTGTTCTTGGAGAGATACTGAAGCGCTGAAAGAAAAAAGCTTTCAGAACCTGCACTTCATTACAGGAACGCTATGGCAATTTTCACATGTCAATGCCATGCGTGAATAAGATCACGCTAGTCACCTTTTCCCTGACAGTCTCGACTGGCCTGACATTTTTGCTACACTTCCAAAGGGTCTGAACTGGATGCCATGACATTATTAAGTACTTTGTCATGGCTTTTAATTTCTTACGCAAATCTTTTAAATACTTTGGTCACACATACGTAAACATTAACTAACCATTAATAGCGTTAAGTAAGCATTAACCATCCGTTTATTGATGCACCCTTATTGTAAAGTGTTTCACAATAAGTCAGATGGTGTAAATGAGACATTTTTAAAATGAAGCTAGCAGCAGTATGAAGTATGTTTCTCCTAAGAGTGTAATTATCGTATGACATCACAGAGTGAGTCAATAGTTAATGAATGCCAGAACTTTGAGCTTTGAAAATCACTTTTTTTCACCGATCTACGTTAGCTTTAAAGGCTGCTACTTGTAGTCTCTTGTAATTCTTCGGACAGAGCCAGATTAGCTGCTCCCTCTGCCTCCAGTCTGTATGCTAAATTGGGCTGACTCCAGCTTCACACCTATCACACAGACCTGAGATTAGTATCGATCTTCTCATTCCACCTGAGATGAGAGCGCTAATAGGCCTACTTCCCAAAACGCTGAACTTTTCTTTCCATATCAGAGACCTCCATTTAAAGCCAGAGATACGGCAGGACAAAAACACATTTTGTTCAAGCTCTCGTCAATTTTGAGATTTTATGTCTGTTTTGCTTCCATCATTTATTTCATACAAGTAAATAAAATGTATTTATATAGCGCTTGTCATAAACAGGGTCACAAAGTGCTTTACAATGTGCATAGAAAATAAAAGCATAGTAAAAAATATTTCTAAGTTTTGTATTCTATACTTGATGTATTTTAATCGTGCCGCTGTAAAGCACTTTGAATGGCCTTGTGTCTGAATTGTGCTATATAAATAATCGTGCCTTGCCTTCCCTAAGTATAAAATGAATTAAAAAAAAAACTGAACAGATAAAATTAGCAACATATAAAAGACAGAAGTTTCCAATGCAAAATTATTAAAAAAAGTATACAAGTATAAATCAAAGGTAGACAATATACATATAGGTGTTTATTTGACTAAACTTTGTCTGTTTGCGTCTGTATATTGCTCCTATACAACCATCTTTAATGGCTATTCTCTCAACATTAGTTTTTCTTCTGTGAACCAAAAATCTCAACTAAGCACTTACATACATCAACCCAACTTTCCATAATCATTAGCGGCACCATTCTGAAGGTAATGACAAAAGGATTCTTCACATGTTGATCATCTGATTAATAATACATTCATTTCTTAAAAACATGCCGAAAATGCATTTTTAAGACCTTTTTATTTATACAATGAAAAAATGCTTGTCCAGGTGTAAGCCTTCAAACACATTATTCATTCCGGAGGGTCGAGGAGGAAGACAGAGATCGCCATCTGCCCACTGCTTGATTCAATTAATCATGTGTGAACTTTGGCTCCAGGCTGCAGGCCCCACATCTCTCTCTGTCACACACACACACACACACACACACACACACACACACACACACACACACACACACACACACACACACACACACACACACACACACACACACACACACACACACACACACACACACACACACACTTATTCTGTCAGCATGTGTGTGTGAGTGTGTTATTGTACCCTAAATAAAACAGCACAACATAACTTTCCAAAACTAGTTTGCTTTGCGTCTGGGATATGCAGATAAACTCATATTTTGGCCCCAGCACATTTAGCAAAATGATTTGTGCGAGCATGCTCGTGGCAATGTAATCAAAAGCACTGCAAACAATTGAAAAGGCACTTTCATGTGAGTCATGGCTTGCTGTGATATGCAGAAAGAGCTGTTGTGTGATTTTAAGAGGCTCGGAGTCGGTACAAAAAGGCAAATGAATAGCGTGTGTTTGTCCCTTTTGCCTCTGTTAAATATTGGAACACACAGAAAGCTTTTCGGAGGGAGAAGATGTTGCTGGGCTTGCAGAGCAAATGAGATTCTCTCCACCTAAAGAAAAAACAAAGTCCTCTAAATCCTCGGGTGTGTGAGTGGGTGGGTGGGTGTGTGTGTGTGTGTGTCTGTGTGTCACTAGTGCAAAACCTGCTGGGAAACGTTCCTGCGAAGCCGCGAAGGCAGCGGGTGTCTTAATGCGGGGCTGATGAGCTATTTGAAAGTACTTGGAGGAGGAGGAGGAGCGGAGGGCTAATTGACTGTTTTTACATCTTGACATGGTGTTTGGCAAATCGGGGCACATGTCCCGTTTAAGATGTTGATCATTTAAAGCTGTTTATACGCATCCTTGATCCCACACGGAAATCACATTTGTATGAACATGTGATTTATTGCGGAAGATAAAAACAAACACTTGGGGTATCTATCTATGCGCTTTCACTGGCAAAAATACGAGATGATTGCAAACAGGATATGAAGAACTCCGCTTCCCAAATTCAATTTCACTGCATTGATGTGCTCAAAACGAGAGCATATATTGTCTGTAGTGTATTTTGGAGTCTTTTGAAACTAGTGAGAACAGTTCCAATACAAAAGAGTGAAAATGTTTGCTAAAAGAATAACTACATACATATACGCTCATGCACAGCAGACAGCAGAGCAGCTATTCTTTGCTCCCTGAACAAGATCCAGCACTGAATTATCATCACAGCCCTCCAGTATGTTTCCCCTCTGCACCACTAGGCCTGTACTTACATACTTACATATACATCTCCGTCACTGATTTGAGTGTCAGGAAGAAAAAAAAGTAGCTGCGGAATACAGTGTGGAAACGCAAATAAAAGCGCACCGTGCTGTGCCGACCCGCACCGCTCAGTGGACACCAGTCTTAAGACTGAAGTGGGAGGTCCATGAAGTGGTTAAATTACAGTGTGTCATGTGGATAAAGAGCGTTAATCACATTTTAAACAGTGCACCTCACTGAGATTAACTCCATGCCTAATAGCAGGTGACTTGAGAATGTCGTTATAATGCATTCCCAGTTTAAAAATAAATCCACATTTGTTCCATGTCCATATACATGCGCCTAGAGCAACGATAAGATTTAAGAATCATCCGAGCCACGCAAATTGAAATAATTGTGAAGGTGTGGCCAACAACTTACATCTCCCCCACCTGCAACTTAGACTGTCACTCATAGAACCAGGCAGACAGCTGAGGCGCTCTGACATAGTGAGTTGCTACCTAGCGAGTGTTTGACGTGCGGTGGGGGGGGGGCGGTTGGGTTCTACATCAAACCAAACAAGCGAGACATTTTTACAGAAATATCCAGCTGGGAGGTATTTCTGGAATTATTTGGGGGGCGAAAAATGGAGCAGGTAGCAGCCATGGTGACTAACAATGTTTTCACAATCCTCCTGAAGTTACAGGGTTTTATTTTATTTATGTATCTAACTTATTTTAACACGAGCTGTTCTTGCACATGGATTCAAGCAGCACGGCTGCATACTGTGGCAGATAAACAGTAACTGGATAATGCTTCCTTTTTTAAAATTGTGGTCCATTCATCCATTTTGACTGATGGTGGCTGGGGGCCATATAACAAATTATAATTTTTATTATATTACATACTCACACTAAGCAATCTGTACCGTCCCCAGGCACGCTTGACACCTAAAGTCTAGTTGCTTTGACCAGTGTGAGAGCTTCGTACCACTGCCTGTGCCCTGGTCCAGTTGGAAGAGGTGTGTGTGTACCTGTGTGTACCTGTGTGTGTGCGTGTCGGCATGTGTGTGTGTGTGTGTATTGTGTGTTGGTATGTGTTGGAAGAGGTGAGCTTCAGCACGGTACTGATGCTCATGTACGAAACATGAGTATAGACAGCCGTCCTGCCGTCAGTATAGAATCCCTAACCCTATTTCCGCCGACACATTTTTAAAAAGCAAAAATGCTTATGTGTTGGCGCTGGTCTGATGCAGAAGTGGAATGTTTGCTGCAGATTTGGCCAGATGAAGAAGAAAAAAATGATGTAAACATAGACACAAAAACCTTAAATACCAAACAGCTTGTTTTCAAAACTAAAAGACGTGTTGTGAGGTTGACCATCACTGCATTTGTTGTATGTTATTATCAAGAATCTGCAGGCCAGCAGGGGATTCACCATGCTCCCATCAAACACATGCTTATATGGCGTATTCAGCTTTAAAAATGTATTTTTGCATTCTTCTACATTTCTTAATGTGTACAGATCTACTTCACTTGCTAACACAGGTGGCACTGGAGTTTCAGAGTACAACACAATGATAGCGACAGGGGTACATTTCTTTCTTTTATCCAAGGTACAAACAATGAAAAAGAATTGGCCGCGTGCGTGTGTTTGCAGAACTTAAAACTTTTATGTCTGTGTTCAATAGTGTAAACCCTGGTGGTTTAGAGCAGAACTCCTACACTTCTGTTAATCCTCCCTAAAGCCCTTTGTTGCTTGTCTGGAAAGAGCCTGGTCTGAGTTTGGTGTGTGTGTGTTTGTGTGTGTGTGTGAGGGGGGGGGGTTCAGATCTAGCCTATCTTAGGTTCCGACCTGCTGAGCAAACAGCACGCCAGTTCATTGCAAAGTGACCGTATGATGAGGTGAGACACTCTGTCACCCAGCAGAGCAGCCCGTCCCTAATCCATTAAGGTTGTGGGGAGTCCGTGTCCCTCATGCTATTTGTGTATCTGTGTGTGTGTGTACCTGTGTGTTACTGTGTGTGTGTGCGTGTGTGTTACGGTGTGTGCGTGTGGGCATGTGTGTGTGTGTGTGTGTTGGAATGTGTGTGTGGACAGGGGAAGCTGTCTTGGTGTCTGGGCCAATAAAAGTATGTGTCCGTGCGAGCGTATGTGACAGAGCTCCGGGTCGCCTAGTTTACAGATGCCTGGGGGATGAATACCGTCTGTCACAAGCCCTTTATTTCCTTGCTCTCCTCATCACTCCCTCCTCTGCCTCTCCTCCTCCTCACCACTCTCTCATCCCTCGCTCCACATCCCATAGGATAAACCTTTGTTCTGCAACTCTCGGCAATCCTCTAGCTTTCTTCTAATTCTCTTCCATCTCTGTCGCTCTTGTCATCACAATTTTTAAATTTTCCGATCTTTGTGCGATTTTTTTTTTGCCAAATGGGAGTTGTACTACATTCTTATCATGATAGGTCTTTGCAAAGCGTATCTATCTCCAAGGAGAGAAAGACAATTTCACTCCAAAATTGTCATCCATTTTCTCTTTTTTGAACCATTGTCGTGTGTGTGTGTGTGTGTGTGTGTGTGTGTGTGTGTGTGTGTGTGTGTGTGTGTGGCACCATGACACAAGAGCTTATGAGTATGTAGGATTTTTTTTTTTTTTAATATTTTTTGGGCATTTTTTTATGCTTTTTATTGATAGTGCAGAGAGACAGAGGTGAAATGGGGCAGAGAGGGGAGTGACATGCAGAGAACGACCGTGGGCGGGAATCGAACCCGGGTCTGCTGCTGGGCCCAGCCCGGGAAGGGGACGCCTTACCAACTGAGCTAAAGGCGCCCCCACGAGTATGTAGGATTAGGTTTGGCATGTGACGCTTGTGGCAAAAAAAAAGTTCAAAATGTCATACATGTATCAGTTTGATACAAGTTATCTGTGTTACCAGTGTGTGTGTTTGTGTGTGTGTGTGTGTGTGTGTGTGTGTGTGTGTGTGTGTGTGTGTGTGTGTGTGTGTGTGTGTGTGTGTGTGTGTGTGTGTGTGTGTGTGTGTGTGTGTGTGCTTGTGTGTGTAACCACAGCTGAACAGTCACTGACAGCCAGCCAAGTTCCTGTCCCCAACAAGGGCATTACGGGACAAAGTTCCCCTGTTTACTGTCACAATGCAGTTCACGGATGCTGCCAAGCTCGATAGCGCGCAGAACTTGTAGAGGTCGACCTCCCACTCCTAGGTCCTGTGTGTGTGTGTGTGTGTGTGTGTGTGTGTGTGTGTGTGTGTGTGTGTGTTTGTGTGTGTGTGTCTGTGTGTGTGTGTGTGTGTGTGTGTGTGTGTGTGTGTGTGTGTGTGCACTAGGTTTAGCCTGACGTTTTAGTCTGTTTAAAGTCCCTAGAGGCCCATTTGCACGTTTGCAGTAGTTAGTCCAGTTTTATTTAAAGGGCACAACCCAAAGGAGCACTTTAACATTTTGTGAAATACACTCGTGTATTCTTTCCAGAGAGTGAGATGATGTCACAGAAAGAGAAATGTAGGGTTAGACAGTGAGACCATAAAACACTCTTTCTGCCTTTTCTCAGGCTAGGATGATCCGATTTCAATTAATTTTGCACATTTATACTTCATAGGATCTCAGAGTTCAATACACCTTCATATTCCAACCGGTGAAGTAGGCCTTTAATGCATAATGACATTTTGTATGTTGAACAGAGTGCAGGAACACAACACACTCCCTCACCTCAAACATGAAACACGGTCGCTTCTTTCGACCCCTTAATGTAGAATGCAGCTCCACTGAGAAAAGCTTTCAAAGCACACGGTCTCATTTCAGCTGCCCTCCCGCTCTGAAAAGCACCACACAAATTAACAACTAATAGCATTGGTGAATATAAATGGCCCTTTCTTTTATTCCAAGTTTCTCCTAATGTCAGACATCCACTGAGAGAGGGTGCCAAAAATAAGGCGAAAACATCAAACTTTACGTCAACAATGCATTTGTGGCCAAGAGAAAGTGCAAAAGAAAAATCCTTTTTGCAGCGCTTTCGGGGTGCTTATTATGAGGCTATAAGCGAGGTGGCATTTCACCCACGAGAGCACTAAGCGTGTTTTTGTCCACAGGGCGAATGCTTCTCTTCAACTACAGTACTAATGCTAATGCAAAGCCCATTGAGCCCAGGGAGGAGAGGTAGCACTACAAAGAGCTGCTGGCATAGTTGGAGGGCTGGGATGAGAAAGAGTGACATGACTTGATATAGAATCCTTTTTTAAAGATAATTTTCTGGGTAACACTTTATAATAACTATCCGTTGTAACTCGTTAATGGATCATTAGTAAACTCTTAATTAATGATTATTAATGATTTGTTAAGTGTTTGTTAGCAGTTTGTTAAGGATTTATAACAATGGTAGATAGTTAATATCTTAATAATTGAATCAGTTCATCTGGGAGGTAATCCAAGATACCGACGAGGCTGAAATAGGCTATAGACTATACACAGTGCATGGGCAACTGAGGGCAGCCCCATTTTCAAATATTTTTAAATAAACTCAATACACACTGTGCATGCCATGGACTTGAACGTGACGTGATCAGTTAATCTGGGATTACCTCCCAGATGAACTGATTCAATTATTAAGATATTAACTATCTACCATTGTTATAAATCCTTAACAAACTGCAAACAAACACTTAACAAATCATTAATAAATCATTAATTAAGAGTTTACTAATAATCTATTAACGAGTTACAACGGATAGTTATTATAAAGTGTTACCATTTTCTTTTGCTTTTTTTGTTAGACAGTTTGGATTCCAACCTGGATCTGCTGCTACAAGCACTGAGCCTCATGGGGGACTAGTGGTTAGAGTGCCCCCAATCCCTGGGTTTTTTTTCTCAATATGGCTCAATAGGTCAAAAATGTTAATGGCCAAAAATATAATGCAAGCAAAGTACCCCTTACATTTGTATTTTCCATGGTGGCATACAATGTTGGAGTTCAACTTGACTATTTGGTTGTATTATAAGATGCTATATGAGGGGCACTCGTGTTGTAGTGGTTAGAGCGCGCCCCCCCTCAGTCCTCCTCGCAGCAGACAAAGGATTGAGTCATCTCTGTCTCTCTCTCTTCTACTAAACCAAAAATCCCCAAAAATAATAAAAAAAAATGTAAAAGGTGCTATTTGAATATAGGTTAGCTTATGGTGTAGCCAGTTTGAGACAGTTTGGATTTGACATAATTTAATATCTTGTACCTGTATATAATGTAAAAAGTTACATGATCATTTGACTGATGTCACGTGGTTGGTGAGTGACCTATTGTAGCAACTTTTCAAGCAGGCTCTAGGTGATTTCTATCAAAAAACTAATTTGGCAGCAGGGGCCGAGACAGCTTACACGTGCAAATACAGGGGCCTCTATATCATGGAAAGTAACATTTGTTGCATTAACTTTGGACTTGATCAAACAGAGAAGGCCAACACCAGCAGATGACATGGTTGACCAAATCCTCACCGATCCGAATTAAACTTTGCGTTTTATTTGCACCACAGATGTTGACTCTCTGTCTCCTAGCAATTTCCAGAATTCAAGAAAAAAAAACATCAACATATGGATAATAACTGCACTGCCATTATAGCTTACATTTCCTTTTACAAAACAATTGTGTTCATTAAGCATGCAGACCCCTGGGAGTCGAGAAAACAAGTTTTCACTAATAATGAGGGCTGTTTCATTTTGTCAGGCAAAACATTCATAGGTCAGTTGTGAAAGTGACTTTACGTTCCAGTCTCATACTGTTATTGTAACATTTCATATTTATGGCGTGGCACTTTTTGTTTTGTACTCCTCTTTCTCCATCTCTCCACCAGCTGTACACCTCGGTCAGGAGTCACTTCACGCCTCTGCCTCATGCATATTTCATTCTCTCAATGGACAAACAACAGACCAGCGCATTGGGATTCTGCTGCTATATATATATACAGTGCTGCTTGATTCAATTCAATTGTTAAGACAAAATAAAACAAATGATTTGCCAGCTTTTGTCTTTTGACTGCACAATTGATTTTCCGAAAAAGAAAAATGTTGAATTGATAAGCACACACCTGTTATTTAATATAAAACATACTGCTATTGATAAAAATTAATTGATAATGGTTAAACTAAATACAATTCTAAAAGGCTCAAGGGGTTTCAAGCAGCACTGTATATACTATTTATATATATATATATGTTTTCTGTTGGTTTGCAAAGGTTTTGTTTCCTTCCTAATAGACATAAAGCACATTTTCGTCTCCCACTGCTTTCCTCTCTGCACTGTAAACTGCTTGGTGCAACACACAATAATAAGCTACGGTGCTAATAGAAAAATGTTAACCCTGGGCATGTCAGCGGATTCGTGTCCACCTCTGCAAAAAAGAATAATATGAAAAAATAGCTGTTCTCCCAGGCTGCCAGAAAGAGTTATTTGCAATGATAATGAAAATGCCTTGTTATTGCGCATCACATTTTCGTCCTCATCCTTTTCACTCTGTGCTGCTGGAATTATTCTAACAGCCTTCAGCAAATAGGCTTGGTTTGATAACCGCACAGCATTCTTAGTGCTCGGTCACACTCCTTTTTTTCCCCTGCGAGGCTGGATGAATGGGGCTTAAGGAACACATTTGTTATTCCATATGATTACTCAGTTGTGTAAAATCAGGTAGCTGTTGCAGCAACTGTCAACACAGTGTTTAGTGATGGGTGTAGTAGGACAGGGCTATTCAAGTTAAAGTAAAAAGGTCCAGTTAGATAGAATGAACTCAGGCCAAGGTCCGCTTGTCACTTTTCACATTTAACTGGAGGGATTGCAAATGATAAAAAATGAAGTTATTTCCTTGGGTTTACAAGTAAATGAAGGGCTGCATTTTAAAATGAAATACAAATCAGAGAGCTTTAAAAGAAATTGTGCATCTGAAAATAGTGTTCGATATTAGAAGAATGAAATAAAAACTGGAGCTTATTTGCGTTTTTTTGTTAACATCATTTCCAATCTTCACATTCGCAACCAAATGTACAATAAGCAAAAATACTCTGAGAGTAACTTTAATATGTAATCTTTCTTGTGTGTATATATTTTGTAAAAAACCTATATTGTCTTGTATTTGTTTCTATTTTGAGCACATTAATATGGAATCTACCACACCAACATTTCCCTGCACGTACTCTATGAGCATGAATTTTGATTCTTGAGAAAAGTACAAAAAAGTTTGTCCCCATTTTCATCCACCTTTGTTTCCTTGTCCATCCACAGACAGCCCTCAGAGGGAAGGTGAGGATGCTGCTTCCTCCTCAGACTCTGCCTCAGACTCCTCGCTGTTCGATCACTGGGGTCGCGACCTGGGCCCCGAGAGTCGAAGGGTCGCCCTCAAGAAATTCCGCTACTATGGCTACAACGGCTACCTCAGCGACCGCATCTCCCTCACCCGGCCCATTCAGGATTTACGACCAGACGGGTCAGTCACTTCCAATGATGTGTGAAGATGTATGATGGAAGATATTGCTCAGCATTGATTCTATCTTTTTAAAGAGGACCTATGATGCTTTTTGACTTTTATGACCTATAAACGTTGTTATGATGATTCATAGTCATGCTTAACCATACTAAATTATCAAATAATGACTTACATGCATTTCGACGTATTCCCTGCTGACCGTCTGGGGTGTCTGTGCAGAGCACTAAACACTATTCTAGCCAGTCGAGAAGTCACGTCTTCAAAGCGGTCTACCCTTTCATAATTTGTGACGTCGCATAAAAATTTGTGACGTGACCACGCGGATGTTTCCATGTATGGTACTGCTGTCACTTCCCTGTTCGCGTCTGCCTCGCGCCCTTATAGGTCCATGCTCGCGCTTCCCGCCACTGAAAGTGTTCCGGAAGGAAGGTAACCAATCACAACGGAGTGGGGTTTGCAGGAGGGGGGGAGGGTAGCGGTGATGGCCGATGCACAGGCGGAGGGAGCGGAGATTGCCGAAGCACACACACTCAAGTGTTGACAGGATGTGCTGGATCGCCAAAATAAGAGAAAGAGCTTCCCGAAAATCTACATAGTTTTTTGTGATGTGATTCGTGTCAGGTTGCTCTATAGCAGTGTAAAACAAGAAATTAAGACCAGAAAAGTAGTATAATAGGTCCTCTTTAATGTTATGACGTTTTTAGTTAAAGGTGCAGTCAAAGATTCTAGAGAATGGTTGTTGTCAAAATCAATGAATGTCTCCTCACGATCCTCTCTACCTGTCCTTACTGTGCGTGCGCTGAGAGAAATTCCGTGTTAATACACATCCTTGGCTCCGTAAAACGGGCATGTTGCTAGCTATGGTGGAACCCTTTGTTAACATACCCCCTTTTTTTTACATACCAGTTTACAGAGCCTAGTTTGTGTATTAACACCAGATGTATTTTACGGACAGGTAGCGGATCATGCAGAGACATACACTGATTTTGCCAAAAAGTTATTTTGAAAACCAACGTTCTCCGGAATCACTGGCGGTGTTTGCAGAGACGCCCAAACTATAACAAAATAACGTCCCTTTCGCTTTTTCCCCACCTGCACTTTTTCTGATAAACCCCTGTCAGATTTCTCTCCCCTTATGATGTCAAGAGGGGAGAAGCCACGCCCCCCTCATTACCAACCTAACTTTGCACTACCTCCACCTGTGATAAGCACAGCCCCAGAAACCCCTGAATCTAACTGTCATTTAGATTAAAAACCGTCCGTTAGATTCAGGGCCAATCAGAGCAGACTGGGCTTTTTGGAAGGCGGGGCTTAAAGAGACAGGCTCTAAAACAAACCCTTTCAGACAGAGGCTGAAAAAAGGCGATTTAGCCATGGCACTGACGTAAATAAACTTTTTTTGGGGGGGGGGACAGTTCACCATGAGAACAGTTTCTAGTAGAAACCAAAATTACACTTTTTGAATCTTAAAATGAGTATTATATGTGATGTGACCTTTAAGAAACACCTAAAGGAAGCCTCTGATTCTCTCTGTTTAGGTGCAGAAACATGTCGTACTCATCAGACCTTCCTCAGGTCAGCGTCATCTTCATCTTTGTCAACGAGGCCTTGTCCGTGCTGCTGCGCTCCATCCACACGGCCATCCAGAGGACGCCGGCCCACCTGCTCAAGGAGATCATACTGGTAGATGACCACAGCAGCAGCGGTAAGAGACACTGGCCTATCACACAACTGTGTCAGGCGGACAGCACCCTCACTAAATGTAAAGCTTAGCCTCAAACACAGAGTTCACGGTCGTTAACACCCTCCGTCCATCCACTGGCAGCAGGCGGTTTGAGGTGGGATAAGAAGGTGTGTCTCCCTATTGGCAACACATTTATTTTCGAGCCTTCAATTCTCGGCCATAGATGTTATGGTGAAATTGAATAGTATTTAATGAATCAATTTATATTAAGAAGAAAACTATTGATATTTTGCATAATTCATCACTCTTGATTTGATCTTTTTTGGGGGGTTTAGTGTTTCATAGATGATTCCCCTTGAGAATAATAAAGTATTCTGTACTTACAGGCACGTAATGGACCACATCTTATCCAATTTTAATAGAGAATGCACACGACCTTGGAGATACAATGGAAACAAAGTCTGCGGTTTGTAGTGGGGAAGTGTAGTTTGGGAGCTTTCTTGATTGATTATATGCACACACCACTTTGTGGAATAAGAAAGTCATTCTCCTTCTAGTCCTTTCCTTATGCTAACTCTAGTTATATCAGTCTCCCTACAGAGGACAGATGGACAGCATTAGGAACTGTTTAGCGTTTTTTGAAATACACTCAATCACAACACTTCGAAAAGGTTGATACCCCTTTATACAACTCTCAATGTGTGTACATTACAAAGCTTGAGCCAGGCGATGCTTATCTTAGCTTAGCATACATACTGGAAGTAAAGGGAAACAGCTAGCCTGGCTCCATCCAAAGCTGACTTAGCTGACTTAATTAGCGGCGTGTTAAACCTAATTTGTTTGATAAGCAAATAAATCATTCATGGTTTTATGGAAAGTTTTTCTTCCATCTTTGGAACAGAAGCTGGAATCATACAATCATTGTAAAGGCTTTGAAAATATTAAATGAATGGAACTATTCTTCCATTTTTGGGATGTGTTGATCGTGTGCACATACTGCTCACTTTTTCAAGTGCTAGTGATGCTACATCCTCTGCTGCCTTCACGACACAGAATTATAATAGGCACGATCAATAAACAGCTTCTCACCTTATGGTCCCCTTGTTGTGTTGTGTGGACGCTCAAAGTAAATTGATTAAATTAGCCAGCTCATTATGTTTAATTTGCTCCCATCTTTCCGGTTCCCTCGCGGCCCACAGTCATCAAACTGGAGCCACTTGAGGGGAACTTAATGGCCTTGCATCCGGCGTGCAGAGCCTGAGTCGTAGCAGGTCCATTGAGGGTAGTGTCGGGTCAAGAGAGGCCTAAATACTTCCCCAGAGGGGTGTGGAATCATGTTTGTGGGCCCTAACAACTGACTTATATAATCATTATTATTGTTCAATATCTCAGCCAACAATGAGCCAAACAGCAATGTCATCAACTTCACTTCAGTACCAAGGACAGCGCACACCATGGGTCTGTCTGTCACTATCTATCAATGGAGAAAGATGTTACTCCGCAGCAACATAAAGAGGTGTCCCCCCCAATCTCAACAATTTGACTAAGATATGAATCACACTTTGAAGCGTGCCGGCTCATCTCTTCTACTTATACAAACAAAGATCAGCCACTGAAACACAAACGCTTTTTTACCTTCCTTGCTCTGTGTTGCTCAGAGATTCCTGGTTCAGTTCCAAGATCATGAATAATTCAGTAAACTCCAAACAACAACAACAACAACAAACACAAATGAATGTCTAGTTTTTGATCCCCATGCGTTCATACTGGTTAACCTGCTAAAGCCTCTGAAAAAGTTGCTCTGCCTTAAAACATCTGGCCATTCAAGCTTTTTCCTTTTCATTTTCTGTTTTCCATTTTTCCATTCCGTTACCACAGTGAAACTATTACCGGAAAAACATTAAAAAAAAAATCCTGCTGGGCGGAGATCTACTTCATGTGTATTCTGAAACTAAAATAATCTTCTCATTGATATCAAACTGAATTCATAAATCTTTTTGCTCAGTCTTATTAAAATCTATTTCAAAAACTAAATTACAAAGTCTAACAAAATAGAGGGGTCCCCTAGCCTGGCAAAATATAGAATTGTATTATGTAAAACAAAAAATCGCTACGTATGCAGCAGGTGAAGCAGCCATTTGATGCTGTGAAAGCCTAAACTAAATAAATGGAGTTTAAGTTTAATATATATACATTTGAACTCAAGTGAGCAAACCAGCAGATATTTTTAATTATATTTAGTTTTGGGATAACTTCTTATAACTTTTTTTCAAGCAGTAGAATCAATCTCTTCCTGTCTTTGAACTTAAGGGTCTAACCTGCAGTTTACTGCTCTGACAACACTGCAGCTAAATAAAAGCCAAATGAAGAGCTGATCACACTTAGTTTGATGAATAGCTTTCTCCTCACCTTATAGGGCAAATATCTAGAAGTGAATAATTACAGTTAGCAGCTCTGACTCCTTTAGGTGAGCTACAGCCCAGGCCCTCTATATTTTATGTCCCACTTATTTTATATTCTGCTTCAGATGGTGCAAAAAAGGGGGATCGGGACATGTGCAGGCATTAACTGCATCAGTGGTGTATGAAAACAAGATTAAAAGTTATTACAGCAGTTGAGGCGTGCCGGGTGCTGCTTGTCTGTTAGCGGCTAGATGTTAAACAACTGCATCACGTACAATGGAACATATTTCACTGCTGCCAAATCTATAATTACCTTTATGAGAAATCTGCCCGCTGCCTTCGCCTGCAGTTTTTTATGGCTCTCTCTCTCTCTCTCTCTCTCTCTCTCTCTCTCTCTCTCTCTCTCTCTCTCTCTCTCTCTCTCTCTCTCTCTCTCTCTCTCTCTCTCTCTCTCTCTCACACTGCTCCTCTGTTCTTCAATAATACAGTACATCAAAGTTTAGTTATAGAAACTGCACAGGGGTGAATGCTGATTAGTGCAGCAAGCGCTGGGATAAATCGATTCCACATTTACTTCAAATGATTCCCACCCTAATGCATCAAAATGTTTTGAATGAACAATTCTCCAGGAACTATGATTGAATGCCTTTTGCTTGGCGGGGCAGTAACAATGGCACGGCGGAGGTGGCGACTCATAATGAAGGTAATTGATGAACGATTACTCTGAAAGTGCAAGTGCTTGATCATCATTGCAGCTTATTGATTGTAGACAGTGTAGTTATGAAAAATGAGGGTCGGCTGAGGCAAAGAGGTTGAAATGCAGTTACACTCATTCTGCGTTGTCACCGGAATAGTGAATGTGCAGAGACATTAGGAGGATGTATCACAAAGCCTCAAAAGTGCTGAGGCCAGCCAGCCTCCAGTGATGTCACAAGGACATTATCTGGAACTCTCAGCCAAATATATACGTCATGAATTATACCAGTTCAACAATTCCTTCAAAATTAGGGCCTGCAAATAATTTATTTTTTATTTGTTTACCATTATTTGTATCTTATTCAACATATATCATTTTAATAAACCGATGAATTGCTCGGTCTGTAAAATGTTAGACAATAAATTGAAAGGACAAAAAAAAATTCCTGTATATTTTCAACCATACCAGCATTGTAGCTCTAGGGACATTGGCCAGTCCACTATTTTGGTCCAGTCCAAAACAATCTGAACTGCTACGTAATCTGCTAGACAATGCATCCTCCTAATGGTGTTGTAAACTGACATCTCTTTTGGCGGCACCATGATGCTGCTGACTCCCTGACTTTTAACGCTGCCATCAGGTCAAATTTGAAATTTGTCCAAAACGTTGCTTTATGACCAAGTCTACTTTACCTGCAGTACAGTAACTAATAACTTCAGCCTCAGCAATGCTTTGTGTTCAGTGCTAAATATCAACTTTTAGCATGCTAAACCCAGATATTGAACAGTAAAGTAAACTATAAAGATAGTAAACATTATATGTGCTTTACATCTATGTGTGAACATTGTAGAAATAAGGTTAGGAGGCAATGTGAGATAAAAAATATTTCGACTTGACTGAACAATGTGCATGTATCCCAGACACTCATGAATCTGCTAACAGAACAGAGACGAGTGCGAGAGGGGAAAGCCTGAAGTAAATCATCGGAAAAAGCATAGTCTCTGATGAGGCACACTCGAGGCGTACAGTACATCCGCATAGCTTTCTGCTTGAAAAACATGCTTGCTTAACTTTGATCCAAGCTCTACTTATTCCTAATGCTGAAGATGTAGAAGCTGAGCCTGATATGTTGAGATGGCTTTCCCTCTGTCACATACTCTCAGGGTGCAGTGTACATTGCGTGCCGCTAAGAAATGTCGAATTGCCATTTGTTTTATTCAGACAAGAATGGTGTTATTCTTACAATGAGCAGGGTGTGCTCCCACATCCCTGCATCTGCTGAGATATTTTTACACATCAAGTCATTAATAACACTTTAACAATAAAACATCACTGTCACCTCCTTTCTTACCTGGAGCTTCGCTGAGCTAAATAAAATGAGAATGGCAGAAAAATAAGCTAAGAAGTCTTGTATGATAAAACACTGTAGCCTATTTATTTTCTATGTTGATAGCACATTTGATTTTGAGATTATGTTCTATTAAATATTGGCGGTAATAAAGAAGCATTTTGGCATGCCTTAGCTGGGTGGCATTGGATGGATTTTTCCCACAATGTTCAGGTATGTTGGCTATGATCACAGCACCATGTGTGTCCAGATGTGGAAGGAACATCACCTGAGAGTGAAAATGATAATCAAAATTAAACCATTTTCTGAATATGGGTCTACAATTGCAGAGGTTAAAAGCTATTTGTGATTCACTTTCATTAATGAAAAAAAGTTTTGAATTCTAGTGCTGAAAAAATGTGTTGAATAGTATATAATTATCGATAGAGAAAATATGAATGACCAATCATTGTAATTACATTCTAAATGCCAAGCTCTTTCTCTTGTCCATTTGTTTTAATGTCACAGGAGGATATAAAATCGTCTAGGTTTAGGACTTTTGGTCAGACAAACAAAGCTGTGTTAACGTCACCATGGGTTTTTGTCTTGATCGTTACAGTTTAACCACTTAGACTTTTGGATGCTACCTCAAACAATTTTCAACTGTCCTTAAAGGCCAGGACACACCAGCCCGAAAATCGCCGTCGTTGAGTCGATAGGGGGTCGGGAGACGAATCTGTTTGGTGTGTGCCGTGACGTCGGCCGACGTAGAGGTCGTCGGGCTTGTTTTGAGCCGATTGAACATGTTCAATCGGCAGCCGACCGTCTTTCATTTGGAGCAATTTGATTGGTGGAGGGCTAGCGAATCAGTGAAGCCCGGAAGTGAGGCGGGTAGCACAAATAGCTAACAACAGCTAGCCATCGTTTTAATGTGTTTGTTCGTTTCGTTTTGAGAGTACTCACATGCATCAACCCTTGTTGACTGCTCGACACCATGCTCGACACTCTCTGCTAAAAATTGTGCTCTTATGGTCCATAAATATAAATACGTATTTCTATCTATGTTTATGCTCTAGAGAGCTGTCCCATCATTTCCGGCTTTCGTATTTTTTCGGGCCACAATACAGATTAGCGCCGCCTGCTGTTATGGAGACATTACGTCCCGCGCAAGCAACAGAGCGTACGGAAAGTCAGCAGTCAGTTTGGTGTGTTCTCTGGCCGCGACGGGAAGCCTGGAGCTTCCTGAAACGGCCGACTCCATTTTTTGCGTAGTCGGAACAAGTAGAAACAAGTCGGACTGGTGTGTCCTGGCCTTAAAACATAATGTTCAAAATTCCAATTTTAAAGCTGTAAAAAAAAAACTTAGGACAAGTGAGCTGATGAGTTGTCAGCGTGACGTCGTCCAAAGGAAACACCAGAATACATCAATCTAATTTTCAACTGGAGAATCCTCTGGCAATCTTCCTGAGCCCAGCAATTCTCATATAGCATTTTTTGTAATGGACATGAGACACACAATGCTCCTTATTTTTCGGCAGTCGGCAACTTTTTACAGTGTGGACCACAAATTAATTGGATGACTATAGGTGCGCTTGATTTAATGTCTGGATTCTGTATGCTTGGAAAGTAATCTCACGTGTGCGTCTAACACAATAAAGGTACTCTTCAAATACGCCCAACTCCAGTTTGTTAAATGAGTCCATCTTTCTTCCAGGTCAAGCAGCAAACTGTGGCTCATTAAAGGAAAACAGAGAGACTGGAGAACACAGGCTGATGGTAATAATGAATAGAGAGAGGGATAGAGTGAGGCAGAAGCTGTAGCCCGCAGGCAGGATTACCATACAGAGAAAATCACAACGAGGAAATGAAGATGTGAGCTGTTCCACTATTCTTTGAATAAGTTAAGGTTTAGCATTGTGTGTGTGTGTGTTCCCTTTATTTTGATTTCTTCTGTCCTTCCGCATCAGTTATTTCATACCTGTCTTGCACACATTCAGGCAGACAGAAAGACACACTAAAATAGACAAACACACACACGCGCACACACCTACGCACGCACGCACACACACACACACACACACAAACACACACTGATGGCAATGAGCTCCCATGAAAATATGTTGGAAAAATAGGGAATTCTTCTTCAAAGTGGTCAACTTGTACATTTAAAAGTATTTAAACAGACTAAAGTTTAAAGATCATGTATGTTTGTATGACTAAATGTGTTAACAAAAATCTTATCAGACACCACAGTACACACATTCATGGTGCACACACGCAAACTCAATGATGTTTTTTTTCTCTGTCCGGTGGAGCTGTGGGTGTTTCTTTGGAAGCTATGTCGATAACATCAATGCTACAACAGGCTTCAGTGAGTTTTCTTTAACACTGAGTGTATTTGCGTCTCTGTCTCTCTCTCTCTCTCTCTCTGTCTCTCTCCTTCTCTGTCTGTCTCTCTCTCTGTCTCTCTCTCTTTCTCTCTCTCTCTGTCTCTCTCTCTCTCTCTGTGTCTCTCTCTTTTTCTCTGTCTGTCTCTCTCTCTGTCTCTTTCTCTCTCCATCTCTCTCTGTCTCTCTCTCTCTGTGTCTCTCTCTCTTTCTCTCTCTCCATCTCTCTCTGTCTCTCTCTCTGTCTCTCTCTCTCTCTCTCTGTCCAGTGGAGCTGAAAGAGCACCTGCAGAGCTTTGTGGATGAGACCAACGGCCAGCACGGCCCCGGGTTCATCAAGGTGGTGCGCCATGACAAGCAGGAGGGACTGATCAGATCCAGGGTCAGCGGGTGGAGGGCCGCCTCAGCCCCTGTCGTCGCTCTGTTCGACGCACACGTGGAGTTCAACACTGGATGGTGAGCAGCATGGCTTCTTTAGCTTGTACCGTATACTGAAAACTACAGCCGTGTGTCCGCGTTAAGTTAAAACTAGAATTAAAAGGTGCAGTCAGTTATTTCTAGAGAACACTTTTTGTTGTCAAAATCACCTCACGTCAAACATCATAGTCTAGGCTCTGTAAACGGGTATGTAAACAAAGTGGGCCCATCGTAGCTAGCAACATGCCAGTTTATACAGCCTATGATGTGTATTCACACTTTTTTTCCCCCCCGAGTACACACAGCACAGACAGGTAGCGAATTGTGAGGAGATATTCACAGATTTTGACGAAAAGTGATTTTGACAACATGCGTTCCCCAGAATCGCCGACTCCCCCTTTAAGCAGTAACACACTTCTTGACCTTCCTGAAGATGTTGTCGTGGTGACAGCCGATGAGTCTATAGCATTCTTCAATTTGACTGAGGTTTAGGGCTTCATTCTGTCCTATTCTATCTTTTTCTTATTTTTAACAAACAGTAGTATTCTCCATTCAACACACATAGCCTACTGGGTGACGTGTTCCTCCATTGCCATGAATGCACACTCCGAAGTTTCATTTTCACTGTCCCACCCACACAACCCTGCTGTGGTACATACCCTTAATCCCATTGGCCCTCATTTATCAAACTTGCGTGGAAACTGGTGCAGATTCTGGCGCAAATACCTCCCTACGCCAGGTATCGCGTGGGATTTATCAAACAGTCGTATCTCGCCAATCTCAGCGTACGCCACGCCATTATTGATAAATCCAGCGGCTGAAAACGATCGTACCACGCCCCTATATTTTCTCAGTTTAGAGGCCTCGCCCAGAGGTTTTGCGACATGGATATGCGCATTACGGTACAAAAGAGGAACTTATCTGAAGTAGAAATTGACAGAATAACAGCGAAAGTAGAAAAATAAAGAGTTTCATTTCGGAGCATTACAAGCGGCATCAAAGAAGGACAGAAGGCAGCAGTTAGGAAGGAAATAACTGCTGCGGTCAACAGCGTTGGTGTTGACAACAAACGATCTCCAGCTGAGGATTTTGCATTTTAGGTTTAGCCTACATATGGCTATTGCTCAAATGCTATAAAACAGCATATACAATTATATGTCGCCATTTCTTTGAATAGATGAAGAAAAAGTGGTCTGACTCAAAAATCGCCACTAAAAAAAGCGTGTTGCTGTTCTGAAATGCAACCAACTGGGCTGGGGGTGCGGGCATAATATAAGTGGTAGAGGAGAAAAAGACGAGAAAAAGACGCACCAACTGTCCGATAATGGTCCCCATAAAAGAAATACACGTCTGCAGAATGATTAAAATGTATTGGCCCTTTTAGATAGCACTACTCAAAAGGGGTTTAAAAACTAAAAATAACACATTTTGCGTTTTACTCATGACAGCATGCGCTTGGTCAGCCCGGCCGTCAGCTGCACAAGCCGACCCGGCAGCGATCAGCTGTGAGAGCGCCCACCGTCCTGCTCCACCAGCAGATCGGAAAAACGTGCCGGTTAACGGTGGAAATAAATCGCTCGCTTAAGCATCAATGACACAAGAGGAATTAACATCTAAAAAGTGCGTCAAATAAATAAAATGTTAAGCTGAATGTTGTGCCGTGTATTTTTTATCATAAAGAGCAGTGTAGGCCTACTACATATTTAATACTGTGGCTAACATTTTGAATGAATGCAGCCCCCGTGCCTCAGTGTCCCCCCAGCTGCTCCAGACGGAGACAACTGCCCTTTCGCAGTCCCATGCAGCGCTCCTAAGTGGCCGGTGTGCACTATTGAATCAGTGCTCCTACTCAGTTGCACACCATAAGCTGCACATTTTTAAGTGATTAATATCTTTATTTCGGTCTGAGCAAACACTGCATTTGTATTATCTTCTAATAATTGTCCAACAAAGTAATCGGCTACCCGGCACAGCCTGCACTGCGAGTCCATGCTGTTTACAAACTTGCGTACACGAGCTGAGAGCTGGCGTGGGATTTGAGCGTACCCTACGCTCACGTCCATATTGATAAATGCCGAGGTTTGCGTGGAAATGTACGTACACCCAAATTTCTGGTCTACGCAAGGTTGATAAATGAGGGCCATTGAGACTACATGCACCAGCCCACCCCCTTAACACATTGGAAGTGTTGGTCTTTTCATTGGATTTTCAAAAAAAAAAAAAAAAATGTAGAAAGTTGCCAGAATGATCCTTAGAGAAAGAAAAGAAGAAAAGAACACCCCCGTAGACTTTGCAGAAAACAGCATTGCTTCTCAACATTTCCAAAATGTTCCTTTCCCTCAAAATGTGGCCCTATGTTCACCATAGCTTGATGGTCCCACAGGCCTATGGTCGCGAAAATGGCGATTCGGTTCAGGCATCACAGCTGGGTGGTTAGGGTTAGGGTAAGGGGACAGGGAGAGGTTAGAATAGGAGTGATACCAACACACACTGACACATACTTTTCTCTATTGTATAGTTAGATTACTTGAAATGTGGGACCATTGGGCTGTGGGAACATAGGCACACTGCCGTTTTTCTCTTTTAACCATTGAATTTACCTTGAACAATCCATCTAGACATGTTTAAACCACACACTGAAATGTCAATTCTGCAAACAGGTAGAGTCTATGGCATTTCAGACCATGTTTACAAAGTGAAAACTAAAAGATTTTCCCTTTTACGTTTCCGCGTTCAGACGCAATTGTTTTGAAAACTGGTTTCAAAAGTTTACGTTTTCAAGACTGCGATTGCTGTTATAATGTAATTTATGTAAATGATAGGCTGCAACCGTAAACATACCGTCGTGTTTGTGCCGTTATCATTTCCAATGTTAACAGGCTCTCAATCAGGGCATTGGAGTATCTGCACTGATGCAAGTGTTCCACAATTTCCTTCTCGTCCTAAGCGGCTGTTAGCAGCTACATGATAGAGCATGAATGATAAACGCTGGGGCAAAGAGAGGAAGATGAAGGGGAGACTGAATGTTGAATGTTTGCATTTCGTCAGCAATCACTTTGTTTAAAAGGTTGCTGATTAAATCAGGAGAGTGGCATGGTTTCACTGTGTGGGCATTTGTTTTTCCTCGGGACTCTTCAGTTTATCTGGCAGAGCAGCGGTGAGGAATTTAAAATCTGAATGGCACAAAACAATCTATTTAAAAGCCGGTTCATGGAGGGATTATTCTATTACCCCGCCTCTGTTTGAACACTGTTAAGACTTACTGATGTACTGGAGCTGTAACCCATTTCCCTGTAAATATATCATTTAAACAGGGGCAAAACTACAGCTCCATAAAGCCACAGAGGCATACTGTGGCATATTTATTCGTATTTTGGGTCACCAACTATAAGATGATTGCGTGAAAAAACTGCAAGTGAAGTGATTTAATTGCATACTTTCTGTTGTAAAAATAAAAAAAAATAAAAAAGGCTGATTAAGTAGAGGTGGCTGGTTCCACCTAGATTAGCTCAAATTAAGAAATGGGGCACCATCTTGTTGACAGGGAAAATTGATTGCTACTTTTCTAATAAGGTGCATACAAAATACTACAATATAAATTGGAAGTCTGATTATTAATTCACTAAAATAACTATAACCAAATTGCCCTTTTAAGAGAGAGTGTATGCAAAGTTAGAGGATATGGAGTTCTGCATGGAAAAGGTTATGTGTGGTCAGAGAAGGATAACAGATTCGAGATGAACAGATGAAGGATAGTGGTTACTGTAGTAACTCCACTCACTTTGAGCCTGTGCAACACGTTAACTGATATCAGCTTAGCAGTGGATACCTTATAACCTCACTACGAAACAACACAACCACAAACGTAGTTACAGATCAAAATCAGTACATGTACAGTATGTGCAAAGGTTAAACATTCCTTTGTTTAGCAATGTGCTAATGCTATTTGCCCAGTTGCCTTAACGATGCCAGTCAAAGTCCTTTGATGTGCAGGAGCCGGTGATCCTGTTTGGAAAAGTTGTGGTTTCGGTTATGAATGGAGGTCTTGCTGTGAAGTGTTCTACTTTATGACAGAACTGGTCCTTCTTCAAAGAGAGATAGCGGCTTTGGGCCAACTTGCTTCAGTGTTCCTTTTACTCACAGCTGGCAGACTGAAACATTCTGATTTGGTGTTTGAGTTACTGTTTAAAGAAATACAGTCAGGAAGTGCCAGCTACAGGCGAAAGCAGGAACAGTGACATGCTGGTGTCACTTGGGAGCTGTGTACAAATAAATGAGAGAGGGTGACCCACTAAACCCATCTGTATTGTGACCATGTAAAGAAATCAAATGCAATATTAATAAGTTTTTCAATTAATTCACGTTATTATTACCTGAGGGCAAATTCTTTTCGAATGTGGGCAAGTCATAAGCAGACATGTTGGTGTGTTGTAAGCTTTGTGTCCCTGTATATATGCAAATAAAATCAGAGAGAACAAAGTCGAATGACAATCTTAGCCAATAATTGTTCACCTACTCCAATATATGTGTCAGAAAATCTACGTCTTACTATGTTATGCCATTATGACTAAGGCATCAAGAATGAAATGATGGATGAGCCTCTCTGCTTTTTGTTTGTAGCGTTAAAAAGATAACTAGATCAGTGCGCTCTGGTGGCGTAGTGGATAGAGCGTGTACCATATTGGCTCCGGCCTTCGTTGCAGTGGTCGCGGGTTCAAATCCGACCTGCGGACCTTTACTGCATGTCATCCCCCCTCTCTCTCTCTCTCTGTCTCCCCATTTCAACTCTGTACTGTCAAATAAAGCTTGAAAATGCCAAAAAATTATCTCATAAAAAAAAAAAGATAATTAGATGTCCACGAATAATCCATCTGTATATAACCAAGTAATGTCATTTAAGAACTCCTCACATGCTGCAAACGATGCATGGTTTCAAATAAGAACCCAGCAACAATTGTGTGGAGCGCTGCCTCTTCCATCAAAGTTGGCGTCATGTCGGAAACAGTGATGGGACAAGCTGCTCTCGTTTTCGATGAATTCACTGCCGTACGCTGAAGAGTAATTACAGTTCAAAATTGCATTGGACAGCCCAATCTGCTCAAGGACATAGGGCTGCAACAGGGAAGGCATGCTGTCACTCATGTAGCTTAATCAGTGCTGCACTCCTTGTAAGAAACGGCCTCCTCCAGTCCTTAGGCTACGCACTATGTTGGTTTAATCGCTTTTCAGATCTTAGCTCCCCAGATTTAAGATTAAGGAAAGAGAATATCAAAGTAATCTCTGTTTTTCCTGGACAGAGTTAAGCATCATTGTTAAAGCAGTCGGGGCTGCACAGTTTCATGGTCTTAAACTTTTGATCAGATGATGAACAGCCTGTTTGAGTTTAAATTCAGTTTGGATTCAGTTTTCAATAAATTACTTCATTTGTTTTTCTTGTCTCTTGCTCCTGATCTCATTCTGAAGCTCTACTTGAAACTTGGTTCCGAATCAACCACCCAGAAATGCAAATACTTTGCAATTCCCCCCGCGGTCTTAAGATTTTAGTTCAGGAGTGTATCATATTACATTTATCATTCAGCATGTCTCTTCCATACAGCAGATGATATTAATTAAAGTTTCAATTGTATTGTTGCAGCTCATATTAACACCAACCATGTATTATGTCCAGACATGTACAGTATGTTGACGCACAGTTTGCAATTTGATGATGATTCCTCTCAGCACTTTGAGTAATGAGACCAGTGGTTAATTACTGACCTCATTAGCGTAGCTGGTTTATTTTTAATATGTCACAGTGATGAAGCAGCTGAGGTTCAAAACACTCTCTCTACCTCACAGAAATCAATTACCGTTTTCTTTTCTTTCTCTCCTTTTTTCGTTTTTATAGCACAAGTTGAATGTCAATCTCTTTGAGCCATGGACACATAGTCACCTCAGGGTCCCCTCTTTTAAACACTGGGATACAACCGCTCTGCTGTTAACCTGTTTATCATTTTGACAGCCTGAAAAATATTGCACGCTAACACACTTCATTGGGAGCACACACACTCAGGCACCAAACCTATTTGCAGGCAGGTAGCACAGTACACACACACACACACTTCATTATTATGCCTGGGTTGGATCCAAAATAACATTTATTGCTGCCGTGTTGCAGATTAGACAAGAAACACTTACAAGGTTCTTAACCCTCAACTCATCCACCTACTCCAATCCTATCTCTCTCCCTCTTTCTCTGCACACACGCGCACACACACACACACACAAATACACACACACACACACATACAAATACACACACACACACACACACACACACACACACACACACACACACACACACGCAGAACCCACACAAACCTCCCACATATTGCCACAGTATGACTAATGAAATCACTCTTGGCGGAGATACAAAACGAGTTCAGCTGGAGATGAACATTTTCTCTACTTCCTTCCCTCATTTCTAACGGCCACACACACACACACACACACACACACACACACACACACACACACACCATTTGCAACACTTTTCTTGGTGTCTAAATTTTTTTTTGTCCCGGCGCTACATTGCAGTGATTAGTTGATGTTGTGGTTGTACCAGCGTTATTAGCACTTTCTCTCTTACACATCCCATTTCCCATGTATACTCATCGGTGTGCGTGCTTCAGAGATCCTCTTTTCCTCTCTTTCTTTCTTTCTTTCTTTCTTTCTTTCTTTCTTTCTTTCTTTCTTTCTTTCTTTCTCCTTTCTACATTCGTTTCTCCGTCCTCCTGCATACTTTCCTGCCCACCCTCTCTCACACAGGATATCATAAAAAAAACTTGAGAAACGACTGTATAATTACCAACAACGGGGACAACTGCTCGATCTGCATAATTGTCTCCACCATATGTGGCAATTATGCGCCATGTTGGCTATTTTCAGTCAACCACGGGTAATTACATGGTGTTTTATGTTACAGAGAAATGTCTGAGTGTAATCAATGTAATCCTCAATCATCTACCACCTCCAGTACACACGCTCCACTAGTCACTCTCACACCTAATTGAACATAATGGCATGATGAGATATATGTGTTAGTGTGTGTGGGGATCGGGCAGAAGCCAATTTGACAGACAACTCGCCAAATAAGGGAAAAAAAGCACTGATTGTGTCGCCATCTCTCCTGAAAGGTCTCCTGGTTCAATATAGCCCACTTCCAACTGTGATGTAGACGAGCACAAATACATAACTTAATTTGGATTGTTATCAGGATCAGCTATTACCAGCAGAGAAAGCAAAGAAAACCTTTTTTTTTTTTTTTTTTAATCTTTGCTACTTGGTTGGTAAATACTGAATAGTTTTGCTACACATTGGCAGTGTGGTGTGTATTCAAGATATTTGACAGCCACAGCACATATACAAGGAAGTCATGAACAGTTTTTTTTACCACTCATCTTGCATATGACCGCTTGGCTGTGTTTGTGGATTCCTTTAGAAAACTTTACTCATCTTCATACAACAGCTACAATGAAGAAGCGTATAGTGTGTCAAATAATGTCCAACCAGAGATGTTGCTGCTTAACCACTAAGCCACCAGGGCCAATCAAATAAGAATGGCTTTGCTGATTGGTAACCTTGTGTTTAGGGTATTGAATGGGTGATATCAACGCTCTGATATTTGATCCCCACACCATGTGCTTCAGAGCTCCCCAGATATGTTAGCATTCCGCTGTGAGAGAAATGACTTCTCCTAGGTTGTCTCACTGTGTGAACACCGTAACCTTTACCGTGACTAGCAGAGCTTTCTTTGTAGTGAAGGTTGCACTAATTGGGTGGCCAGCCGGTCAAAATCTTTTCCTCTATACAGTAACTTCATTTCCAGGGCTTTCCGGGTGGGCTCACTGGAGGTATTTATGAGTTTTTGTTGTGTGTGAAAAAAAAAGAAGAAAAGTAAGCCATAGGCGAGGTTTAAAGAACAATCAGGGTGCAGGATGAAAGAGTGCCCCCCTCCCCCTTCCCCTCTACCCCCTCCTCTTTGATGTCAGGACTTTGTGATGTTATTAATCCTATACCTCTGGTACTGTGCGTGGCTGAACTGATAAAAAAAACATGAATGATTGTGATTGGTGTGTTCTTCTCTCTTGTGGGACAGTCAGGCGTATAGTTTGCATTTAAATGACAGCCTTTTGGCCGTTTCTATCCCCACCAGATATCGGCCATCATGTCTTCTCCAGATGCAATGATGTGTGAATTGTCTTAGCATTTTGCATTCACCAGATGTCTGATTTTTTTTCCCCCTTTTGCTGGCTCTCTGCTGACCTTGCTTGATCTTTTTCCTTTTTTTTCATTCTGTCCCAAAATATATAAAAAAAGACAATACTGAGAATTACCTTGGCATTTTAATTGGTTTGCACATTTCTGCCATGAGTAATGGGGTCCTACATGAACACATTATTTTTAGCCAAAGTTAAAACAATGTTTATGACAGATAGTTTTCCCTGTAATCTTCTTACTCATTTGAAAAGGCCAGCGCTCTGGTGGCAATCAGTGATGATAAATTCTTCCGTGCACTAACCAGATTTTGGCAGGGCTTTATCCAGAATTTTTGAGAGTTATTTGGTCACTGCCTGTTAAGCCATTGGCCGAGTAGTGTTGACTCTGACCTTTAGTTTTGTTGGTGAGCTCATATTAGCTCCTTTCAGACTGTTTTCAGGGCTGAGATGTATCTTTTTACCTTGTCAAATCTCCATTACTGGCTATGTCACTTTTTTCTATTTGCCGAGTATCTTAAAAAAGAAGATGTGTTACCCTGACAAGCAACCCTGACAAGCACAGCGGAATGCTAACATATGTGGGGTGCTCTGAAGCATATGGTGTGGGGATCATGAGTGTAATTAGTGGATCCAGTGTAATTAGTGGCATAACTGAACATTGATTGGCCAGCCCTCCATTGGGCATATCACCCTTTGAGGAACCACCTTTTATTTTTTTTAACCTTTATTTATACAGGTAAATCCCATTGTGACCGAAGACTCTTTTACAAGGGAGACCTGTTTTCCTTTCCCACGTTACCATTCACACACACACATTCATACACCGATAGCAGGCTAACTATCGACATTCACACGAGGCAAGGTGGGTGAAGTGTCTTTCCCAAGGACACAACAACCATGACACAGGTGGCAGGACGGTGGTTAAGGTTAGATGTCTTAATGGTTAGATGCTTTTAATAAAAAAACAAAAATAAACGTACTTATAAATAAATACTTAAGATTTAAACAAGGTTATGTGCTATAGAAAAGGGAACACATTTGGGAATGTTTCATTCTTATATATAAACAGACAGTGTTCTCTGAAGTATTTGAGCCATGCTGATAGTTAGTTAATGGCGGAATCGATGATGTTCATGTGGTAGATGAAGCATATCTGAGGCTTTTTTTTTGTTCATCCAACAGTGAGAACCAAAATTCAAACTGCCTGCTCCATTTCTTTGACACGTAGTGTTCCTCTTCACTAGCTTACACCCCTTCAGCAAAACCTCTGTATGAACAGATTACTGCCCAGGCTGCCAACAACCCTTTGTGAATCTCAAGAGCCCTCCCTACCACATGCAAGGCCTTCATCAAAGCCATGGCCCTGCAGCTTTAAATCCAACTGACTGTGATATTACCTGATCAAGGACTCTGCTTAGTTTGTAGGCAAGGCGATGGTCGTTTCTGAGTTGGACTCTAGACTTCAAGGGGGGGGTGCTCCCTGGGCTGTGGCCAAACTCGCCTTTGGCAGAAGTCAATTCCTACACAATAACCACTTCCTGTACCTCCTTGTGAATTAACACCTTGGAAGGGTTTACAAGACTAAGTAGGGGTGCCCTCTGATCTCTCCAGGGGCCTCTGAATAGTCCAATCTCCTACCCTATAAGCCTCCTTTCCTATGCCTTAACCCCAAACGTCATGGGGTTAAGGAGAGATGAAAAGGTGCCTCCTATCGAACATAGGAAAAGACAGCACTGTGAATTCGACTCCACTTTTCCTATCAGTATTGCTGATGTGAGTCACTTGCGTGAAACTACACTATTTTCCGAAAATGGACTACAACAAGCGCTCGTTTGATCCATGCGTTCTTTTCATATTGATTTTAATCAGGTTGTCGCCAACAGAGTGAGAATCACTTGGCCAAGTGGAATATCTAAGGCCACTTGAAGCCCAATTCACATGTGGAAAAAAAGAGGCTACACTTATGTTGATGTTGAAATGAACTGCCCCCAGTAATTTTCATTAAATGTGAAGTTGGCATTATATTTTCTTATAAATAAATTATTGTGCTACGAAAATAACTATTATGATGTTGGTCTTTTATGAGTTCTTTATTATCTTTATGGGGGGGGCAAGTTAAATCTTCCTCTCTTCTCTTCTCTTCTCTTCTCTTCTCTTCTCTTCTCTTCTCTTCTCTTCTCTTCTCTTCTCTTCTCTTCTCTTCTCTTCTCCTCTCTTCTGTTTTACCTCTCGTTCGTATTCGTGTAGAGTCGGTAAAGTCCGTCGGTGGCTTGTTGCTTTAAATATTGCCGCCGTAAAGGATTATGGGATACCACTATCTCCTTTCCTTTCGCATAGGTTGGTCCGGAGTAACCTATGCTAAAGGAGGGTTAAAGGATGCATCGAGGCTCCTTTCCTATGCCTTTCCTAAGCATTTTGAGAATTCGAATCACCTATCCGCCGAGTACTTCCGGGTCATCTCGATAGGAAAGGAAATTTCCTATGCAAAAAAGAGAATCCGTAGAGGCCCCAAGACTTTCCACAGTAGCCCAGGGCCTTACTTCTTTCTCTAGCTCCGCTCTGCCTTCACAGAGGAGCCCTAGTCAGCACTCTTTCAGTCCTTGACTCAGCAGCACCATCCTTCTTGTATTTAATACTTGCTTGTAATTTTGATGAAGGACTTTATTCGTACTCTACTTGTATAACTACCATAAGTCATACAGATCCCTTGGATACAAAGCAACAATAACATTAAAAGGAGAATGTATTGAATCTTACTTTGGCCTTCACCTACGGTTTATCATCTTTTCAACTTTCTTCTAAAGCTAATAGTTACCTTTGTCCATCTTTAGTTTGGCGCTTGAATGGTAGAGTGGGTTTAGCAGAGCGTTTTATTTATTACAGTTTTTCTCAGTTGCTTTGGTGCTTTTCTCAGATCAGAATGAAAATTCTCATAACTATTAGTTCAACCTCCGCAACATTTAGTCATTTGAGCACATCATAGTAGCAATTTCTCCTTCCTCTGAGCAAATTGCAAATGCTTTTGGACATGTATCAGTTGCTTTCATACAATTCTCTGCTGTTTTATAACATTGTCATTTGCTTATGTCATGTCAGTCAAAATGAACTATACTTATGGATGCTGAATAGTCCTTCCCAATAAAACTAATAGTCTTCATTTCATTGCTTGAGTCATTACATACAAAATTGTTGAACTAGTTATCAAATTCTGTCAAGCAAATTTTATACCTTTTCTTTATCATAGATACTTTCCTCGCTGCATTGCAAGGGATAATATCCGTTGTGATGTAGATGAAAATATGTGGCCAGACAGACAGGAACGTCTGGATGAGCCAGAATGATTTACCTATATATGTTCAGTTACAATATGTCCTGTTATATTGTTCACATTTGTGCACAGCTCTACCAAAAGGGTGTTTTTTATGTTTGTTCTAAATAAGTGACTGAAGTGTATTTTTCTTTTGCACAATGCTGTAGAATTGCAAAGAGCATATACAGTAAAAATGTGAAACATACGTATTCAGTGTCTTGTACTCACTTACTCCCCTAACTACAGCAATGTGTAACTTTACTGTAGTTTTCAAATGGCTGTACAAGTAGTGTATAGTGCTGTCTTGAGCATTTTCAGGTAGTGTCACCGAGTTCTGACCTTTTTTTTGCATTGGAAAACACTGAGAGAATAAACTTTCATAATGAAAACATGACAAAGCCATTTGACTATCTTGTTCATAAACGATGGTGTCAAGACTTCTCATTTTGATGACACTGGCAGTTTCATTGACATGAATACTTGCTTTTGAGGAATAGACTATCCATTTTGAGCAAGTGACGTACTTTTGCAGGTTATCCACTAGGTTTTGCAGTTTGCACTAATTGTTTTGAGAAATGCAATAACTGCTGTGCAAATGTTAATAGTGATGTGAGAAAAGCACCAAAGCGACTGAGAAAAACTGTAAATAAAAAAACAGTGGTTCAAACACCCAGCCTCAAACACTGAAGGTGCCTCTGTATATGAATGACACTTCTATATGTGAGCGCCATTCTCCACAACTCACAGACTCAAAGACTTGACTTGAGGAAGGCTCAACTGTATGCTAAAGTCCTCTAACACATTTCAAACTCTACTCCACTCAACTATAGGAAAAAATACTGAATCCAAAGTGTTGCTTCCCATTCTCTTCAATAGAATTGATAAGTTTTCTTTAAAAAAAAACATAAAAATATACAATGCACCATCATGGTGTGCATTAATTAAGCTAATTTAAGAAGATATTTAAATAAGGATGTATTGTCCAATCAGAGCTGAGGAGATAGATAGATAGATAGATAGATAGATAGATAGATAGATAGATAGATAGATAGATAGATAGATAGATAGATAGATAGATAGATAGATAGATAGATAGATAGATAGATAGATAGATAGATTCAAGATTCAAGATTCAAGATGGTTTATTTTGTCATTGTACCAAAACAACGATAATCTGTTTACAGTTATACCCCACCAAGAGACATAGAGTGACAATAACTAAACATGGGAGACAGGAGGGGTACACTGAAGAGTCGTCTAGCGTGTGCTGCGCCCCCTTAAAGTAGGAAGGATAAAGAGAACATCAGGGAAAGACAGGTTAAAAAAAATGCTACTCTCACACTCCGCTCCTTATAGGTGCGAAGTGTGTGATTAGTACAAAAACCACCTTAGCATAATAAGCAACATGATAACGCCACAGACAAACAGACAGATAGATAGATAGATAGATAGATAGATAGATAGATAGATAGATAGATAGATAGATAGATAGATAGATAGATAGATAGATAGATAGATAGATAGATAGATAGATAGATAGATAGATAGATAGATAGATAGATAGATAGAGAGAGAGAGAGAGAGAGAGAGAGAGAGAGATAGATAGATAGATAGATAGATAGATAGATAGATAGATAGATAGATAGATAGATAGATAGATAGATAGATAGATAGATAGATAGATAGATAGATAGATAGATAGATAGATAGATAGATAGATAGATAGATAGATAGATTCTTTATTTATCTCCAAAGGGAGATTGTATCGTTGCAGTTTAAATAATCAAAAGTTAAAGGTTTACAAAAAGCTGCCAAAAAAGCTCAGAGGAGCTTCAGAGTTAGTGATTATTTGTGGACTTTTGTACTATAAGCAACCTCTGTTCTGTCGTCACAGCGGCTTAGGCTCAGGAGGTAGAGTGGTTGTCCACTAATGGCAGGGTTGGCGTTGTGATCCCCACCTCCTGCCACATGTTGAGGTGTACCTGGACACTAAAATTGGCCCCGAAATTGCTCCCGATGGTTGGCCTGTGTGTTATCCTGCTGCCATCGTAGTATGAGTATGTGTGACAGTGCTATACAGTCTAACAAATGCAGTCCACTCACATGTTCAACTGGTACTGTCACATACACTCCCATGCAGGATTTAGAAGCATTTGAATGAGTATCTAATGACAGTGGGTGGCGTATGACTTTTTTGACTTGCATAACACTTAATAAATAACACCCTAAACATCTTTCTAGACTTTGACCTTTGCTTATATTGTCATTAATATTAAGGGTAAAGAGTGAGGGTGAAGATTACTTACATTTTGAAGTCTTGCGATTTGGTCATTTCTAATGGATGGCCAGGTCTTGTTGTAGCTAATAAGTGCAGCTAATGCTTATTTTTTGGAAACATTTCCTTGTCTTGCATGTGTTCAGTATATTATTTTCGTATCGTCATGTGCATCTAATCACCTGACTTGTCTATATTAATTTTTGTTAAATACTTTGGTTGTCTTTTCAGTTGTCTCATTCAGTTTTCTTTTTTTTCTGCTCTGGTAACCAACAATACAACACTGAATCATTTGTTGTCATGATCTCTTAATCCCACTCTCTCTCTCTCTCTCTCTCTCTCTCTCTCTCTGTGTCTTCCCCACAGGGCGGAGCCTATCCTGCAGCGCATCAAGGAGGACCGGACCCGCGTGGTGTCTCCCTCCTTCGACAACATCAAGTACGACACCTTTGAGATCGAGGAGTACCCGCTGTCTGCTCAGGGCTTTGACTGGGAGCTGTGGTGTCGCTACCTCAACCCGCCCAAGTCCTGGTGGACCCAACGCAACCACACAGCCCCCATCAGGTGGGTGGAGCGAGGGAGGGAGGGAGGGAGGGAGGGATGGATGGATGGATGGATGGATGGATGGATGGATGGATGAATGGATGGATAGATAGATTTGCAATGATGTCGAGAAACAAAAACAACAATACATACACAATATACAATGCAAATACATCAAATACACAACAAGCTGGTAAAGAGAAACATTTTAGACAGAGGTGTAGAGTGGCTGGAAATAAAATAAAATTGGTAAAAGTACAATACGGCCTAATTAAAACAGTTAGAGTTTGGTAGATTTAAGATAGCATGTTTAAAATGGTTAAAGGATATCATGGTATTCATTTTAATTTGTTGCTGTAAGCTATTCCAGGAGTCAGGGGCACTGAAGCTAAAACCTGTCTTAATTAGTTAGTTAGTTAGTTAGTTAGTTAGTTAGTTAGTAGTGGTGTAACAATACACATATTTGTACCGAACCGTCACAATATAGGCCAAACCGAAACCATACCACACATACGCAATACGTAATTATGGCGTAAATAGCACCAAGATTACGTAAATATGCCAAATGTACAGGCTTGTCATGATTGCGGTGCGGAACTTGCACTTTTATTTGAGACATATTTTATTCATTGGAGACCTTGGTTGTTTGCAGCAGTATTTTCTTTTTTTATACTGAAAGTATAGTGACTTCAAAACCGAGGTACGTACCGAACCGTGACTTGTTCGTCCCGTTACAGCCCTAATAGATAGATGGATAGATACTTTATTCTGAAAGGCTTCATTTGAGCGTAACAGGAAGAAAGGGAACATTCAGAAAATGAGAATAAAAGAAAGAAACTTGTTCGACAGTTTTGCTCCATCGAAGAAAATGCTTTCCAATCATGAGCGGCGCGGCGGACACAGGCGAGATAATCTGCCAGAGCGGTATTAATTATTAACCATTTTGGCTGGAAGCGTATTGGAGTAGGTTTGATAAGATCACTTACTAAGCTCATTATTTTTACATTCTAATTCCTTGAACACTAATCCCCATGAATAATTATGTACGTGTGTAAAGTCTGGTAAGTCTAGTGTCAATATGCTCACCCGTATAAAAACCTGGGGGAAGCAGTACACCTATAAAGCACATTAAGTGTAACACATCAAAACTCAGAGTCCAATCACAGGCAGCAGGCAGTTTGAGAGAATTGTGAAAAACAAAAGTAGGTAATACGTGTAACCACTGTTGCAATGAAGTGACCTACAGTGTGCACAGCCATTGAACAGACTCGGATATGGCTATACAATGATGACCCACTTCTTCAATACCATTGGCCAGGAAAACACTGCCAACGTGACAGATAAAGATTGCTTGGACACACTTCAGGCAGATACAACAGTATAAACAGCCCAGAAAACAAGAGCAAAGATTGCCTGCTCGCCCATAACCGCAAGAGGATAACACGTCTAATGTTCTGCTTGATGGCAAGTCAATTATTGATGCAAAGACAAGAGGACGAGTCCTGTTCAATATTGTAATGGAGGAAGATGAACGCCCCAATTTTCTATTTCTGAGGTGCAATCTGTCACTGGCAGTGCTGCTTACATCTGCACCTTTAGAGTATTGTCATTGTTAATCAGTTTTAAGGCAATTTTGTCACAGAAATGGCTAATTCCAAAAGTAAATATGTATATTTAATTTAAATATCTTTACCTTCATTATTGTAGAAAAAGGCAGTTACATGCACAGGGAATCAACACCACTACATAGACTTAGATGAGTCCTGCATTATTGGCTATTTATCTGGCCCTGACTTTCAGAGAGGCTAACATTTAGATTTAAAGTCACGTTAACATGAGAGCTGAAAGGGCAGGGTGTGGAGGGAGTGCTGTGAGGTGAATTTGAGTTGTGCTCCTTCTCAGAATCCTAACTCCGTTGCATCTTAACACAGAGAAACACACGGTTATCTATCTTCGATCAAATCTACACACCTGCTTTAGAAATCTAAGGAAAAAAGGGCAGTCAGAACTTGCCTGAGAATCTTTACATTTGGAAGGATGTGTCCAGTCATAGTCGTCTGTCCATCCATTGGTACATTGCACTATGCTGCGCTGCTAATAGCTCATTTGGCAAACTTTAAATGGGGCCAATTTGTTACTAGCACTAGCAGCTCTTCCCACTGATTAAAATTCAGAGATCAAAAATATCAGGCTGGATTTATATCAACAGTGAGTTTGTAGAAAAACAGAAGGTAACTGTGGCTGTATTTAGAATGGGAGTGAACCAGTAGGCTACCCACATAGATACACGCTCCGGGCAAGACTAAAATCACTGCCAAACACAGGTAATGTTAAAATCCCCCTGAATCTAGTAATACATTTGTTCAAAATATTTAAATTTTTCCATGTGTTCTATGCCCATCTGTCAACTCGACACTCCATACATTATTTTGATGGGCAAAAAGCATTACCTAAACAAAAACATTATAAGTTTATAGTTGACACCACTATTTCATAAAGAATATCTACGGAGATTAAACATGCATGCTGTATACGTTAGGAAAAATCAATTTAGATTTCTAACCACAGTAGTGATGCTAACATGATCACTCACTAGCTTCTTATAATGTTACTAAGCTGTGCACCGCCGCTGCTTCATAATTTTACCCTGTCGTTTATTATGTTATTTTTTATGTGTGTCATGGAGCAAATGTGTGTTAAACCATACCGTACCATACCGTAGGAGATAACATAGTGGAGATTAAACAGTTAAAAATACACTCATACTCTGATACTAGATATAGTAATTGTGATTTTTATTGAGCTGTTATTCGGAGGCTGTAGGGGGGAGAATGTGTGTGTGGGTGGGGGGATTATTTTGACTTCCACAGTTTGTGGGTGCGTGCCAATCTTTGCATCCACGGGGGAGAGAAATTCACCAACACAAGGCTGTTTTCACTGCGTTGCTGAATTTCATATTGATAAGAGGAGCTGTGTGGGACTGACAGCCTGAATACTAATAGGAGTTATTTTTCACTCCTGTTGGTTCAGTTTGATGTTGATGAAATATCAGTCTTCTCTCCCCCCGATTTCCTCAAAATGTTGTGAATTTGTTGTGTTAGGTGAGGGCATCACTTTGACAGTTGGACCATTTGTAATGATGTATGGCATGGCATAGGTTTATCATGACAGGCTTAGGCCGACAGCATCTGTAGTGCTAGTAGAACAATGTGGGGCTGGACTATATGCTTGTGTGTGTGTGTGTGTGTGTGTGTGTGTGTGTGTGTGTTTTGCGAAATATACTAGATTTTAAACTGCCTTATAGCTTTGCATTTAGCTCAACCTGACTGTCTCTCTTGCCTTTCCTTTCACCCTTTATTTCAGGAGCCCGGCTCTGATTGGCTGCTTCGTGGTGGACAGGAAGTACTTTGAGGAGATTGGCCTGCTAGATGAAGGCATGGAAATTTACGGCGGGGAGAATGTGGAGCTCGGCATCCGGGTGAGTTCATCTTTTAGAAGCTGGTGCATCTTATTAGTGGAAGACACCTGCCGTCACAATACATTTCTGCATCCCAACATACTGCCTGGCGTGTACTGAAAATATCTGTAACGCAGTGTTCTTTGTGTCCTGTACTCTGTATACGCATCGGCTGTTGTCAGTGTCCAAATAGAAACAACCTAAAAAAGCAGACATGTCCAAAGCATGTCATACCCTGGAAACCCAGACTCACTGCTGGCAAATTTCAATTTGCTCCGCATACTACTTTGGGCACAAACCATTGGAGCTCATTAACTATGTCGGAAGTTTCTGAGCTACCAATCAAATCATACTATCTGATATGGGCTGGTGTAACCGGATGACGACAGTGTTGCGTCTTCGTAGTCCTGATAGTAAACAACAAAGATGGAGGCGTTCATTAGCAAGAAAGATGACTTCTGTTTTGCCGACCGACCTCGTCAAAAGTTTAATTTACCAGTTAGCCCCGCTGGTCGCAACAAACAGGGCTGAATACCCCTAAATGCTCAGTGATCTGATTGGTCGTAGTCAATGGTACTGCTATCCGATTGTGTGCAGTGCTATTTTGAAATGCATGCGTTGAGAAGAATGACCTATCCCTTGACAGAATGTGGTCTTTTTTTTAAGATATTTTTTGGCATTTGTTATGCTTTATTGATAGTGAGAAGAGACAGAGGTGAAATGGGGCAGAGAGGGGAGTGACATGCAGAGAACGACCGCAGACGGGAATCGAACCCGGGTCTGCTGCTGGGCCTGGCCCGGGGGGGGGGGGGGGGATGGGGGACGCCCTACCAACTGAGCTAAGGGCGCCCCCTAGAATGGAGTCTTTATCAGTCATTCACACTGTTCATTTAGTTTGAGTAACCGCAAACGTAGCACTAACTTAGTAATGATTTAACAACTGTGAGATAACACTGAGACACAATGTAATACAGTGATCATCCAAAATATTTCCTTTCCTATTACTTTACGAGAGGGCAGTATTCATATCAAATCATTTCAGCAAGCATTTACAACCATTTCATCTCTTATCTGATCTCCAGAAGGGAAATGAAATCATAATGTAATGCAAAAAAAAACTGTCCAGATAAGACACGATTGTGGGAACAGCTTCCAGACTGAAAGGGGCACGGCACAAGACATATGAGGGGAAACTGTTGACTCAGTGGCCAGTGATTTACAGTGTAGCGCCGGTGAAGGTTTGATTATCAGCCCAAAGCCAGTAGTACTGACGCTGAGCCAAGCCACTGCTGGGTTAGGAACACTGAGCACTCTGACAAAATGCATGATTCTCTCAGGCTCGACCGCGTCATGGTGGAGATTTAGTGGCCAGCTGTGGGCAATCGATGAGAGGAGAGCCAGCATAAGAAGACGGCTTAGTGATTATTGTTGCACTGTGCCCTCTGTCCTCAAAAAAAAAACATACTGTAGTGCAGCCACACTGTAGGTAACAGCCGTCTTATTGTGTCCAGGTGTGAGGTGTTGACAGTTGTTGTTGGCAAACCTTCTTCCCTGTCTAGACCAGCTTGATCTCATGAGCTTCAAATTCATTCTTTCTCCCCCACGGATCAGACTGCACTTCCTCCAATCTCAGTGGGGAGGAGCCCCCCGGTCAAACATTAAAAAAAAGTTTGTCCATTATAGTTTTAGTTAGATTTGATTTGATATGGACATCACAATTACATAGGACAAAGATGTGTTGTTTGAGTGTTCTAGCAAACATGCTAGTTCTCAACACCTGTCCATAGGAAGCTTTTAAAAGAAAACAAATCAAAGATAGAGAGAAAAACAATAAAATGGCAAGAAATAACAAAGAGGAAAATTATTAACTTTAAAATATGCAATATTACAGTGATGAAAAGAGCATCAGTATAGTGGAAGGCAGCTTCTGATTGGTTCATCTCATTGTCAATCTAGCCTCGTGAGACCGGCCATATCTCACAAGCTTATTCGTTGATCTATGATGACATCAAAGGCTACATGAACCAATCAGGGGCTAACGGACGGAAAGTGTGGAGGGTCTGGTCTGACTGGAGGATAGATTGATGACTACATGAACCAATCAGGAGCTGCCTTCCACTAACAGACGGGGCTGGGCTCTGCCTCACGGAGATTGAGGAATGTCCACACTGATCTGTGGGAAAGAAACAAATGTGAAGCTGGTCTTACTAGGCTACGAACCTTCCCACTCTTCCATTGTTTTAAAACAATCTAATACAAGATGAATATACTGTACACATGCATGAATTGAAAAAATAATGGGCCACTAATGTAATACCATATGATGATTGTATGGGGGCCATTCTGTAAGGGGAACAGTATAGGGGCAATATAACTAAACTGCTGAATAAGCAGGCCATCTATCAGTATACTCGGTGGCGGATATTTCCCGTTAAGGGTGGAGAGTGGCCAATGTATCCCAGTTTCAGCTGTAATTTTCTCCTCCCCATCCACCTCCATAGGTTTGACTCCACACAAAGGTGACCAACCAGTTTGCTCAAATGTAGGCAATTTTCCTTCAAACTTAAGACTTTTAGTTGGCTTCAAAACACAAGTGAAAGGTTTTCCTAACTTTTTCATATGTTACAGTGCGCTTGGGTTCAGAATCAGGTCAAACAGGCAAAGGAAACTCAAAATATGAAATTATGGCATTCTAAATCCTCCTCTTAAAATGGCTCTGAGCAGATGTCGTAAAACTTTAAATGATGTCATGAATATAAATTACTAAATCTGCCAAAGGCTTCAAACATCCCATTGTTTCGGCACTTTTTTTTCTGGGTCATTGGCAGTAATGTGTCTTCCTCTGGCTCATGAAAAAGGCTTTTGTGCTGGGCACAGCCTTGACTTTCTCCATAGGAGCCTCCAATGTCAGACCTCCACGGTTAAGTGTTCCGATTCAGGTAATGACTTTCTCCTTAGTTATTCGCTGTGCGGTGACAATAAGTGCTGCTGCAAAGTCCGGGGAGGGTGCTCTCCATTATAGAGCTCCTTTGGCATTTCATTTTTCAGTGTAAAGTCCCTTTTGTTGAAACAAATTGCTTTCAACACCTGTTGACATTAGCACATGGGGAGACTTGAATGGCTTATTCAGCGTAGCATAAGCAGCGAGGCCACAAACAGACGGGCTCTCTGTGGGGGAGGGATCTCATCAAGAGGCGCCCTGACCTCGGCAGTCAATGTTTTTCTGCCCTGCATCAGATGCTTCCTCCAGCTGTCGGTATTATACACTTTAGCCTACGCGCTGAATGAGGGCCGTTGGTCACACACATTTCTGCAAATCAGTTGCCCTCTGCGCAGCTCCGACAACAAACATGGAATTGAAATGAACCCATGAATGTGGAGGGACCGTTCAACGCTACTGTTGTTTGCCCCTCAGGACTGGTTTGGGGCGTGTGAGAGTTGGACAGATTCTTCCCCCTTCTATCTATCTATCTGTATGTGAGCTTTTTGAATGGTTGAGAAAGCAACAAAACGTTTTGCGAGAACTGACTCTTTTTTTTTCAACAGCAAACGCTTCCAGTGCCACGGGGGGGTTTGAAGTCAGAACATGACAAATACACAAATATCAACAAGCCTGCCTAGGCACACGCAAACACATAAGCAGTGTCAGTTATTTCATACACTGTAAATAACTGGCACAACTTATAGTTGAAAACTTGAATTACATTACATATGAATAATATGTAAAGTTATCTCAACAACAGATAATTAATTAGCTCAAAGGTTGGCCTAGTTTTTTTTAACCTTTATTTATACAGGTAAATCTCATTGAGACCGGAGACTCTTTTGGGAGACCTGTTCCCATTCCCACGTTACCATTCACACACACATTCACACACACATTCATACACCGATAGCAGGCTAACTATCGACATTCACACAAGGCAAGGTGGGTGAAGTGTCTTGCCCAAGGACACACCAACCATGATACAAGTACAACCGTCAACCCTTCGATCATTGGCCGACCCGCTCTACCACCTGAGCCACAGTCGCCCCAATATACAGCATAGTCATAGTTGGCCTCAAAACTCGGAAATCTAGAGAAGACAGTTGCCTTGACATTTTTTAGTTGTCCCAACTTCTTCACGTTTACAGTGTACCACATCCTCTTGACTCGAAACACTTATCACAAAATGACAGTGAAAAGTCAACATCTCCGTTTGCTGCTGAAATGGCAGGCTGCACTGTACTGCAGAGGAGCCCTTTGCAGATCACTGAATATGTAAATCAGCAGAGATGTTTCGACAGAATCAGTTCTGCACACGTGTCCCAAGGGCATTGCTCCTATATACTCTCACTAATGCATCGAGTTCAATCCGAGGTTTAAGTCAGAAAAGAGTCAGTTGGTTTTTACATACTATCTCCTTCATCCCAAACATAGGCGCCTTTTGTTATCAGCGAATGGGTTGGAAAAATGATTTCTCCCAGTTCCTGCAGTAGCGCTCTGTATCTCTGGCCCACACGCTCCTATTGTGATAAGGATTGCTTTTATGGATCTGCTCCCTGGCGTAATATCGTGCATATTTAGTGCTCATTGTCTCATTGCCTTCTCTTCTTTATCACAACAGGCAGTCGTTGTTCTCGGCAGGCATGATTTATAATTCACAACCTCATTTTGTTGTTGCCATTCCCTCTCTTATTTTCTCATTAAAAACTACTTTAAAAAACACAAGTCCGCGAGCCAGATTTGTTCCGCGTTAAACCGTCGAGGACAGACCGGGAGACAATTAGGGATATAAATATGCTTTTTCTATTTTTTTTTTCGCAGGGTGACAAATCAGACACAAATTCCACAAACTTCAGGCTGAGACACAAACACACACACACACACACACACACACACACACACACACACACACATGCACAAACTGCACTGAACGTTACAGTGACATTCAGTGATGTGCTTGGGGTAATAGTTTGAGTATGACCATGTTTTATCCCCTGGGAGAATGCTTTTTAGTGAAAGGTGGCTTTAGCGATTCTGTTAAAATCTTTAAATTTTTTTTCAAAATAAGTGAATATCTCCTCACAACCCGCTTTCCTGTCTGTACTATTTGTGTGCTGAAAATAAATCAGGTGTTTATGCACAGCCTATAGGCTCTGTAAACTGCTATGTAAACAAAGTGTATACGTAAACAAAGAGGGGCCTACCGTAGCTAGCAACATGCCCTTTTACAGAGTCTAGGCTGTGTAATAACAGTGCACACATACTGTATATTCACTGATTTGGACAAGAAAGTGATTTTGACAACTAACATTCTCCAGAATCGCTGACTCCACCTTTAGGGAGAAGATAACAAAAAATAAAAGGATTTTTGGAAAGGGTGACTCCAGAAGCTTTTATTTTCCCTTCCCCTTGGTTTATTCCTTTCTTTGTCTTCTTTCTTTACTTCCAAACTTTATCTCCCCTCACTTTTATCCCTTCCCCTTCTCTGTTTTATGTGTCACACTCTTTCACTCTTTCTCTCCTTCTCTATCTCCCCCTGCACACCCACATGCTCAGACATAGATTTGCTGGAAAGAATAGCTCCTTATTCTCCTTGACCCTGTGCTGTAAATCCCTTATGGAGAACCTTGAGGTATTTCTGAGGGTGAAGTCCGTTTTATCTGAGAATTTTGGCTCTAGTTTTCTACTCCTGCCTGGGCGCCGGGCCCAGGGCTATCCAGTTTTTACTCTTGTTCTGCAGTGTAGCTCTTTGCTTTGGAAGAAGAAGGCTTGGCCGGCAGGAGGGGATTATGGCCCTAAAACACACAGTCAAAGTACAGGACTGTAATGGAGAGAACTGTTTGAATCCAAATTCTCCAGCGCTTGTTTGGTTGGTACGCTGTATGCCTGAGGGGGGCCTGCTACAGAATGAAAACTTTGCTATCAGGGAAATTGGTTCACTTGTGTTTCCATGCCTAAACCATTTGTATTTAAAACATTTGATAGAAGTTGAAATTGAAATCAAAACACATTTAGCGAAAGGGAATTATTCAAAATGGAAGTTTAAATACCATGGCAGAAACATCGATTAAAAGCAATCATTGTGGTGGCTTGGCATCTGCCCCCTGCTGACAATGTGTGCTGTCAAAAAAATGTGAAATAGTTCTAAGAGGGAATTGGATTTGAGGAGGCAGTCGAAACACAATTAAGGCAGCTGAAAGTAGTCGTTGAAAGGAGCAGAACTTCCAGCGAGGAAGTGTGAGCACTTGAGTTAAGTTGAAAATGCAGGTTGATACATTGAGGGGCAAGTGTCAGTTGAAGGGCAATCAATGAAACCAGATGAAAAAAACAGCTAAGGAATAACAGATACAAGCAGTTGAATTCTCAGCCCAAGAGTGAGAGAATAAAAGGCAACTGAGAGTTGCAACTATATAATTATCATATAGACTTAATAAAGTTCCAACTGTCATAGCAGTCCAGCTACTCCGGCGTAGACATATTTCACAGCTTTCACTGTTAAAGAACTGGTGAAAAATGACACCAAGGTCTCACTGTGCTCCTGTGATCCCTTGTGTGTTTGTATTGAAGGTGTGGCAGTGTGGCGGCAGTGTGGAGGTCCTGCCCTGCTCCAGGATCGCGCACATCGAGCGTGCCCACAAACCCTACACAAAGAACCTGACTGCCCACGTGCGGCGCAACGCTCTGAGGGTGGCCGAGGTGTGGATGGACCAGTACAAGAGTCACGTCTACATGGCCTGGAATGTTCCACAGCAGGTAAACAGGCTGTGTGTGTGTGTGTGTGTGTGTGTGTGTGTGTGTGTGTGTGTGTGTGTGTGTGTGTGTGTGTGTGTGTGTATGTGTGCGTGTGCGTGTGCGTGTGTGTGTGGGAGTGTATGTGTGGGCGTAATTGCACATGTGTGTATTTGTGTTCAGAAGCTGTATCACACATCTCTTAGCAACCATGCCTACAGTGCCATCATGAATGTCGCCTCGAGAATCTTGCAAAGTTTTGTGCATACAAGTCCTATTATTAATGTTGTAAGGCAAAGTGAATACTGTAGGTAGATTATATTTCATAATTTGCTTACTGTGACACACACACACACACTGAGTTTGTTTTTAGTGGTCGGATTTAAAGAGGGTCGCAGAATCAAGCAAAACTGTCCAGACAAAATGCTCCTCAATGGCAGCTTAAAGCTAGTGCTGTATGTGTACATGCAATGTGATTACGACATCTTTCAAGGTGTGCTCATGCTTTTGTCTGCATAGAGATGTCCTAGTGTAAACTGGTTATATCGCTGTCTGTCCATAAGTCATTTATGATACCACTAATGGAGTTCACCAGCGTCAGAAATCAGGTGATTGAACACGATAGTGGCAACTACTACAAAAGGCTTCATCTCCCAAGGAAAATGTGCATTTGCTCACCGCTGACATTTTTAGTTTAATCATTTCAAATAAGTTGAAATAGCAGTCAAATCACATTTTGTGAAGAGGTTAAAATGGCAATTATTAAAATGAAAAGGAAGTGTTGTTTTATATGTATGCCTAAATGCTGAATGAAAAAAGCATTTGAAGTGAATGTGCTGAAGACATATTCCTCTGAGATTCAAGCATATGAAAGAGCTTTAAATAGATCCAGTGTGATCAATTGAGCTCAAAGTGTAATTTGAAGAGTAATGACTTAAATGAACAGAGCTGTCAGTTAAGGCATTAGAGCAGCCGAACTGTACATTGAAACATAACGCTTGTTAAAAGCAGTTGAAATGCCAATTAAAGACTCAATTTATGATGTCATCATCCTCTCATCTCTGTCTGTGATCGCTCTTATTAAAATGTCTCCGGTATTGTTTCCAATGTTTCATTCTTGCACTATCATTCCAAGGTATAGTTCTCAAATGGCCCTGAATTGAACCAAATTGGATTTCGACATTGGATATTAGGAAAGTAAAGCTTGTTGTCCTTAGTGTATGGCCTGAGGGTGGGAAAAATACTCAATGTGTAAACTCAGATTATGCTTTTGTTTATTCTCCAACACGCAGAACTCGGGAATAGATTTCGGGGACGTTTCGGAGAGGAAAGCCCTGCGCTCCAGACTGCGCTGCCGACCGTTCAGCTGGTTCCTGTCCAACATTTACCCCGAGCTGAGATCCTACAGCGACACCGTGGCTTACGGAGTGGTGAGTTCCACTTTTTCTCTCAGTAAATGGAGACTCCTAAACATTTCATTTTAGTTTTTTTTTTTTCGTTTTGTTGCCTTGTTAATTAAAGTGCACTGCCGACACACGAGCCCATTGGGAACGAGTGCACTGGTACCATACGTTTCCTCCCTCCTTGCTCTGTTCCCCGCAGCTTTCTACACATACAACAGAAAGCAGAACATGAAGTATTCAGGACTGTTTTTAATTCATTGCAATATAGAAAACAAGACACTCAGCTTTGGCTTTATCAAAAATGAATAAGCCCTTTGTTGTGGCAGCGTACCGGCAAGGCGTTTTAATAATGTGTGAACCTGTTTTCATTATCCCCTTTTTTTTCTCTTGTCACATTTTCATCCAGAAGGCAGCAGCATTTTCAAAAAAGCCCCTAATGATGTGCTTCCACAATGAAGGCATATTTCATGAGATAAAGGATTGGATAGGAGTGTTGCATTTAGCTGTCATATTTTTTGAATGATGGGATTACCCTATTTTTTCAGCCTGGCACGATATTTCTACGTCAATCTGAATATTTTTCCCACTCGTGGCTGGTCGTTTTAGAGCAAGTCATAAAGGGGATTTTCTTTTGTTTAGGTTTCAACTTAAAGGTCACATGCTCTTTTTCAGGTTCAAAATTGCAAATTGGGTTTTTACTAGAAACTGTGTTCAAGGTGTTGTTCCCAAAAATCTTTATATTATTCACAGCGCCATTGCTGATTTTAGAGCCTGTCTCTTTAAGCACTGCCTTCCAAAAAGCCCAGTCTGCTCTGATTGGCCCCAGAATCTTACTGCCTGTCTGAAACTAACAGCCAGTTAGATTAAGGGGGCATCTGGGGTACAACAGGTGGAGATTGTGCTAAGTAAGGTTGGCAATGGTGGGGGGAGTGGCTTCTCCCCTTATGACGTCATACAAGATTTTTGAACACAGGTTTTCAGAAAGGTGGAGATGCAAAATAAGAGAGAGAGGGTGTTTTTTTTCTCATATTTTAAGAATCTCTTGTAATTATGTTGAAAATACATGAAAAAATGCATTTAGCATATTTGGTGACCCTTAAACCTGCTTTAACAAATTGTTTGGCCCCCTATTGACATAACGTCATTAAAGTTTAAATCAGGGTAACATAAGAAGACCGTTTTAATCTTAAATGGGTTTGGAAATGTGTAAAAACTTTATGCCCGCTTGTGCCCCACAGCATGCAGCTGGTGCCCTGTCCACAGCCGGAGTCTGTCACTGGGTTAAGTGGGTTCTGCAATAAGCAGCAACGTTGTATAATGCCTGAACGTTTGGATTAGAATGTAACTGTTTTACCTGTTGAACCTTTAAGTAACCCTTAAACAGTTAAACTGTAGCACTGGCCGAAAAAAATTGTTATTTTTTCAGGTTGATTATATTCCTCTCCTGTCTCTTTCTTTTATTGTTTGTTATATTTTCATCCTTCTCTGGCACAAGCTGTACCCTAGTTTAATTTGGCAGTAAGGCATTATTGGGTATTTAAACAGTTTGTGCTTTTTAAGTGGTTTACTGTGTGACGAATTTATAGAAACCAAAGAACATATTGCCGATGTATTGTGAAATAGCTGAAATAACTCTGAAATGTGTCTGAAACACCTCCTCAAGACTAAACATTTCCATTTGAAACTTAACTTTGCTAAGTATTTTTTCGAGTCTGTGAAATTTAAAACTTTTCCATTAACGCTGAGTCTGATTGCTTGGATATCTACTTCTTTGCTTTAAGAGCTCACTCCAAATCACAGCAGCGGGGTATTGAAAGGCCCATTGACAGGTCCAACCTTTTTTTTTTACGCCACTTTAATTCCTGTATGGCGATTCCTCTTCTCGGCTAACGGCCGTGGGAGGATTTTTGCATAATTGAAAAATGACAGTTATCTGATGAAAGCTGAGCAAAAAAATATCCCATCGCCCTGACTGCTCCTGCTGATATCGGAAGAATAATGAGCCCATGTACTGATCATTTTTTCATTTCATTTTTGATAGTAACTTTTGATCGGGCTCTCATTTTGAGTCTTTTTAATATATAACTTAAATGTGCAGTATAGCTTGAAGCCATCCATCATCTGTGAAGGGTTGAATACAGTCTGAAAATAACCATCACACAGAACCTATTTCCTTCAGGTTTAAAAGGTGTTAATATTTCAGGTGTTTTGACTCTGCATGACTTGATGTCACGGAAAAGAGAGAGAAAAAAGAGTGTTGAACTGATGGGTGATGAAAAGGGCCAGTATGGTTCTCTACTCAGCATCAGTAGCTCTGAAAGCAAACCTCCCGTGTTTGTTGTTCAATAAAGCCCTTTCAATCGTCGCTCGAGCTGGATGGAAGTTATTTGCCGACACTACTGAGCATGTGCGGGGAATCTGCTTTGAGCGTGAGGGATGAAAGCATTGCCACGGTGACACCTGAGAGATGTAGATATGAAGTTTACATATTTGACAATAAACAGGCGCTCCCAGGAGATGGCAGTTGGAGAGAGTTCAGTAAGTGTTCTGGTGCGAAGCCATCCGTGGAAGCTGTTTACTCTCTCGTCTCATATTTAACATGAAACAAAAGCCAGACAAAATGCACCGCTCACACTCATGGTAAATAATGAACCAAGAGGAGATGCATCAATTGGCATGTATGAACTTGAACTGTGTGACATATGGTTGGTGGATTGTCCTCTAAATGCTACACCCCCAACCCACACACCAAACATACAGTGTTTTATGTATTCATTTGTCATATTTTATGAATGAATTGAATCTTTCAGTTATGTTTTATGTAACTTGTGCCCATGAGGATGAATCCTTTACATCAGAAAAAAGAAATCAAATAGTTTGTCACTTTTGTGTTCAGGACTAATTGTTAGCATACTATCATGTCAGACACAGATGGTTAACATGACACCACCAGTCTAACACTTTGTTTTCCCCATTTACACCCTGACTACCTTCATACAGCTTCAGTACTTGACTTCAGCAACTCTTCACTCCGATAAATGTCACCACTGAACATAATCTAAGCACAATTTACCTTTCCCTAAAAGCACATTTGGCAAACACATCAGCTAAGCCATCTGCCTGAATATTGTGGGACAGAGAGAGTGTCCTTTAACCCAATGACCCAGGTTCAAGCCTTTGTTTTTACGTGCATTTACCTTACCTTTGTGCCCTTGAGCAATATACCAAACCCCTGCCTGTTGCCGGGCTGCTGCCATATCACTGAGCCTGACCTCTGAATGGTGGCAAGCTAGGAAAGAGAAGTGACCCCCTGGGGATCAATACAATATCAGATTATTGCACCAATATAATAAGTGTGACAGCATCGTGAATTATTGCGAAATAGAAAGCTCAGCTGGGCTTCTCAATAGTGGGCCAAAGAAGTGTGCTGAAACCCCCACAGGGCCGTATGTGCTGCGACTGCAGAGGAGCAGGGACAGGTGGTGGGATGCAGTGAGTGGAACGGAGGTATAGATGTAGTCAGTGATCCATCAAAACAGTGTGTGGTAAGACTGGGAAGTGGGAAACTATTCGGCTGATGGAGGAAAAAGTCGGTTTGCAAAAGAGAAAATGAAGGTCTCCCCTCCCATTTCACTGGTCATAAACCCTAAACATTACACCTTTGGGACTTGGCTTTGGTATGAGTCCAGAGACCCAGTAATGCAGCCAATAATCCTTTTCGATCACCTTGATATATTAATGTTTGGATTTGGGAACATTAATGAGGAGTTGTAGAGCAGACCTAGACCCAGACCACAGAGCTGGAATAGATAAACAGGCATTTTCTATTCTAATCACCACTCTGTAAAGGTCACTTGAATGGCAGACATAAGATGGCTCAGCCGCAAAATGTTTGTCATGCCATGAGAGTCAAGGTGTAGAACGTGAGACTCAGAAAGCTGAACGTTTACCACCAAAGATCCTGAACATTTCAAAGGGGAGTTATAACATTCAAGCTTACTTAATGCATGTGTGTGTGTGTAGAGAATCAGAGAGAGCTAACCGCTCGAATCGGAAGTTTAACTGACCTTTTGAAGCTTAATTTATTTCACGGTTTTTGGCTTTACAACACATATACTGATTGGTTCAGAGTCACTGGGGGAAGAAAGTTCTGAAGAGCCCAGTGTAAGCTACGCTCCCAGCTCCAAACCACACACACAGACAAAGTAAGTGATTCGGCAGTGAACGTGCTTGAGCATGCAGCAGCTGAAAAACCTCATATTTTCCTCAGTCGTGAAGACAGAGATATGTTTCCCTGGACTGCATTTGCCTGTTTTTCTTTTTTCTTTTATCCAGCAGACATAGGACAACATTAGCATTGATTCAGAGTCATATTTCTGAATACCTGGTGAATATAAGAGATATTTTTCATCACCTTTCAGCTAAGTTTTTGGTCTCCACCAACTCCTCTGCAAACTTTCTGGCTCTTGAGCTGCTTAAAGCTCCACTATATTCACCAACTAGTCACTACATTTTTCTGTGTGCCTGTCTGTCTGGACACTATGCTGACGACAGTCAGTGCGTTTACATGGGACAGCTAAATAGGATTAAGCCATTTACTGATTTTGCCCCTCGAGCGGACCACGTCACTTGTCTGAGTATACATGGCCTTTCAGAGAATCGAATAAATGTTCGGAGCATGGCTGACTCCGCTACACTAGATGGCGCTGTAGCCCTTTCAACAAGTGGTTATAGAGCCACTTCCAGTTCCTTTCCGGCACAACACTTCTATTTATTACGTCGTCTCCTTCTACTTCCCGGTGAAATCAAACTGCGATATGCGATACGATGGCTGTATACATGCAGTTAGAATGCCAATTGTGAACGACTTATCTAGTTGTTCTAATCCGACTTTGCGGGTCCGTTAATGGGATGATTTTTGTGCGAAGTAGATCGGGTAATGGTGTAAAGGTGTTTACATGCATTTTACAAGTCCTGTTGAAGTCTTATTCATTTATTTAACCATTTTGATTTTCCATGTAAATGTGCTGACTGATGTAAGTGAACTGACTGTCAGTAAAGTTGTGGAACTGAAGGAGGGGGGGAAGAACTAAGTAGTACGCTATACATCTGTGTAGAGCTGATGGAAACTGCAGAGTCAGAAGATAACTCTCTACGGGGTCGTCAATACAGTAGAACAAGCCCCTCCACACACAAGCTGTTGATTCATCCTCTCTCAATATACATGTATTGATTATGTCAATACAGTACAGGCCATACATCTGCAGATTTGTCTGATGACATTTCTCATTTCCACGTAACCTTTATAGACAAACTGTCGCTCAGATACAATACTGAACCCAAAACAAACATGGATGTGTTCAATCAAGCACTTGAAATAACTGATAATCACTAAGCAGGATCAGGAAACAACACATTAAAGGTGCTGTAAGCGGAATGGTTCTTTTAGCTAACTTCCTGTCAGTCACTGCAGTTAGCAGTCCCCTCGCTCGTCCCTACGTCACCACATTAATGCATTCAGGCAGCAAGTTATCTAGCACCATCTCAGATCCATAAGTGTGATAAAACCGGATAAAACATGATAAAAACCATCAAAACAGACATTGGGAAGGATTTTTACCTGCTCCGCCATTGTAGGCGCATACACATTCACTCATCTGTTGCTCTGGCGTGCACCGGCAGTGAGACCATGGAGTGTATATAGTATATATGAGTGAGACGAGTGACGGTTTGTAGCGTTCTTTCTCCTGATTGGATAAAAAATCGGGATACTACCACATTTTAATTGGGCTATTACTGCAAATCAGAATGACTTGGAGACCTGTGATATGACGTCCGCACTCTGTTGAAGTGATTGCTGTAGGAATATGGAGTGATATAACACATATATTAACACAAATAAACCGCTCACTTCACCTTTAAGACAAACAAGTTGAAGTCATTTGCACACTACAAAATGTAACTTAACTCTCAGAGTTTTTCCAATACAGATCTGACATGGTCTGAATATGAATGTCAGCCTAACAACATGCATGGAAGAGATAGCACATTATCATTTCCTCATAGCAGCATTCTTATTCACCTCTAGCAGCTCCTGTAACATCTGACCTTCCCTTCAAAGTGCTCGACTCAACCTTAGACATTGTTGGAAAAAAGCTATTCTGCCTACTGTGTTTGTGATTCCATATTCATTGTGCGAGAATATGAATATATATCCGTGAATGCGCATACATTTTTAGTTTGTATTAGATACCAGCATTTATAATGAGAACAGAGCAGCAGAAAACAACACATTCTTCTTACTGACTTGACTTTGTAACATCTGTCCAGGGACTAAAGATTAAAAATTGCCTCGTTCCTCTTACACATTAACAGTAATGTTTATTAATGTGTGGGGTCCCTGTTAAGTAAACCAATACATAAAAACAACAGATCTGAAAAAAAAATGCAAAATCAGTGAAATGAAACAGATGAGGCACTTATAAAATAGCAAAGAGAACCAGGTTACAAATGAACCACAATGTTCCTTTGAAATACGCATACACAACCTTTTCTTCTACTTGTTAATGTCAGGTACAAAACAAATATATGTAGCCCTGTGTTAATTACACTGTACAATAAGTATATTATTCTCTATGGAATATAGCCAACGAAAAGCCATAAGTCTTTTTTTCTCTTTGGAATATAGCCACAATAAAAGGTTGATCAAAAGCAGTCCAAAAAACGTAAAGATGTGTTCCCATTTTTAGAATATTACTCTGCAGCTGCCAAATAAAAGGGTGAAGGGTAGTTTAAAGTGTTTGTTTGACTTTCTCCTGTGGAGCAGCAATTATCCTGCTGTGGTTCCATTTGTCTTCACTTAAACCACACAAGTGGAGCCGTCTAGGAGACCACTCTGTCATAATGGAGCAATTAATAATGTAGAGATTGAGAGGGATGCCCAGAAATAGAGAAAGACAGAGCTGTTCTCCTATAACATTAAGTATAGAAACTGATTGTGAAATCACATCCATAATGGCCACAATATGTATGTTGCTGGCTTAATAAAGACATATTTGAACAGTTTTGAAATAGCTACAAATAGTAGCCTGGTCCTACCAGACCATCGTACTTAATTTCATTTGTACAGAAGGTCTGGAATCGCTCAATTGAAAAAACGTAAACTCACTTGAAGGCGGGTGTCTATTGGATGTGCCCAGTGCCACTCTGGATCTGCCAACCAATCGCATAATGTTTGGTCGTGACGTATGGTATGTGCCGGCTTCTGACTTCAACTGAAACTGGCGCACAACCTCAACATCATTGTTCTCAGACACTCCCTCTGTTCGCTGAATGGACAGCCACAAATCTGCCAGGGAGAAAACCTGCGAATATACCGCGGACCCAGACTGATTACTGAAGGGAAATGGAAATTGAACGGAAGTAGGTAGGCGAGCGGTGCCAGGCTAGAGGATTAGGGCAACAATTTAAGAATTTCGAGAGAAAGACCGCACCTGCAACTCTCAAGCTAACTTATTTCCCGTAACTACCCCTAATATGGTTGTTTCTACATTGTTTTATTACGTGATAAACAAGAAAAAACCCAATGTGAATTGAAGTCGATAGTAGGTCTGTAGGCAGCTAGCATAGTGTTCCTTCCTGCTAGAGTGTGCGTAGTCGTGGGTCTTCCCCGAGTTCTCCTCCAAGCTGGACGTGCCTGAAACTACCCCAAGGGGCATCCTTACTATATGCCCCAACCACCTCAACTGGCCCCAAAGGAGTAGCTGCTGTGCTCTGCGTTCTTCAGGAATGACTGAGCTTCCCACCATTTCTCTAAGGGAGAAGCCAGCCACCCTCCTGAGAAAAAACCCATGCGAGTGTAAGCGGCCCGGCTTATACCCGCAATCTGGTCCATTACCCAGCTTTAATGAGCTAAGCTGAGGGTAGTAATGAATAAGAACCGGGAGATCGAGAGCTTTGCCTTCCGAGAGTGTTAAACCGCCCCAGCTGCTCCGATTCTCTGGCCAATATCACACTCCTTTGTCCCCTTACTTGCGAACAAGACCCAGAGATCCTTGAACTCCTTCACTTGAGGTAAGGACCCAGTCCCTATCTGGAGTAGACAATCCATCGGTTTTCCTGCTGAGAACCATGGCCTCAGACTTAGAGTTGCTGATCCTAATACCAGCCGCTTCACACTCGGCTGCGAACCGATCCAGTGAGAGCTGAAGGTCACAGACCGATGATGTCATCAGGACCACATCATCCGCAAAAAGCAGGTCCTTAACTATCGACAAACAAGACTGGGTATTAGCAGGTTCTTTTTATTTCCGATGTTCCTGTGATAAAATCAAAGGCTTCCAAGATCTGACAGCCTGAAATTACATTAAGTGAGGAGAGCAATTGGTTTAATAGTGACTAATTATGTGTTAAAGAGAATTATCCTCTCCTCCCTTCCTGTTCCCTTTTTCATTTGTTTTCTCTCTCTCTCGTTTTTTTCCAGTTGAAGAACAGCCTAAGAGACAACCTGTGTTTGGACCAGGGACCGGACACTGACAATGTTCCCATCATGTATCTCTGTCACGGTATGACACCGCAGGTGAGTGGGCCCTCATTCTGTTCCATCCTTTGTCTTATATTAATGCCTCTTTAAAATCACCCAAATATTGTAAATTCATGATAATATTAAAATGTGCATGAATCTTTTGCTTTTTTAGTTATTTAGAGAACAAGTTGGAAACACCACATTGATATAGTATCACTTTGTACAGTTTATATTGTGAATGTCAGAGAACAGTTCCCTATTACGCAACATTTTGAGTAGCATTTGTGTCCAGATTCACTGTGCTTTACTCTATGTGTAAGTCTCCATAAACTCCTGAGGGCACAGTTGATTTATCAGAGATTTATAAAAAAAATAAAAATAAATTAAGATTAATGAAGAAAGTACAATAAATAAAGAATTGTACTATGCACGGCTACACCCAATGCACTAAAATATGCCAAACTGGCATAAAAGGAAAAGGAACAGTAAAAGGAACTGCTGTTGTTATTCTCTATGGGCTCACAACTACAAGCAGCTACTTTTGCATTATAGTCATTGAACCATTGTTAAGCAAAACATATTGATTACTGCAGCTTGAAACACAAACAAGTCAAGGGGAGATTGCACAGTTTGGAGTACACAAAGTAGATTATTTTTGGAAAATGACTCTGGATCTGTCTAGGGGCAGCAGAAATGTTGAGCTATGGGGGCCTATACATTTACATGAATGAAAAAGTCACATTTCCATAATGAGTAAACTGGCTGATTAGTGCAGAGATCCAGAAGGGACTGCAACAAAGAGATAATATATCACCACGCTATAATAGTGCCGCTCTGCCATGTGCTGCTTTGCTTATGGCGTGGAACTTTTTAGCCATCGCAAGCGGAAAAATCTGAAAGTATTCCTCAAACCACTGAAGCCAATCAACAACTCTATCAGCCTTCTGCAGATGTAAGGCCATTGAGTTCCTTAAAGGGGCTGTAAAAAGCTGCACTCATTGGCCCTGGCACCGGAATAAACTTTTAACACTCTACCCCAACCCAATGCCTTGAAAAATGTTTTTAAATCCTGTCATAAAGAGGCATAATCACAACTTGACTCCACTAGCTTCCCAGCATCTACAAGAGCTTTTCTGAGGACACCCCAAGCCTTGCCTCCTTTTGTCAGTAGAGTTAATTGCTTTGACCGGTTGCCTTGATGCTGAAATCCTACTTTTTCATCTGGGTCATACTCAAGAGTACAGCATCAGCTGCTAGAATAGCTGTGTCGGCGTTTCCCTGACTACACATGTCATTTTGCCTTTTCACATTTCATCTCTCCTGGAGACAGCATAATCAGCAGGTGCTTGGTTGTACGTTCTATCTCTTTTCCTCTCCTTATTTACTTATTTATTAATGTAAACATAACAAACTGAGATTCTACAAGGCTATAAAATAGAGATAAGGACAGCACTTTGATTCTACGAGGCTACAATGAACGGTCCTGCATGAGCGTATTCTATTTACTCAAAAAAAGCTTATTTCTGAGCGTGCCACTGTTGGTAAAGCTGTGTGCAAAACCTGCCAGATGCTTTGTGAAAAGTGTTCACGTTCCACAACATGAATTTGGCGCATGGGACAGAGAGATAGCAGGTAAATGTATTCAGCCTATGGCAGTGCAGATTGCCCTCAGTACCAGCCAGCACTGCCCAAAGTGAAGCCTGTGGACCCGTTATATACCCATCCCTTGGGATGCAGAATCATGCAGTATTATTCATAGGCCCACTATGATGCTAATTAGTTCAAATATGAGTGGTTACTACTTAAAACACCCATGTTTAGACACAGGCCAGTTCAAAGGCAGCCTTGTGCTTTTCCAGTTAGTGTTAGCGAGCAGATATTTAGCTGTAGGCCTATTGTTATTTTCAGGCATAACAAATGAACCGATTTGTCAGCTCCTATTTGTAGGGGAATTCCCACTCACAGAAACAGATAACAAACTCATCTCTAGCAAGCCATCATTTACCCACTGCATTGTAGCATGTCTCCAGATAACAAGGGTATATATTCTGGGCCTTTACTTGGATCAGTTAAGATAGCAGAAGAATATCGTAATCATTTTAAAGACTGGAGATATTTGCGCTTTCAGAGTCAAAGGTCCATATACACATACATTACGCTGCACATACAATGAAATGGTTATAATCTATCCTGTATCCTGTACCTGCTGCAGTCATCATATAAGGGATTTTAGAATGTTAGTACATCATGAATAAACCTGCCACCATGATAATGGATATCTTCACAAAAATACGTGCATAAACGACCACTCCTTGCATTAGCCTAATGAAATTTCAGGCCCGACTGTCTTACCACTTTCTTAAAATTACACATGGTAAAAACAATTCCAAACCTATCTCAACTAGCAAAAGAGATGTTCTGATGTGTGAAATCATTTGGCAAATGTAGAAAAAGTTTGGGCATGTTTAAAGGGTCGTGAGGGATGGGCAATAAGCAGCAAGAACTGTGTCATACAGCCGACATCAAAGGATCAAACATTCCTCTGGTGATCTGTCCTTCCTTTATCCCTTTCTCTTTCTTTAGCCCTTCTTCATGTGGAGTGTCTCTTGTAATATGATTCCCTCCAGTCATTCATATATTCCCCATTCAGACCCTTGTATTCTGCTATATGTTCCAATCTTTTAGATTACCTCTGAGTCCTCTTCATTCTGAACAAAATCACTCTGTTTCTGTGTCTGTGTCTGTGTTTGTGTGTGTGTGTGTGTGTGTGTGTGTGTGTGTGTGTGTGTGTGTGTGTGTGCGTGTGTGTGTGCATGCGTGCGTGCGTGCATGCGTGCGTGCGTATGTGTCTGTCTGTGTGTCTGTGCCTGTCTGTGCATCTCCTTCGGGATGGATGGGTGGGATATGGCTTTGAATACCTGATGAATTGTTGAATGTCACCGATGCATAACGTTCCTCTATTTCCTATTCAGCCTCTTGACAGAGATGAGGGAGGGATTATGCAAAAAGTGCTTGAGACAAAGAGAGAGAGAGAGAGAGAGAGAGAGAGAGAGAGAGAGAGACAGGGGGGGACTTTACCATCTACAGGTTTGGGAGGGATATCATACCTGGGATTTATTTGGCAAGCATTCAGTGTAGCTATTTTATTTCAACAGTTGTCGATCTAATCACACGTTCATGTAACGTCAGATTTACTGCGATAATAATAATAGTACTCATAATAATAATAATAACATCTTGGTTTCATATAGCTCCTTTCAAGAAACCCAAGGACGCTTTACAAAGGTACAGGGGGATGAAAAGAAGGTTATAACACAAGCAAGGATGGAAAAAATAAATTAATGAATTAACAAATAAATAAAAAATGGTGGCTAAATGGAAGGGGACAACGTCAACTGTGGCCAAAGGCCTTAGTAAAGAGATGGTGCTGGAGAAGTTTTTTTTTTAACCTGTCCACTGGATGAATGTTCACCTGGATGTCCTGGTGGTGACTGCCATGTTGGACCAAAACACACATGGACGGCACCCAGCAGTTGGCAGTGTTTAGATGCAGTGACATTTGAGCTGAAAAGGCCAAAAACAAATTGATGGTTCTTCTATTTAATGTTGTAAGGGCATCCATTGTCTAGCCACGGTTTGATTACTTTTCCCTCCACTGCTTTGGTAGCTCTTTTACAGCATATAAGTGTCTATGATATGATGATAGAAGCCCCCATTTCTGACAGCTGTCTGTTGGCACCGTGCCATACACAACTCACAAAAAAAGCAAATATCCCAACAACTGTATCTCTGGAAAACTATTATCATAATTTTCCATCCAAGTTGTGTTATTTCTAAAATGCTGCTAAATATCCGTTAAAGCATTGTATTGTATTGTATTGTATTGTATTGGACTCCCGAACAAAATTTGTTTTCTGCCCCATAGCCGTGCACACAGTCCCATCAAACAGAATCCCATCTCTCTGTACCACAGTTGGTCATTTTGGAGGAACAATGTTGGCTTTTTGAATCAGGGCCTAATTTCAGGCCAATGCAAGAGGTGTGGATGACGATATTCATTCTGACAAAATAATATGATAGTACAGACAAGTTGCAATGGAAACTAATATAAAAAAAATCTGATGTATTCCTCAATAGTGGTGTAGCCCTGCTATGAAGATTGGATTGTACCTAGATCAATAAAGTCTGTAAATTAGACCTCTGAGGCTATTTACCAGGGCAGCATTTGTGTGTGTGTGTGTGTGCGTGTGCGTGTGCGTGTGTGTGTGTATGTGTGATTCCTCTCATTATATCTTTGTAAGTCCTTACTTTCTTATGAGGCTTTTTGAGGACATGAGTTTGAGGTTATCAGTTAAGGCATGTCATGCTGTTATGCTGTTAAAGGGTTGGGGTTTGAGCTATGGATTGAATGTAATGAAAAGGCTTTTCTCATGTGTAAAAAAATGTATTGCAAGTGTGTGAGTTTGGCCTGCCTCCTGTGTGTGTGTCTGGGTAAGTGTATGAGTGTCAGCGAGGTTATTGGACTTTTTAATAAGTTTGAAATGAAAATGAAAATGATGCCTGCAATCTGGTAGCAGAATTGGATGAATGTTAAGGGACCTTGAAGGGAACAACAACAATAACAGACAGGCCTTGGTGAAAAGAAAACCAAGACGCAGTTTGATAGAATATTTTACCTATTTTACTCAACCTTGCCACTTGTAAAAGATTTTAAGATACTGTCTTCTTTCTGATTTAAAAAGAAATAGATGTATCACTGCTGGTGTATTAAGGATTTCAGATAATACTTCACCAGGCAGTCGATTTGATAAAAAAGAAAAATGTAAACCAATTACCTTAAATTCGTTTGACAAATAGCAATGTGTGTGTGTGTGTGTGTGTGTGTGTGTGTGTGTGTGTGTGTGTGTGTGTGTGTGTGTGTGTGTGTGTGTGTGTGTGTGTGTGTGTGTGTGTGTGTGTGTGTTTGTGTGAGCTGATCATTATCTGTATCTATAAGTAATAGCTATTGTCTAAACTGTCCTCCTCCTCTGCCTCACTCTCTCTCTGCTCTACTCGTCTGGATTCATTATGTACTGAGACAACTTTGCAGCTGTTGTGTGTGTGTGTGTGTGTGTGTGTGTGTGTGTGTGTGTGTGTGTGTGTGTTTGTGTGTGTGTGTGTGTGTGTGTGTGTGTGTGTGTGTGTTGTCTTCTGGCCACCAGATGGTTGAGGGAAACACCAGCGATTAGCCTGTCTGACTGAATCTCTAGCTGTCAGCAAGAAGCATGAGCAGGTGCCTCGGTTAGTGTGTTTAGTCGTTTTCATACTGAACAAGTCTGTTGCTACTCATCTGTGTCATTATCAATTTAAGAATGGACATAAAACTAATGGAGTTCTCAAGGTTTGGCAAAAATCTTGACTATAAACAATATCTTTCATATTTCAAAGGGTAATTTTACTCTTTCGATACACTGTATGTACTCTAATTAAATGTGGAGTGTCAAACTTTTTTCTCTTGTTATGAATGTAATTTGACGAGTGATAATTGAATAAGTTAATTAGGTGGTTAAGTAGGTTATATATTTAGTGTACAGCTTAAGTGTTGGCTCGCAAGTGAACATGGTGGAACAGTTTCCAACTAAAGAAAGAGCCAGGTAGCGTGGAAATCCAGACCTACATCTAGATCGATGCAGGGTCTGGCGGTGAGAAATAAACCTACGCAAATCAAGGGGCAGCACCTACGCAGGCATTTCAAATACCACTGCACACAATTGGATAGCACTACGACCGACTACGAGTACGACTAATCAGAGCAATGAACACGTTGACATATTCAGCCCCGTTCGTTTAGTGAACAGCGGGGCTAATGGTAAATTAAACTTTTACCGTGGTCGGTCGGCCCAACAGCAAATTCATCTTCTTTGCTAATGAAATATTTGAGTGCCGTCTTCTGTTAATTTTTTAAGGAAAAAGCTAAGTCCAAAATGTTTAGTGTCGAGTCTAAAGCCTTTTCAAACAAAGTATCCACAGCCATCTTTGTTGTTTACTATCATATCTTCGACAGTGCATACGCACCACTGTCCTCATCCTGTTATGCCAGCCCATATCAGATAGTAGGATTTGAGTGGTAGCTCCAAATCTTTTCCAACATAGTAAATGAACCAATGGTTCCTGCCCAGAGTAAGTTGCGTAGCGAATTTAAATTTGCAAGGTTAGGGAACCTTTGTCTTTATGATTAAAATAATTAACATTGAATAAGGTCAAGGAACAGAAACCATAGTCATATAAACCAAGTTTACTTTTGGGAAGATACAGGTAACAAGCAGAGGTGTGCTGTTGGGAATGTGTATCATTAGGATTTTATTGATGCCAATTTTGATGCTAAAACTACTCATCAAAATTGTACTGATACTCTTATTTCTACTGAAAACACTCATAGACCTATTGTCTATAAGATTATTTAGGAACATAAATTAGAAGTGCTGAGAGAATGGGATACGCAATGAATGATGACAACATTTCAGTGAGTATGGATGATCTTAAAAGACTCAATTAAACAAAATAACATGAACAACAACAAAGACAAATTCATTCTGAAAAATTCTACCTGAAGATAACATTGAAAGAAAGAACAAAATGTCATTTGTTTGTGAGTGAGACACAGACAATGTTAACAAGTGTTACCTTGACTTGATTCACATTTTTTGCTTATGCATATCTAGCTTTTGGAGCTGGGAGGCTTCCCTGGGGACATACTGTAGTTGCAGCAGCCACAATGTTAAAGCAGTCAAACACAGCGAACTGCTTCGGAATAATATACTGTTGTATTTTTGTAAGTGGTTCATGAGGTTAACACAGCATTACACACAGCTACATATTGCATTTAGCAGCATGTTAAAATCAATTGAGTCTTGTGAGCCCAAGTTTTGCCCTGTCAGCCATAACTGGAGAGCACAGACCATTAACATGTAGCGTTGTGTACTGTGTTGATATATTTTGATATCCCAAAGCATTTCAATTGAAAGATTTGTTAACTTGTTAAACCGCAAGTTTTTTTTTGTTGCTCTGACTTCACAAAGATTAAGTTGGGATTGAAATGTCACCTACTGATGGTAGGCTAGACATTTAACAGCACAGAATCAGCCCTGGCTTAAGGGATATCTTGTGTTCACGCTTGGTAATGTGTTACATCTGTCAGGAGAGATTGCAATCCGTCTAACACAGCACTGTGCTAATCCTTCCATTAGCGGTTTTAAGAAGCCGTGACAGGAGAGGAGATATAGCATTAAACCCTGTGTTGGGAGCGGAGCATCAATCTATCCACAGATGCCAAATGAATCACTCTTATTGGGGCACTTGCACATACACCGAGAAACAAATCCTGACTCTTAAACATTTGCACATACTCAACACATCCATACACATATGCATGGATGTTAGGTTAGGTTTCCACCTACGCCCGTGTTTAGTGTTCCACATTTCCCGCATTCTGGTGAATTTGTATGCACCACTGTGTGCCTTTTCTGCATCAATTTATGGTGGAAATGTATCTAATATGGAAAGGAAAAGGTTCAGGTTCCAATATGATGGAATAAAATGCAGTAAGGCTCTCGGGAATTCTGTATTGCTTTCAAATATGTATTCTCCTGTGTTGTTCAAAACTTTGCCGCGCATTCAAAACATATCACACGTGTTTTGGGATGTCTTTTAGCCAACCGATCTTTTAGGGATTGAGACCTTGTTCAAGCCTTAGACTCTAAAGTTTAAATATATATACGTAAAGTAAGAAACTACTAGTTTTGTTTGTATGGCGGTGACATTATTTTGTGTTCACTCATCAGTTTAACTTTATGTTCCGTTTGTTTTGTTTCTGCTGACGGGAGCTAACGAGGCTAAGCTAATTGAGGCGCGCACACGGTAAACGTCTGTCGGTATTTGGTTCACCGTTTGTATAAGTTAGAGAGTAATTTGCTTTTATGATTAATTAATTGCCCACCCAAACAAGAAGTGATCCACGTATAGGTCACAGAACAAAGCAGCAAAACGATAAAGATTGCCACTCTATTGTTTTATGTATTGCAGATGGGAAATGTGAGAATAAAATAAATCATCTCGCAACCTGAATAAATGTCCCTCTCGTTCAGTGTGTAACACATGCACACACATGCCCACATCAATCAGTGCTGTGGTCCATCTAGTGGTGTTTTTTAAAGAGCAGCTTAAAAGCTCTGTGGCGGCTTCACGGGGTGATAATGGGTCCTATCTGGAAATGTCCTGTTCGGGCAAGACGGTCATCATTCTCATCAATTACGTACTGAGAGCTTCTACACACTCCTCTGCATGCGAACACACACACACACACACACACACACACACACACACAGTTTGTTCCGAGCAGTGCTGGTTTCTTTGCTCCGTCTCTCTCTCTCTCTCTCTCTCTCTCTCTCTCTCTCTCTCTCTCTCTCTCTCTCTCTCTCTCTCTCTCTCTCTCTCTCTCTCTCTCTCTCTCTCTCTCTTGTCGTGCCTTGTTCACAACTTCCTCTGGGTTTCATGTCGACCTTGATCGTTCTCATTTGCTTAACTTGTGTCAGGTTCGTCTCTGTGATTCTTTGTCTTATCTGTCGCCGTCATGTCAGACTCGGGGAAATGCATGTCTCGCGTTATGGTTGGAATTCTGAATCTACTTGAGGTGTGTTTGATTTACCTTGTTTGGCTTTTTTTTTTCTAGGATTCCAAACTAGGCCAACATTTGCATTCATTACCATCTTCTAGTGTGTGGGGATTCTTATTCTGTTTTTTTGTTCAGGTATGCACAATTTCTAATGAGCTAATATTCAGCCTGACCTCTCCTTCCCAAATTTCTTTTCTTACTGTTTGTTTTCATCCCAATTAGAGGAGTTACAGGCGACCTGTTCTTGCAACATTGAAAAAGTGAGAATATTCTTTTAAAAACATAGCAACTTTTGCAGGTGAGATAAATTTAGAAGAGAAAAGTATACTCAGTATTCAAACATTAGCCTACTTACAGTACTCCCTGCTGCTTATGACCAAACTCCCTTTGAACACAGGCTTCAGCTTGGCATTTACAAAGGTGCATTAGTATAATATAATAAGTACCAGTAAGTATATGCTGTCTCAGCTTTGGTTCTTTATATTTTTTGAGAGAACTTTATAAGAAGTGTGTGTGCCCAAGATGCTTGATACATGTGAATTGGACTGATGGTGCTAATTCAAACAATACTGCCTTCAGTTATGGGGTGCCACAGAGGTCTACTCTCGGGCCATTACTGTTTACTTTATTATACATAAAACTTTTCTCTCTATTCAGTACTTTTGTAAAATTTGATAAAAATATTAATCAAACAAAGGAGAAGTACACTGCCTGGGGGAAAAAAGTCACACACTCAAATATCTTTTTGGACCATCTTTAGCTTTGATTACTGCACATATTCACTGTAACACATTTTGATAAGCTTTATTTGGCGCATAAGGTTGCTTAGACCTGACCAACTGAAGCAACCCCAGATCATACTGTACACTTCCACACAGGCTTGTACAGTAGGCACTAGGCATGATGGGAGCATCACTTCATCCACCTCTCTTCCTAACCTGATGCACCCATCACTCTAGAACAGGGTCAGTCTGGTCTCATCTAGTCTCGCAAAGCCAGACCAAACTACAGCAAGTAGTATGGTCTGGAAGCACTCCGTTTAGAGCCGTCTATTCGGGGGGAAACTGGGCTGGCCTGTTTTTATTTCTTTAAACCAATCACAATCATCTACGGCGGGGCTAACCCCGGGAAGCAGCCAATGGAGGCGTAGCGTTGTTTGCCGACGCCAGCGCTTAATAGACGCTGGCTGAAGCGGTCAAGCCAGACTAGGTCTCATCAGACCACACAAAATGTTTCCATTGCTCCAAAGTCCAATCTTTATGCTCCCTGGCAAATTGAATCATTTTATCCTGATATGGCCCACTGATTCGTGATTTTTTTTAAGGCTACATATCTGCATAGTCGGGAGTTCTACAGTCGATATTTTGATTCCACCAAATAATTGTATTTACTTTCATTTATTCACGGAGAGATCAACATTTAGCAATGTTTACATATTCTCACTTTCACATCAACAGAAATGTGTGCTGGTTCTGTTTAAATCCAAGCTCTTACTTATCTTTGGTCTGCCTTTATGCTTTCCAAATATCCTGGCTGTAATCGGGGACTAGACATATACTAGCTAGGTCACATGAAATACATGAATTTGGCTTGGTTGAAGACTAATTCAAGATTCACATTCAAACAAAACAATACAAAACTAAAAATTGTCTTTTATCTAAAAAAAAGCAACTCCATTGTCATTGCTGCCTCTATTGCAAAGTTGATGGACTCTTTGCATAGCAGAGTGAACAATGCTATCTTAATACACATATACAGCATATAGCTCTACTGGCCAGGCAACTGTACATGATCCAATTACCACTCTCTAAGTATAGGGGTTATTGTTAAAACAGGTGCCTTTTTGAGAAATGTCCTGCCATTGTTTAAGTAATGTTTTGTTTTTGTTTTGTCCTTGCCGTACACCATTGTTTGTTTGTAATGATTTAATTTGAATTGTGTGCTCCATGCCATGTGCTATGGCCGTGAGCCGTAATAAATAAATGAAATATATTGCTTTATATTCCTGGCCGAACTACTTCAGGTTCTATGTACATTTTCAAATGGAAATGGGACTACTAATGCTCACAAGCTATATTTATTCTGTTCCCTTAGGGATTTAACGGCTTCATTATTCAGGGTGCTTGAAGAGTCCTGTGTATGGTTTGGTTTTATTAATTCAAGTAGTTGCTTTGTGGTATAGTTTCTGGCTCTATATTAGCAAGCTGTTTGGTGGTTTGAAATGTATGAAGTATAGAGGGGTCAGGAAGAGGGGTTTCAAATCATTTATCATGCAACAACTCAAGGAGAATTCATGGTGCCAGATGCAACTTTAAAATAGAAACACGGGTATAAAATATCAACGGAAAATTAAAAATCACTCTGGAAACTATATGAAAATATATATATATATATATATATATATATATATATATATATATATATATATATATATATATATATATATATATATATATTAGGGCTGTCAAGCGATTAAAAAAATTAATCTAATTAATTACAGGCTCTGTGATTAATTAATCTAAATTATTGGCATACTTATATGACACTTTTATGCCTGTTTATAAGGCCTATAGGCTACCGTTCGTTTCTCTCTCTCTTTCTTTGTCTCTGTCTCTCTCTCTCTCTCTCTCTCTCTCTCAAAACACAAAAAAACAAGCAGGCTAAATGACGCACACACACACACACACTCACAAAGGAGGAAAAAAGACAGGCATATCTAGGAAGAGTGAGAGGGGGCGGGTGTCCGTTTGCGGGAGACGATCGCAGCTAGCAAACAAAAGTGAGACACGGAGGAAGATTGAGAGATTGGCCTACTGTTTTGAATCTACATTGTTAATTAGGTACCCACTAAATCAATAATGCACAGACACTGCGGAGAATCACATAAGACGTATTCTTATCTTCATGCTTATTTGCCCGGAGCAGCCCATAACACATCCATAGAGCCCTCGGCCCCTTTCCCCTGCTTCTTTCTTTACTCTTTAATCCCGTGCGGGCCGTGTCAGCAAGCTACAGGTGCAGCTCCGCTATCGTCTCACCTCTTTTGTACCGGGTCAAAGGGCAATATGGAAGTGCGATTAATCTGCGTTAATTTTTTTAATCGCGTTAATTTTTCTGTGATTAATTAATCGAAATCAACGCGTTAATTTGACAGCCCTAATATATATATGAAGTCTAATGTATTTAATTATAGTGCATCCACAAGGATTCTAAGCTGTGTAATACCTAGAAAATCACTTTACATACAAATGAGACTTTGGGAGATTAAACCTACCAGCTGATTTGTGTCAAAACTTCTCTCAGAAAACAGCTTGGTTTGGTAGATTGCACATTAAAAAATAAGATTATAACAGCTGACTGACTATAACAAATTCATGATGCTTTCTAGCCAAGGAGAAATGAACCCTACTTTCATCTACTTAAGCACTTTATCCAACATGTCTGGTTTAAAAAAGAAAATAAAAACTCCCACCTTAGTCTCTGCTTGTGTCTCCCAGCAGAATGTGTACTACACCAGCTCTCAGCAGCTGCACCTGGGCGTGTTGAGTCCCACCATCGACGATGACGACAACAAGTGTCTGGTGGACGTCAACAGCAGACCGCGGCTGCTGGAGTGCAGCTACGCGGCCACCAAACACATGAAGCTCACCTGGACCTTCTCTCAGGTACACACCCACACTCAAAGCAACACCTGCTCCTACACAGTACAGTACAATGTAGTCTTTGCATTCAGAGCCTCCATATGCAAGACAAATAACTACTTTCCAGCTATGTGTATGTTCTACTCTAGCCTGGTCCTACCAGACCATCGTTCTTCATTTCATTTGTACAGAAGGTCTGGAATCGCTCAATTGACAAACGTTATCCCCACTTGAAGGTGGGTGTCTGTTGAAGTTTTAAACTATTGGATATGCCCAGTGCCACTCTGGATCTGCCAACCAATTGCATAATGGTTGGTCGTGACGTATGTCATGCGCCGGCTTCTGACTACAACTGAAACTGGCGCACAACCTCAACGTCATTGTTCTCAGCCACTCCCTCTGTTCGCTGATTGGACCGTCAACAATCTGGAAGGAGAAAACCCGAGAATATACCGCGGACGCAGACTGACTACTGAAGGGAAATGACAATTTAGCGGAAGTAGGTAGGCGGGCGGTGCCAGGCTAGTTCTACTCATTCCAGGTCCTCTGTTTGGATGGGTCATGGGTCGTATTTGGTTGCTAGTTGGTATGGTGTATGTGAATCAAAGATCAAGTTCAAAGTTCTAATGTATTTATACATATCTTCGTGAGGTAAGCCTTCAGTGATGGCGCATTGAATTTCATTCCTGTTTACTGTATGGTCAGGTTGTTTTTATGAGCAGTACTCTCTGAACAAATGAAACATTTTGTGTGCACTTCTTGACCTCATGCGCCAGTGTCGACAACTGTTTGTAAATGCTGCCAAAAAAAGGAAGGCGCCAGCCCATTTAAAACCTTAAAAACAAGCAATAACATCTTAAAATCAACCCTGAAGCAGACAGGAAGACAGTGGTGTAAATGTAACACGGGACCAGAGCTCCATGGTTTGACAGGGTTGTTTTTTCCAATTCAATTAAGGGATATTCGTGCCTCTACCTCTCCACTTCTGGTTTTGTTTGAGCATGAATCACTTTTTTACACCAGATAGGTGTTTTAACAGCAAGGCTGCGTCTGTTGGATAATGAGCTTTCACACATACGCAGTCTCTTGACTTTGAACAAGCCCCTGTCTTATTTTTAATCTTGGCACTTTGAATGTTGCCTTGAAAAGTGACAGAGAAGTGGAGGGAGGTGGTTAATTAATATAAAGCAGACACTGCTTTATTCACATCTCTGATATCTCTCTCTCTGTGTGTGTGTGTGTGTGTGTGTGTGTGTGTGTGTGTGTGTGTGTGTGTGTGTGTGTGTGTGTGTGTGTGTGTGTGTGTGCGTGTGTGCGTGTGTGCGAGAGTGACAGTGCCGTGTGTATGTAGTGTTTTCATCCCAGACATCAGACTGAATAAAGAGGCTTTCTTATCTATCATTAAGATCCTTCCTCTCTCTCTCATTCTCTCTCTCTATTACCCATGGTCCAATGTCCTCAGAGAACTAAACTGCGCCATCCTTATCTCTCCAGTTCTCTCGGTATACAGTATGATGTAGCTGCTGGGTGCACTGGCAGGGGAATCTGCCTCTAATTAGCATCCGGACAGAATCTGAAAAATCTAATTTCTAACTCATTTCAGAAGTAAAAAGAGATGAACCGCTGTAGGCCTATCCCTATGGGGCTGTGGAAAGAGAAGCCCATTTTCTTGGTTAAAAGAAAAAAATAAGTTTGGTGGAGAAGTCAAATAAGGCCTGAGATTGAAGTAGAAAGCTTTTCAGATGAAGAGCAGATGAAATGTTAGATGTAGGAAAAGATTCAACAGGGAGGGAGGACAGTGAAATGAGATCTGGGTAAGTTTTAGAGTTGATTGCATATCTCAGGTCAGACTTGTTCCCTATCAGTGAGACAAAACCCTCTATTTGATAGAATTCACGACCAGCCCAATCAATTTCCTAGAGCCTCAAGAAAACCAGGCTGCATGTTTTGGGTGTTAATACACTCTTGGGTTTGTCACTGGGAGCAAGACCATTCACACTATGCATACTCACAATCAATTGTTAATTTAATAGTACAGATTTAACTGTTTGAAATGGCAAGTACATACAGTACAGTCTGCCCATGCTGGTACATTGAGTGGAATATTGTTTAACCAAGCAAGTAATTCAGCACAGTTAACATGTCAAATGACTGTTGTGTAACCCCACTGAGTTATGCAAGCTGTTTTATAGGTCTTGTGTGCAATGTAGTGTATTCTAACACATCAAGAAGAGACAGACCAAACAACACACTGCATGTGCTTCACTTTTCCCGCAAGCCGTTATCATCAACCCTGTTACTGGCCTGTATGTGGGTTGACATTAATGCATGAATTAGCCTTTGCAATGAGCAGCAAACAAGTAAGGGCTATGTTTCTTATACGACAATGGTCTGGAATGCATTAAATACCAAAGAACTAGTTGTAAGTATTTGAATTGTAGCAGTATGAACACAGAGGGCTTGGGGACAACACTGTACGCTACAACAGAGTCGTGATGGTTTGCAAACCGGACAACTAGAATCTAGACAAAAGCAGCAGAATTAATGCTCATTATAATACGTCACGTCGACTTCGCCAAGTCAAGTCCAGAAATATTTATCACCCCCCCCCCCCCCCCCCCCCAAGGGTGCAATGTTTTGTGCAGCCAGCAGAAATACATGAAGTGCAAAAGAAAAAATGCAGTGTCAACAAACTTCATGTTAAAACAATACAATATAAAAAAAACACGTAAATAAATGACCTTTAGATTTACATTGAGTGGGAGCGCTCCTGTTGTAGTGGTTAGAGCCCTGGTCGTTCTCTGCATGTCATTCCCCTCACTACCCCCATTTCATCTCAGTCTCTACACACATAGTGTCAATAAAGCATGGACACCTTCACTTTTACTTTTTGGAATATGCCCCACAAATCTGATTCAATTCAAAAAGGAGTAAAACGTTCTCATGAAAGATTGGGCAACAACTAAACCGCGACGCTTACGATTTTAAAAATACATACGATGGTTGGCTTCTGTGCGGACTGCATCAGCGTGACAAACAAAGCTCAGTTTGATATGAATAGTTGTTTACGAGATATTAGCATTAGAGCCACGGGCAACCGTGGCTCAGGTGGTTAAGCAGGTTGGCCAATGATCAAAGGGTTGGCGGTTCGATCCCCGCTCTGCCACCAGTGTCATGGTTGTTGTGTCCTTGGGCAAGACACTCCACCCACCTTGCCTCGTGTGAATGTGTATGACTGCTGTATGTTTGAGGTGGTGGTCGGAGGGGCCGTAGGCGCTGAATGGCAGCCACGCTTCCGTCAGTCTGCCCCAGGGCAGCTGTGGCTACTATCGTAGTTTACCACCACCAGTATGACTGTGTGTGAACGAATGGAACCTGGAACCCTGTAAAGCGTCTTTGAGTGCCTTGAAAAGTGCTATATAAATCCAATCCATTATTATTATTAAACACAGATATTTGGACTGTCGGTAGTCTTCCTATTAAAGGAGGAAGGGAGAGGAGAGAGAGCTAGTGCAGGGCAGAGTGGGAGAATGAAGGAGAGAACGATAGAGGACTTTAAAGAAACGGAGGGTAGTACTGCAAGGGAGGAGAGAGAGAGAGGCAGTGCTGGATGGAATCAAACAGACAGCTTTATATGAAGCGGGCAGTCAGTCTTCGTGAATTATTGATACGCAGATATTTTACAATATTGAACTCAGCATGACCCTGAAGCAAACAGCCATCAAGAGAAAAAGAGGGAGAGAGAGAGAGAGAGAGAGAGAGAGAGAGAGAGAGAGAGAGAGAGAGAGAGAGAGAGAGAGAGGGGGGGGGGGGGAAAGCAGAGTGGGAGAAGGAATGAGTGAATAGCACAAAAAGCTGCCAGACAGCAGGGGACTACTACTGCTCTCCGGACTTCAATTGGTCTGCTCTTATACAGTTTTGCCCAATTGCTGTAACACTGTAGTCCATTCAGAATCGACGTTTTCCAAACAGCTGACAGGTGTATATTTTCTCAAACCATACAGCAAATCTACACCTGTACTTTTTACACTTTTTTTAATAAAATACATTTTCCCAGTTGGTTTTAAATGCAATAAATATTCATTTTGTGTGCAGGTTTTCATTATAACTACAGTACATGCATTCACATTCATTATTATAACAGTTGTTGTACTGCAAATATGAATCAAATAGATATTAAAGGATGCAAATGAAACTTTTTGGTGTAGATCTAGAGAAACAACTCTTTCTTCCGAGCCTCTCTGATCCGTGCTTGTTAAAAGCAGAATAGAAAGTGCGCTGAGAGCTGATTGAACATTTATGCAAAGGAGTTTGAAAAATCCGAGATCCTTGGTAATGCAAATCATCTCTATCGGCCTTAGATACCTTGATGTCTTTCACTGGGATCTGGGTTGAAAGAAACCATGTTAAAACATGTTAAAAAGACAATGGTTTAAGGTGACGATAAAAATCAAGTGTGGATCACAGTTTAATTTCGCAATTGAGAAATACTGTTTTATATAGTCCCTCGATGGACACTTCTTACCTTAAACTAAGTGCCCTATAAAATGCTTCATTTCGCAAAACGCAGAGCACATAGCCACCGTTCAAGAGCAAGGAGAAGTCAAGAGCTTTCTGAGCGGTAACGGTTCACTTGCTAATGCGTTAATCAACGTTGATACATCAAAATAAACAGCATTTCTTAGAACCGATCACAACATACTGTCTGACTCCAATCTAAGACTGGAGTGGCAACACTAAAAATACCAGCTAATTACATGCTTTTTGCTCTCCTACTACATAGTCTTTCATCATTCACTTGTATCATCGTGTTTTTGTACTACATGATAGATGCTATTTGAACTGTACAATGCATGAGACATCTCACTGTAGTTCGGTTGATGTTGCTCATGCTCAATTCATTAGAATCAGCTATTAATCATTGCTCCGAGACATTCAGCTACTTTCTAAGCGATAATGAACACTGCAATTACCAGCTTGTTTTTTATTGCCATAATGTTTTAGAAACATTTAATTGGAAGGCAGTGTCTGACTTGACTATCAAATAGGAGTTATTGACATATATTTGTGAAGTGCAAATGTTACTCTCTGCTTGTGTCGTGTTATAGGAAAGAGCCTTTTTTGGTTTAAATATTCAGAAGGTACATACAGTAACAGTTTGGGCCAGCTGATTGGTCAAATCTCTGAAATTCAATATCTTAGAACTGCATTCTCTACAGAATAAACTTGGTATTTCCAACCTCATGATTTCAATGAGCTTTTTTAGCAAGAGGTGTTTTGTAATATACATTATGCTTAGTGTGTATTAATACATGACGTCTTTTATGTCGATAAACAAATCTGTAACGGTAGGTACAAGGTGATCAATGAGAACGTGAGGCCTCAGGAGGTACTGTAGGGCTGTAACCAGTATATACACTACTCACAGTATTTCATGTATTTGCACATTAAAAGGCGCAGTCAGCGATTAAAGAGAAACGCTTGTTGTCAAAATCACTTTCAGTACACACACACACAGTACAGACATGTAGCAGATCAAGATTTTCACTGATTTTGAAAAAAAAAAGTGATTATGACAACAGGCATCATCCAGAATTGCTGACTCCACCTTTCAGTGCTTTGGCTTGAGGTCAGGGTTCAAACTGTTGCACAGAGACAAATAGACTGTGTTTCAATGATGTAGCGTGTAACTCACAGTGTCTACGCAGGCTAGCTAATGAAAGCAGAAAGCTATCAGAGCACAAACAGCAGCTTCAGTCTTCTTTTGTTTTTCTACACTTGAATGTACAGTATATTATCTTTTTAACACAAATGCCTGGTACAGAAACCTGAGTGTGACGAAAACAAATACACTCTCCAAAAGACTGTAGTTAATATTGCAGGGAAGGTGACTGGCATGTCATAAAAACAACTTCCAACTATATTTGACGGAGCAGGTAGGCATACACAATCTAGGATGCCTCACCCAGCATTAAAATTGCTTTTTACATTACATTTGCTGAAGCACTCGATGGTTTGCGGCTTCACTCTACTCTCCCCACTTCCTTCCGCGGTGAATGACGTGGTGGAGTGTCTGGCTGACAGGTTAGCTGATTGGCCAGCCCAACCCTGCTGGCTGGCTGTCTGTCTGCTGGCTCTCTGGAACCGAGAGGCTGATAAACTGCTGTTCCCGCCCTAATAGCAGGGAATCAATAGCCTGCTCCAACTCTGCACTCTGCACAATGACAGAGCTGAATCCATGACAAGGAGATGGAAAAATTCCAATTATTTCTCCTGTGTGTGTGTAATAGTGAAATTTGAACTTGATCAGCTGCTTTCGTCACTTGCTGCCCCTGCCTGCATCATAATCTCTACATGATGTCTTGCTCTCCAGAAAGCAGTGAACATGGATAATTGTACTAACTTCACTGAAAGGAATATCAACTTGCCCAATGGAAACCAATTCCTGCAGACCTCTCCTGCATGTTTGTCTTTTTTTCCGGTTTGTAAAGTCTACTCATTCTACTTTTTTCTATGATCAATATGTTGACTGAGATTGTGGGAACACGCAACATGAGTGTTCTTCTATATACAAGAGCACTCAGCTTCCGTGCACTTAGTCTGAGCTGTACTTTGTGAGGCAGAAGGCCAGAAGTAGAGCGCAGACTTCTAAGTACACTTGTTGGAAGTTGCTCAGGAAGAGTGCGTACATTAAGAGAAAGCCAATTGATTCAGTTTTCAGCAGAGGTAAGAAAGAGCATTGTGATTCATTTAATGGAGCGCTCTTCTACTGTAGCATTTACAGTGAAAACATCCATCAGCAAAGGTCACTATGATGAGTGTCTCCTGTTATAATGTCTCATTTGCAGCCCAGGCAAGTGGGAAAGTGGAAAATGTCAAAACCAAGCACTGCAGAGCTAATGCTGCTTCTGAAAGCAACAAAAAAAAAACTGTTTATTATGTGCATTGCATTTCAATTACAGACATGATGGCCATGTCATTGTGATGATAATATGAATGCAATGTGCAGGGTTGTATCTCCTAACATAAATTTTCACTATAGACGTACAGTATATAGCCTGATCCACACTGTCCTTCAAAGCTGCATTCATTGATTTTCTTTGGCCACGCGGGTGTTAGCTACCAACACAACATTGGCAATTTATCCCCTTCAAAAGTTTATTCCCTGCAAATGGATTATTTACACATCCAGTGGGTCCAGAGCAACATTGACATTCATACGGAGTCCTGTTGGAGTCCTGTTAGTCCAATATTCACTCTCCTTTTAGCACCAACGCCCGGGGGGAAATATCCGGCTCTTTAGCAGCTTAAAGCTACACACAATCAGTGGCGTGGCGTGGGGATTTCTTTTGAGGAAGCCAAGTGAGACAACACCTTTAATCTACAGTACATGTTTATTGGAAGGTGGGGGACAGAAAAGAGTAGGCTACGTCGCAGCTTGTATTTAATGTAACTACAAGAGTAGTCTGGCTGAACCGTTTCCGCCACCATCTATTAGCGCTAATAATATTGGCGGCGGTGGTCCGGGACGCAGCCTAGCTTAGCCTAGCCTAGCTGTCCAACTTCATTGTACAAATTCCCCCGGGCAGAAATACCCTCATAAACTCTGGAAAATGAAGCGTGGGGGTTTGATTTGAGCACCAGACCTTATAACCAGCTAGATTAAGATCCGCCGTTCCCTTTCTTTGGTGATTTACAGGACAACGGGCCGCCGATGATAATGTTACCAGAGATGCGTGACTACGTGGCTAGTTAATTTCGGTTAAGTTATCCCGTGAGCTCCTCGGGGGCTAAAGTGTATGGTGTCTTGACATGCTGGTTAGAAAGCGACACACTATGTGTATTCCTTTTGTCTTTAATAGTTTTTTTGTGGCGTTTGCGGGTTAGATTTAGCCATTTCTCTGACAGCCTCTGGACGTGAAGACGTTCCATCCAAATAAGTCCCCCCCGGCACTATTTTGCAGGACACCGCTGCTGTTTCCCGGGGTTGGCCCCGCCCTAGATGATTGTGATTGGTTTAAAGAAATAAAAACAGGTCAGCCCAGTTTCCCCCCGAATAGACGGCTCTAAACGGAGTGCTTCCAGACCATACTACTTGCTGTAGTTTGGTCTGGCTTTGCGAGACTACTACAAGAGCTATTATAGCGCCTGGTCACTTTACCAGGACTTACACACGCCTGTAATCTGTCCGACACCGCTTGTTTGCTCTCTCTCTCTCACTCTCACTCACTCACTCACCTCCTAATCATTTTATTAAATTATACGTTTTATTATAAATGCACCCCCCCATCCCGACCGGAATACACAACTAGCCGCTTAATGCCCAATACAGATTCGAATTCATTCACAATATAATTAGGAGACGTTTTACGTAGGCTATTTTAAGTTTCACGTTCATGTGAAACACGACTCACAATCAGTTGTATGTGCTTGACATACACACATACTTTCTATACATCCTTTTCGTTTAAGAACTAGGCCAAATGTTCATTATACAACACTACTTAAGACAACCCAGAACAACTTCAGTGGATATACCAATGCAACTTAATCCAGACAATCAAGGCACAATTAGCAATAAAATAACACAAAACATAACACACATAGCTACACGGACAGTTAAGGGAACAGTAAAGCCGCACCGGGAGAAGGTGTGTATTTTACTCACTATTTGTAGAGGAAGGCCATTAGCTGAAGATTGCCGCTACCAGCTAGCCACTCGGTGCGGACCTAGTTCTCCTCATTGAAAGTGCGATAAACTTTCTTTCTCTCCACACGCATTGGCCTACCGTCAGATTTGATTTTTAATGGCTCCTCAATTTAGCCTGGCTCCACCCGCCCGCCTACTTCCGGCCAAATTTCATTTTCCCTTCAGTAGTCAGTCTGGGTGTACAGCGCATTTCCCAGATTCTCCGGAGAATCTACAATCGTCCAATCAGCGAACAGAGCGAGTGGCTGAGAACGCTCCAGTTTCAGTTGAATGCTGCGTTCCTTTATACTCGGAAGAAGGAGATTTCCGACTTGGTAGTTCCGAGTTCCGACCTGTCTGTGTTCCAGTGCATCTGCTCGCGAAAGTATGGACGCCTAAAACCTTTCTCGTCCAAATAACTAAACGTTAGGCTCTAACAAGTTATTGTTGCGATTGGTTGCGATTGGTTGGCTAATCCAGAGTGGCACTGGGCAGATCCAATAGTTTTAAACTTCGACAGACACCCACCTCCAAGTGAGTGAACGTTTGCCAATTACAGCACTTCCAGACCTTCTGTACAAATGAAATGAAGTACGATGGTCTGGTTGGACCAGGCTATCCTCAATTGGCAGTTTGGTAAAATATTTTTTTACTAAATACTCAAAATCTCCACCCTCCATAACTGTTCTTGCTAATATGATAACAATGCAAACATGCTAATCTCCCGCCATTGTTATTGTTGTTAAATTTCAGTGACGTTGATAATGATTCTTTGATTTGATTGGTGTGAAGCCAAGGGCCGAGTGGCTTCCCTTGGCACCCTCATGACACCCTCCTGACCAATCACAGGAGGGCAGTGTCATGACAATAGCCTCACCTGATGGTCAATTCTTCTTCTTTTTTTCTCTAAGGGATGCCAGCTCGGGCTGGCTTCCTCGCGGACATACAGTGTGCAGTGTTTTGAAATGCTCAATGAGAGGAGAAAAATGGGGAAAAAATGACAGCAGCACAGCACCAAAGAATTACCGAAACTGTTAGTATAAATGTTTTTATTGGATGACAACTACAGCCTAAAAAACAGGGAAGCCTGGCTTCCCTTGGCTTCCGGGAGAAAACGCCACTGTACACAATGTTCAAATGCAGCTGGCTGTCGGCAGTAAAGCCTCAGGGCAGGTAGCATACAGTAGCACGGCTTCTAGAAAATGTTCGCCAAAACAGCTCCCTGTGGCTGAAAACTATAGGGCTGCGTTTTGGCAAGAATCTGCCGATACGATATATATACAATATATACTGTGTATATATATTATATACAATATAACGACACGGGGTCGACGATACAATAGATATCGGGATACTTTTAATCAAGGTGATTTTTTTTATTTGAAGAAAAAAAAACATTTTATATGCATAACTCTAACTTGATTTACAAACATTGCTATATTCTACTGACTAATGTGTGCGATGCTCCCAATGCATGTACGCTCGCGAGTTTTGTTTGTCTAGTCAGACAAAGATAACACATTTTCCTGCTGCCGACTAGCGGTTGGAAGCTCAAATACAACACAAAATCAATGTCACCATGTAAAGTATCGATACACCACTTTAGTGTTGGGTAGGGTTAGAAATCCGTAATTTTCCAATGTGAAGTTCGACCAGGTATTTTGTATTTGTCAGATGCAGAAGAACATGAAAAGCACAAAGTGGCCAATCTAAAGTATTCAATCCATATTTAAGGATCATAAACAGACCATTTCAACCGTTGAAACCCCCCCCCCCCCTCCCTGAGGTCCACCTTTTTGATTCCTTATTAGAGATCTTCCCTCATCCTTCTCTATTTAGTTGCTGATTGGACTTTGAGAGCCATCATATTTTACCTGACTCACATGACAGTGCCCTTTACAAAGACTTGAACTTTGTGATAGTGGCGCAAACGATCATTACAAATCTAATGGGATTGACCTCAGTTTCAAACTGAGCACGGTTCTGGTATTTCAATGATTAGCCTGGGATCAAATAAATGGAGGGTAACTGTTGTAAATCCCATATGAATTTCAGATTGATTCCCTCACGTTGTTATATCAAGTGGTCATACCTATACGCATGCCAGCCAGCTGAAATGTGCGCAAACTGCTCTGTGCAGAGGCAGCTGTGCACACAGGACAAGCAAGCCGAGGGAATCAATTGGTTTTCAATGAGCTGAGAGCCTCGAAGAGAACGTGACAATATTACTGTTGTACCAATGTTTGCGTCTGTGTTTTAGTCAAGTGTAGGCAGCAGCCCTTCAATGTACAGCTAGCAGTTTTCAGAAGATCCAGCATGTTTAGAAGCACAACACACTTGGTTCTCCTCTCATGCCCAGTTGTGTGTGTGTGTGTGTGTGTGTGTGTGTGTGTGTGTGTGTGTGTGTGTGTGTGTGTGTGTGTGTGTGTGTGTGTGTGTGTGTGTGTGTGTGTGTGTGTGTGTGTGTGTGTGTGTGTGTGTGTGTGTGTGCTATATAAAGCAAAGCAGCCCTCCTAAAGCACACAGCCAGTTTGACACAAATGGGTTGAGTCCCCTCTGTGCCGGGGCTCGGGCTCATTAAAACATATTACTGTTTGTTCTTGCCATATAACTTAGGACCTAGTATGGGTGCCAGTTTACACACAAACATAAACACACACACACACACACACACACACACACACACACACACACACACACACACACAATGGAAAGGTAAAGGTCCATAGCAAAATCACTCTAGGCTGCTTTATAGGCAGGAATATCAGATCAGCTCTAATGCAAAAAATAAATCGAAATACCAATGAATGAAATTATACTGAAATAAGACCCAGTGTATAATAAATATTAAACCTCTATTGTACCCAGGTGCAAACATTTGATAACTTGGGCAATACTGAAAGATTCCCATTAGATTTTCCCCAACAGCCCCTAAACCCAGGTCAGGCCAGGGAAATTTCCGATTACAATTAATTACTACAGCGAAAATTGTGAATTTCTAGAGCCTGCAAAAGGTTGGACTACACGGAATAAAAAATGTTTCCCCCCCACACATTCATGGCATCTATTTGTTGCTGTACTTGATGAGTGTGGCACATTTTCAACATTAATATTATTTCCTGGAAAGTACTTCACTGGACTCTTGTCCTCTATCTACTGCATTAAACTGCTTCTAATTTGCAACTACAGCCTGTGAAATTCCAAACACAAAGTCAAATACGCCGGCCATGCCTTACAGAAAATATACCTCCACAGCTTTGCTATAAACGGGGCTCATATTGTTTTTACAGCCTTCATTCAGCAGCTGGTATAGGATGAATGCTGTAAAAGATCCACACACTCAAAATCTTGCTAAAAAGTCTTATTGCCTAGTTAAACCTAGGGAAGCGGAGAGCACTAGTTGGCTGACAGCTGTCTGTTGAAATGTGGATCTGGTGCAGTGCATTTAATATGAGGTCTGTCGCTCCATACTTTGCTGCGTGGCTGTATTTTGAATGCATAAATATGTCCTCTATATAAGTTGATGCTTTATGTTTGACTTTATTTTGTTGTTAGGTGTTCTGGAGTGATATAATTCGAATGAGGTCGTCATAGTCCCCCAAGGCCTGAAACTGTGTTTGTGTCTTCCAAATGCTGAATACTGGGACTGCACGGACATACATTATCTTTGGTTAAACCTTGACGGTGTCACTGAACACAATAGTTTGACCACTTCTGGTTAAAACTCCCAAGTGCAACCTCCTGGACCATGAGCGATTGAAGGTTAGCGTAAACACAAAGGTATTGGTCAGAGGCGTCACAACTTGTTTTGCTTCTTTTACAATTGACCACAATGACGTCAATGATGACAATCTAATCTGTTGTCAATACAAACAGGAGGTTTAAATGTACTTGCAGTCTGTAAAAGTTATACACTAGTGGTACAAAATGATGAGAATGAAAATTTCCCAAATAAATGAAATGGTTTATTATTTTAATATTTTGTCTGGTTTCCAATGAGCGGTAGAGCTCTATTCTGTGCGGCTCGGTTCAGGTCAGCTCAGTTACGCTATAGGTCTGGCGAGCGTTTCCACTGTCGACATTACCCGTAGTTGATATTTATAGGCCAGGCGGGGTTTCTGAGGAAGGATGCCGAAAAATAGGAGCGGCTCAGCATGCTTATTTTTGGGATCCTACCGCAAATAAAAGCGAGCTGAGCCGCACCGAGCCGCAACGCTCAGTGTAAACAAGGCTTAAATGAACCACTGCATGCCAGCCTGTGCCCACCTCTCATTTTACATTTGAACATTTAAAATATAGTGCACAAGTTGGGTGTCTTCTGTTAGCCCAGCACCGCCAGTCAAAGGGCGATGCTGGAGGAATCTGCACATGACCAAGGGGATTGTCCCAGCCTTACAGCTAGACAGCTTATATGAACTGACCACTGATGGCTGTACAAGCTAATATTACAACACCAAAGCAGTCTTGTATTATGAGTTTTTATGCATTTCAGTAGGAATCCCATTGTTTGAAATGACATTTGTTGACTTTTTGTTGCATCGTCATATCGTGCTAAAGACATTATGAGCTGCTGGATACAGAATGTAACTTACAGTGAAAGGTGTATATGATGAGGTCAGATGACTTTCATCTTATTTCATTGTATCATGATATATCAAGGTAGCATTGAAGAGGATTTACCTCACGTTAATTCCAACTCAAAACCATTTTTCTTGTCTTTAAATACACATGGTTTGAATCTATTTTTTTGGTAGATGGCTGTGTTGTGTGTAAGGGACAATACCAGGTTGTACTTAACAGAGGCACCAGGTGTTTCTCAACCCCATTACATAAAATCTTGCAGGGTATTACCTCACTCATACTTGCCAACAAAATGTCATATGTAATCAAATTAGACACATAAGCTGTCTGTTCTGTTTAATTAAAAAATATACTCAGGACTCGAACAAGGCAACCAGCTTTCAGCTAACATAGCTCCCAAATACCAGCAGACACCTTTTGAAATCAAT
>NC_137234.1:27897415-28029915 GCF_949987685.1 Ammodytes marinus | reverse complement strand
TGGTTAAAGATGGATGCAAATAGACAAAGTTTAATCAAATAAACGCCTACTTGTACATTTTGGACCTTTTGATTTGTATGGAAGAAGACATGATGTCATGGAAGCACAATAGACAAAACTCTCAAAATGTATTTAAAAAAAAAATATGTTTTTGCCTGCAGTGTCTCGACCTTAAACATGTCATGTTTGAATGTTCTATGTTGACTTCACTAAAGACTATATGTAGTCATCCTGCCAGCCAAGGTATAATAATCCTGAAAGAGAGGTTGTCTGTATACTGCATACAGCCCTGAGAAGATGTCTTGTTATCAGGCTAAATCATTGAACATGCCTGTGTGGGGGGTGTGAGACGGCAAACAACTCTTAGTTCAAGTATTCACTGTCTCATTACCTTTCACATGTTAATGCCTTTAGGCTGAGCTCCACTGTGACGTCGGCAAAGCAATGCATCAAGTTCATGGCTCTTCTGTGAGAGTGGTGGAAAGGAATGCAGGACGTCAACAGTGCATTGTGCAGAAGTGGAATAGGTCGACAAGCAGAATAACAGCAATTCATTGAACACAACACATGGGTGATATCGGACAGTGGACGAGCATCCAGAGAGGCCTTTTTTCCCCTTACAATTCTGTCTAAAGTCCTATTAAAAATGACACCGATGTGAGTAGGCCTATGTTTGTGAACGTTTGTATTGCTTTGTTTTTTGTTCTACGGATGCTTTGTTCCCCTAAAGCTCTGAATCATGGGTAATTCATTCACCAGGTAATTATTCAACAAAGGGGAGGGGGTGGGGGGCTGGGAGCTGGGAATAGCGGCTATTCTTCACATCTTTAATCTACAGTTAACCATAGGGGAGTGTGCAAATGTTTGCTCTCACAAAGAAGAGAACCTTTTTCCCCCTTCTCATTCAACTGATCCTGTGATTAGTCAATATTAGACATTTCGGAGTTTAATACGTGCCTCACTTTCGAGCACAAAAAATATATTTTGCCGAGATATTGTGACCCGAAGAAGATTTTATTTTCCATGATGAATGATTTCTCCGCACAATATAGTTTATGTGCATGCATAATTTTTCTGTGCTTAAAAAAATGTCCCATCGCTTGCACAGATTTTTTTTATGCACAAATAGGACTCGGGTACAGGCTGGGGCATTTGTTTCATGGATGTATGTTTTATGTATGAGTAAACTTTGCTTTCTGCTCATTTGACACTCGTATATACTACTGCTAGATCCTTTTGTTCTGCATTTTACAGATCTCCACAAGTTGCACACTGCCATAAACCCTTTTGAATTAAATATATCCGCTTGGCAATCAATCTCCCCGTTTAATTCAAAAGCCCCGGCCTTTCTCAACATTCCCCCTCAATAATTCAACACAAAAACAGGATCAACTTATTCATTATTAATCAGGCTATTTTGTATTCAAATTTTTTTTTTCTTTTCTTTCACAATCCCATTCCCATTCCCAGCCCACTTAGGTACCAATGACACAGTGTTAGAGCAGTGGTAACTTGTTGAAGACTTGAACTGTGTTCTATCGGCTACTGTGTAGCAGCTGTTACCGAGCCTTCTGTCTGATCTCCTGCTGATATCTTTTTTCGCGTGGCTCAGGTGTGTTGATACTGAAATCTTAAAAAGTATCTGCATTTTTGGGAAGCTGTTAATATATCATATCATGAAAATGTCCAAGCTATTTTATTAGTGTATTTAAACTGGATATTTATAAGTACCAACAGTTTAAAAAAATAAAATAAAAGCAAAAAGTCCTGTTTGAGCGTCTCCTTTCAACTCTGCTGGCAATGAATATTTCTGTTGCATATGAAATACCTGTGATGTAGGAGGTAATTGCATTCTCTCCATTGTAGGTAAATGTGAAGTGTTTTAAATCTGCCTTTAGTTTTTTTTAGGCTACTAGGAGGCGGGACAACAAGCTGTAAACACATCATGGACACATCATCACTTTAATATTGTAGTAGTGAATACATTAGGAAACAGGTGCTTTAGTACACATCCAGCAGACATGGAGCAGCAACATTAGCATTCATTAGCTGCCAGATGTTCATCTTTCTCCAGCAACTGCTTGCCAACTATGTCTGTGTGCTGTTCAGTCTTCTGCAGGTAGCACACAGGGGGTTCAGTGGAGAATACAGCTGTCTGCTTGAGGGCTTCAAAACCTGAACCTAAATCTGAATTTTTGTGTGTATGTAGGCTAATTTCAATCATCTATATTATAAGTGTTACATGATATTTGGTTAGTAGCCCTCATAACATTAGTAAATGTCCAGTCAGTCCAGTTCTTAAGCATCTAGCTGCTAGCAAGTTCTGTTGTTTTGCTTGATTTACTATTCATCTGAACTCAAACAAATGTTGACATTTTCCTTTATTCTCTTCACCAGAATGCACCAGAATGCTTCGACTACATGTTAAAAGCACAAAAAGAATCTTCTGGGGGTTTAGTTTTCCCAACACACATAATACTAATACTATCATGTTTGGGGAATTACTGATTATAAATCACCGTTGCAAAGGTTATAAAACATATCACATGCCATTCATTCAGGTTTGCGATGGCCACCCCACTCTAGGTCTGTGGCCCACCTTGGCCACCCCAGTCAGAATGTCCTGGAATCACCACTGCTGATACCCCAACTAAAGGGTGAGAAAAATATGTGCGGCACCCTATTTTGGTACCCTTTCCAGCTTTTGACAGTGGAAACGCAAGTAAATGCATTTCGTACCTTACCAAATCGAACTGTACCGCCCTGAGGTCAGTTTTAAAGTATCAAAAATGGAGGAGAAGTAAGCAGAAATGTCCCTTCAAGAGAGACATCTCATTATTATTATTATTGGATAGTTACTTCTTATTTTACTATTGTTCTCCAATATAGTTTAGTTCTGGACAGTTCAACATAAACCATATGTAATGTAGCAAGTAGTTCCAGTTTGCTCTGAAATGTGAGGTAGAAGAAGCGTAAAGGAGGCTACGGTGCAAGTAAAATACAAGAACCTCTAGTGTGCTACTAATGTGCAGAACTTGAGTAAATACACCGTGTTGCTTCCACCACTCCTTACGTCTGCACAGTACACTGACTGAGTGTGTCCTCAGAACATTCCTCAGAAGTGGCTGCAAAATATTTAATTCCTTTTGATACTTGGCGACTCATAAATGTGTTAATTAGAATCGCAGCATAGAAAAAATACTTCAATACAGTAAAATAGGATCAAGTTTGAAGCCCTGATTCTCTATCGTCCCCTCATTTGTTCTAAAAACCCATTGATTAGACGAATGTAAAGAGATCTGAAGGACATTTCTGCTACAACCACCTCGCCCTATAGAAGGCATGGAACTCTCTCCTTTGACATTTTGAAGCCGGGGGTGGGGGGGGGAGAGAGAGAGAGAACGTATTTTTTGCACAGTTCATCTAATCAATATTCGATCCAAAATGATTGAAATTCTCATTCGCCCTGTGTCTTGCCAAAGCTGTTTGCCTGTGTCTGCTAAATCCAACCTTTAAATATGCAGGTCGCTGGATGGGAGCGCAGGCGTTTGTTTGCCTCTCTGCTGAAGCTGTGAGTTTTTTCGTCATGAAACATGTATGAGACGGCTCTCTCTGAGCTGTGCTATCATCCATCTCCAGTAATGCTGCTGTTTACTCTCCCACTGTCCCATGGTAGACATCATTTGCATGCACACATTCACACAAACACACACACACAGACACCCGCGCATTATGCAATACATGTCACCATTTCCCAACAAGGAAATGACACAGTGGATGTGGATGCTATCTGATGCGCTATCGGTGCTGTGGGCAATGCGTTCTAAGTAATGGGTTTGAAGTGATCTCATTAGAAAAAGGTGGGTGTGTGTTATCCAAACATGTTACAGATGAAACGGCACATATTCAAGGTAGAATCTATGCAGATTAAGAAAGGCATGGATTTACCAATGTATCGGGAATAATCACATATGTATCATCCTTTATGTATCACTGCAAATTTTGTTGAGAATATTTCCTGACAGACAGAAAAAGTCAATAAAGCTTCTAATTAAAAGTCTATTGCCCGTACACATCAATGATCTACATGGGCATTTTGACATCAGTCATTACTAAGGCCCTGCTTTAAAAGACTTGACTCACTAAAGACTTGATATCTTAAAGGGTAACTAAACCCCACGAGTTTGGCCTGAACTCTAAATAACATTTAAGGCAGCGCATTGACTGTATTGCAAAAAACAGGATCTGGATCTGGTACTCAGATATTTAAAAACACTATTGAAAGCAAAATGTCCCAGCATTTTAACGGATCATCCTTCAGAAATCTTAAAAACCTCTAGCGGACACGCAATTTGCTTCTTCTTTCTTTTTACTATATAGATGTAAGATATTCCTCAGGAAACAAAGTAGAGAGTCTCATAAAGAGTATCCCTCACACTGATCAAACCCCCCTATCCTACATAGTCGATCTTTAAACATCCTGCGAGGAACCAGTTTTTGAACCAGTCTCATATTTCCTCTGATGATCATAAATGACCAGTAACAGCAAACAGGACTATTAGTGAAAACTCTTTTTGAGTTATTATTAAAGCCTTTGCACAGGTACTATCTCCCGGGAACTGAGGAAAACCATGTACGGCAGGCAGACCTAAAGATCATGTGTTTCCCAAACATTACTAAATCAAAGTGTTCACCATCATCATATAACCGTTTAATCTTTCATGGACACATTGTCTCATCGCCATGCATCCTGCTGTCTCTCTTTCACTTGCTTCCTGAATAAATACAAGCTCTGTTGCGCTGGTGTCTTCAAAACATAACTGCTTCTGTCCTAAGGGGTTGCAAATAAACAAAAACTTAAAGTTCCTCGTAGCAACTTTAACTACAGCTCCTCTCGAATGACTTGGGACTTGACTTGCGATCAAGGACTTGGAAGTTATTTGAAAATAGTTCAACATGAGAATTACCATAGACTTGAGTCCTGGTTTTCAATGTACTTTTATTGTTTTTGTTTAAAGCTCTCTTTTACCATTGTCACTACATTTAGAAATGTACACCAAAGAGCTGATAAAACATTTGGGTAACAATGTATTTTGATAGTCCACGCTTGACACTCTACAAGCTATCAGTAGATGTGCAGATGCATGTCAACAGTGAATGAGTTTGATATGCAACAGAACTCCTTTCAACAGATAAGAAACATGCGTTCAACTAACTGCCAGTGAACTATAAGTTGCACTACTACTAGATGTTTTGTTGCATGTCAACAGTGCATTAGTTGATCTTCAACAGATCTTTCAACAAATACGTAACATGCTTTCAACTGCATATCTACTGATAGCTTGTCAACAGTGGACTATCAAAATAAAGTGTTACCAACTGTTGCTTCTTTTAACTGCTGTGAGATTTGCTATGACTGGACTTGACTGGGACTTGCTCTAAAAAGCAAAAGAACGTCTCAGTAGTGACTGGAACTCCCTAGGATCGGTCATGAGTCACTTAGAAAAACGCTCCCCGACTGGTTTCAGTGCTAGGATTTTAGCTTCTCATGATGCACTAAATGCTCAGATGATATTCCGCTCTAACAAGTGTAAAAAACTGCAGACCGAATAAACAAAAATAGCGAGGGAAAAAAAAACCCTCTCTGGTGGAGTTATTCCTCTGTAGTTCAGCTGAACTAGGGGGCAGATGTGTGGGCCGCGGCCTCTGTGGATACACTAATAATCACCTTCAGGCAGCAGCATTCTACTCTGGCTAGCCCACTGAGGAGCTGTTTGGACTCCCCCTCTCTCACCGTCCCTCTCCTTTACTCTCTCTCTCTCTCTTTAATTCACTTTCCCAGCCCGCTGCCTCCCCCCCTTATTTTAATAGATACCATTAAAGAGCGGATGCATCTTCACTATAGAGGAATCCCATCCTTTAACACAGTGCCTTCTTAGAGGATTACAGTAATGCTTGAGTGTGCCCAGGCATCACCGCAGCTTAAAGCTTTGTCTCAATAAGCGATAAAGCATTTCCACGGATGACTTGCCGTAAAAGGCCCAAACCACGCGCCTATATTGTTTTGGCGGAGTTGCCATGAGCACATCATAAACAAGTCCTCAGAGTCTCTCATAACATCAAAAACATGGTAAATCCACTGTAGCATGTCCAATGAGCCGTGAGCATGCACGATAATAAACGCACACACACACACACACACACACACACACATTCTGTGCAACAATGTGGAACTTAATTGGCTGAGTGATTAAAGCATGCGAGGTACTTTGGGGCCTCGAAAGCCAGCGTTCAGTAATGATGCAGCGGTGACCTTTGCTCAAGCCTCATTGGCTGGCACTCCTGCCGGGCAACCGCTGAGAATTGATTGAAGGGTGCACTCTGTTAACACCGTTGCCAGGTGACCACGGAGGCCTAATGTGAAGGGCGGCGCTTCATTGCATCTGTGCCTGTGCATCAATCACGTGCATTAGCAGCAGCTTAGCTTTTCTTTCTTTCTTTTTTTGCCATTGTTGACAGTGGGGTGTGTTGACTGGAAGAGGGAAGATGCAGGGCCGTGCATAGACAATTTGGGGGGGTGGGGGGGGGCAGGGGCTCAAGAACAATAAAGGGGCACTGCTGTGTTTTGATTTAAACAGAAACACTTTTGACACAGTCTTGTGATGGGCCTTTCCTCTATCTGACTTGTATTTTCCACAAGTTGCTTCATGACAACAGGGAAACTTTTTAATGGAAATTATGCTAGCTTGATTGCTGGCAAGTACAGACTACAGAGATAATTAATGAGGAAATTACAAACGAGTCCCATTGACTATTGTCAATTTTTTAATGGATAACATACAAATCCAGTGTTGTGTTTGCTGTTTTCACGAACAAAGCTGTGCCCACCTGCAATGGTGTGGGATTTTTTGTGACATTGGAAGGAACACTTTAAGTGTGGGGATCCTCATCCCACAACATTCTGAGCATCAAACATTGAATATCTGTTTTGTTTTTTTGTAAAATCACTAATTTGTGTCTTTTCGGCATTAACTTATAGTGTATAGTACTTCTATGCATTTTTGTCTTCATATTTGATAGAATATGAAACAGATATTTTTATTCTTATTTATTTTTTATGGAGGGCACTTTTTGACTTCAGGGCACAAGTCACCCCTGGGTCTTATCTGTGCACGGGCTTGTGAAGAAGTGTGGGAGGGAATGAGAGGAGAGGAAATGGAACAAATAGAAAAGCGGGGGCGGAGGGGAGAAATAGTAGAAATGGGATGAAGAGAGGAGGATTATGGGTCCACGGGAGGCGAGAGAAAGGAAGTCCTTGGGGATCTGATTATCAGATTAAGCGGCAACCGCTGCATCAGCAATATTTCGGCATGGAAATGAAAGCTCTCCTGGCAGGGGGAGAAGAAAAAAAAGCCTAATCTCCTGTTCCTAATTTGATGAAACCTACGCTCACTCAGAGGAACCCAGCGGAAACTCAAGCTCCGAATAGAATGACATTGAATTCTCACGCGCCTTTCAATTTCACAGAAAAAATAATATTCTCCTTTTTGTGGGTGAACTTCCTTCAAGGCCGTGTATGGGAATCTAAAGAATACTTTCGATTAACATTTGTACAATGCTAGATCTCAGTATAGAGCAGGGGTGAGATTCAAAGTCAAGGTCAAGTTGGACTGTCCACAAAGTTGCACATTTCCTACTATGTCTAAGTATCAGTAAGTTTGTATTTAAAACTACTGACCTGTTCAACAGGGCACCCTATGATTATAAGGGGTTGTGTATATGTATATACAGTATAGGGCGGTAATGTGGCAATGTATGGATATTATCATTTCTTTGGTTTTATTAGTGTTCATCTCAAGGCCACATCATTAAACTACATACATTCTGGAGCAGTATCCCCTTCCTGTAGGAGGCTGATGAAAGCCATATCAGTAGTTAGTATTATTACAGTTACAAAAGTAGAACTTCAGCTTGCTGAGTCCTTCAGCATATGAAGGCTTTTATTTTGCTCTTAACGTGGAAAACTCAGAAAGGGATCATGAGGCATTAACATAAACTCTATATGTATATGGGTCAGTGGTAATTAAACTAATGAGTGAAAATACATTATGCAGTGAACGCCTGTAAAAAAGGTGTGCAGCCTTGACAGATTCCTATTTGTCTTTTTAAGAACAGACAGAATCCTGCAGTCCACTGCCTGGAGAAAAAAACAGAAGAAGCAAAGAAAATCAGTGGCCAGCTGTGAAAGCTCTGTCAAGTGCATGTCACTGTTCTTGACTTTGAAAGACGCCTCTTCCATGCAAAGGTGAAAAACCCCAGCCTGAAGCGGTCAGAAATGTCATCACTTGGAGCCCTGGTGTCAGTGTTCAGGTGTTAGGGGTCGGGGCAGATGTGTGGGATGGATGAAAGGCTCTGTCAAATATGGCTGGGAGGAGTTGGCACCGTGTACAATCTGTCAGAAGATACAGTACCATGCAGGCTATGAAAAGCCCCATCCGGTGCTGCTGCTGCTGGGAGCTTGACGCCCGCGCTAGCTGCCTCCATAGCACGGCTCTCTCTCCCACTCGTAAGGAACTACAGAGAGGCATGAGAAGAGAAGCTTCGCTGTCCCTGTGGACCGCTTGAACACAGGAGATAGATGAACCATGGGTGGAATATATTATGAATAAACAAATACCCAAACTGGGACACAGGTACCCGTTCGCACATATCCGTGAAGATCTGATGAACGGAGGCAATTTAAAGGTGCAGTCAGTGATTCTGGAGGAGGCTTGTTGTCAAAATTACTTTTTATTTTTAAAAATAGTGAATACCTCTTCACCAAACGTTACCTGTCAGTACTGTGTGCGCTGAAAACAAATTTGGTGTTTGTTTGGTGTAACGCAGCCTAGGCTATGTAACAGGCATGTTGCCACCTTTGTTTACACACTAGTTTACAGAGCCTAAGCTGTGTATAAACTGGAACTGGATTTTTTTTTCCATTGCAAATACAGTACGGTTGGACAGGTAGTGGACCTTTAGGAGATATTCACTGATTTTGACAAAAGGTGATTTTGACAACAAGCGTTCTCCAGAATCACTGACTCCACCTTTAAAGAAAGAAACAGTGGCCCTTTAAACCCAGGCCATTTTTTCAGCCATTTTTTTAACTAAGTTTTCTAATATTTATAAACATTATTTTTCAATCAGATTGTTGTGAAATCTTACCGAGACACATATCTTTGATATCATATTGTTTTTTACTCTTTTAGTCCAGGTTTCCAGAGGCTTTAATGGTGTATCGTGCGGAAGGCGGTGAGATTACGAGAGATCCTTTTTGCTTCCCGGAAAGCTTAGAAGTTATTAGTGTTGTAAGAACCCTGGCAGGGACCCACACACACTTCCCTGCCAACTCCGAGCCAAACTGCTGTTGAGGGGGCTGTGCCTTCACTGGGGAAGTGTGAGGCCTTTTTGGATAAGACTCCCTGTCAAGTATTTTTTTTATATATATTTTTTTGAGATATTCGTCAGGACACTGTGACCAATGGCTGGGAAACAGGACCGTCATCAGTTACTGTCCTCTGGTGGGTGACATTGATGTCGAACCCATTACACCAAAGCAGTGATTCACACAGTCATTCTTGAGTCAGCAGCAAGAAGGTTTTGGAAAACGCAGTATCACTCTGTGCTGCAACTACAGCACTCGCTTATGCTGACCTGTGTCAAAAATCAGTCAATACCTCCGCACAATCCACTACCTGTCCATACTGTGACAGGTAGTGCTACCGTGTTTTTTTTCAGAGCTCACACAGTACGGACAGGTAGCGGAACATAAGGAGATTTGGTATGTTACATGTTTGTAGCAGTTTGTTAACGAGTACATTCAGATACAGTAACAATTTGTAACTCCTTTTTTTTTTAATAAGCTAAATTGATTGTAATAGTGATACATTTGACTTTAATAAGATGAAAGCAGACACCTTGCCAACGGTTGACATTTTTGCAGTTCTTTTTGCCAAGTGGCAAGAGTTATTATAGCTGTCAGAATGTTTACATGTATTTATTATTTATGTTAAATAAAATACTTACTTCTGGAACACTAAATTTCTTGTTATCTATTTAGCTCACCACAAGAATAAAAAGACTTAACTGGAAGATGTGCAGCCTGTGCTTTTCTTGGCATAGATGGTGTTCCCTCCTAATATCTCTCTCATCAACACTGTTAAACTTCATCAGCACCGCAAGAGCAATGTTGTGTTAAATGAGATCAGAGCATCAGGGAGTTTTAGTGTGTGGATGGATGGTCTGGTCCAGATGTTCCTCAGAATACTCAAGACAGCTCTATCGTTTCAGCAAGTGGATCTGCTATGATCATGTGTGTTAGGATCTAATAACCAATGATGATTTTTTTTAAGCATTCTCCCATCTGACAAAGGTTTGGCTGATCACGCCACCAGACCTGCACACACTTATAGAGTGGTGTAGTGCTATTAGGACAGGGGTATATTTTTTTAATAAAATATGCAATGTAGTGTTTTTCGAAAACGTTTTATCCTATTCATTCATATCATTGTATCTTGTTAACCTTTTAATGTGTAATCCCATGTTTAGATAGTATTGTGTCTTCTTTGAGTTTTGTAGTAGCCTATTTATTGTTCTTACCTGCCCGGGGAATATAACCGGGTACAATGCATCTCTCTTTGCTCTGAACAAGGTTAATGTTTCTTTTGTACATTGTCCCTGTTAAATACAATTACATTACATTACATATAGATATCTTTTTTTCTTCTTTTTTTAGATCTGCTGTTAAGTATCATTTGATTTTTTATTATTATTATTTACTACTGAACCAACAAGGTCCCTATGGAAATGAACAGTGTCTGTCTGTCTGTCTTATCTATCAATCTGCACCTATCCATCCATCTATCTGTCTGTCTATCAATCTAGGCCTATCTATCCATCCACCTGTCCGTCTGTCATCCACCTGTCCGTCTGTCTGTCTATCTATCATATATCCGTCCATACATCCATCGGTCTATCTGTCTGTCTGTCGATCAATCGCAGCTATCTTACATTTTGGCTGGAAATTGCACCCTCAGTGCTGTCAGAGATGATGGATACCGCTCATGAGTAAACAGACCCAACAACAAAGGGTACACACAGCTAAGGCGCTACACTGGTGTATTAAAGGCCTGGCAGCAAAGGACAAAAAAAAGAAAAAAAAAACTCTATTAGCAGGTCTGTCATGTATCAAGCAGGGGGATATATTACAGCTGGAAGCAGTTTTAAAACAAGTTGGGGCCCTGCCAAGAAAGTCTCAGAGCAATATCTTCAGCCATATGGACACTATTTAATATTGTATGGATGTAACCTGCTGGGAAATCAAGCTCAGGATGTCTGTGGGGCTTTAAGTAACAACTAGCCTACTGTTCAAACATTGACTGATTGAGATATTCACAAAATAGCCTACATAAAGGCCTATCTTCATTAATACCTTCCACTTAAGACAACTGATCTTGTATCCATGATTTAATTATTTGAGGAAACTGACCAAAATACTATGGGCTATATTATTCACTGAAGCTAGATTTAACTAAGGTGGTAAATCAATTGACGGACGCAGTCGGTGTAGGTAGTCCAGTTAATCAAATTAATGCAATTCATAATGTTTTAATGTTCTATTTCAGTCATACAGCAGTTTTGCTGAGATTAACAGTGCTACACTGCCACCATGTGGACACGAGTGGAAACACTACACAACCATTCACCGATTAATAGCCTATTTATGACCAGATCAACAATTATATTTACAATTATATTTAATATCTTGTAAATAATGTACTGTAGAGTCAATTAAATAAGCTAGGCTATTGAAATTGACTAGAATACGTTGTTTTTTATATAGAAAGAAGGGTTGCTTGTGAAGTCAATAACCGGAACGAATGACAGTCCAGGAAGAGGACCCGTATTTCGGTTACACCGTTTGTCTACCGGTTCTTCCTGTTGGGGTGTTTTCGTAAGCTTGTTGAACACTTTTGGTCATGTTTCGGAATGTTTTGGGCAGATTGGTGACAGAAACCGTTGGTGTACACCGCTATGCGAAGAAGGCTTCTTTAATACCGAGGGTTACGCCCTCCTGTGTGTCGGTCAGGAGCTTTACTGACGTGAAGGACGAAGCGCAGCAGCCTTTTGACACTTCCCTGCTCGAGTTCCTGGTGTGTCCTCTGTCCAAGAAGCCGCTCAGGTAAAACCATACTGGGTCAAACCTGTTATAATAGGTCCGTGGGTAAAGGGTAAAAGGGGTACACGGAGCGAACGAATAGATGGGCGAGGAGTAGCGGGGTTTGCGTTTAGGTGTTGTGGGATAAATCATTATTTTACTTGCTACATTGTGGGAAACCGTTAGCTTCAGCTTTTGTAATATCCAAAAACATTTTAGCAGAAATGCTTTGCTCTATAAAACTGCCTTTTTACTTTGCCTAGACTAGTCTACTTATATTCAAAAGTAGGCTACAAATGTCTAAACATTCTGAATGTGTGTGTATAATTGTAGCCTATTTAGACAAGGCTACTACGTAGGCCTAGGTAAACCCCTGGATGTTCATGTTTTTGTTTAAAGTTGTGTTATATTTGATCTTATTTAATTGTTTGTACCATTGCACAGTTATTATTGCACTAAAAAAGCTTTTGCGTCTAAAATTGTAGACCTACACGCTGGGGAAAAATATAGGCCTACATTTTGAAGACACAGTAGACCTAGGCTATTGTAGAGAAAGGTGTGCTTCACAGAAGGATAATATTGCTCTTGTTGCCTCACAGGTATGAGGCTGACACCAATGAGCTGATCAACGAGGAGCTTGGTATCGCCTATCCCATCCTCCATGGCATCCCCAACATGATCCCTCAGGAAGCCAGACTCCTACACAAGGACACGGACTCTTCTCCAGCACCAACACAGGAGTAACAAAAAAGAAAAACTCCCTCACACCACTTTCAGCTGACCCAAGCAAAACAAATTTGACATTCTTGTCTTTTACTGGATCCTGCTTAGCTCTTCTTAAGTCCATAACCTATTGTTCTGCTGCACAGTGAGAGCTTGTACTGTTTTCTAGCTACCTGGCTAAAAAGCACATGTAATATATCATCTCATTATTTATTTACTATCTCAAGTAGTAGCCTGTATTCCGAAGAAAGCCGTCTGCTAACATGGTGAACCTGTCCATGCTGGTGGGCCTGATCCCCATAGTGTCTCTGTGTGGGTTGTTCTACTCTGCTGCGGTGGATGAGGACTTCCCTCAGGGCTGCACCAGCAGCAGCAGCCTGTGTTTCTACAGCCTGCTGCTGCCCGTCACCATACCCGTCTACGTCTTCTTCCACCTCTGGAGCTGGATGGGCATCAAGCTCTTCAGACACAACTAGCTGCTTCTGACAAAGGAAATAGTCTCTACTGTACAAATGCATTCTCTGTTGTTAGCGATGCACCTTGAATTTCTGCACCTATTTTGTTTTGTTGGCGAATAAAAGGTAAAAAAAATCTTGTCAGTACATCAACACAGATGAAATGCAGGTAAAATGTTCTTTCTTTTTCTACAAACACAAGAAGGAAATACTGGTAAATCGACATATGGCATGGAAAGAGGTCGCCCGGAGGACAGTGAACAGTAACTGCCAGAATACTTAGGCTCTGTAAACTACTATGTAGAACGCTATGGAAACAAAGGGGGCCCGCCACAGCAACATGTCTTTTCAAGGAGCCTATAGGCTGTGTATAAACACTGAATTTTTTTTTCTCCATTGCACACAGTTTTGACAGTTTACAGATCATGAAGAGGTGTTCACTGATTTTGACAAAACGCATTCTCCAGAATCACTTGCCTCCACCTTTTAAGGCCCTTGTTTTTTTAGGAGGAAAGCTGCTAAGCAACTAGCAATAATTATATATTTATTTTGAATACCGGTAAAATATTGATTGTGTGTGAAAGTCATAACAGCTTCATAACGATGTGAAGCTCCAAGTCATCCTTAGTTAATTCTGACCCTTGATGTAGTTGACTTTCTTAAAGCAGAAATGGACAGTTGTCTGTTTGTGTGTGTAATTTGACTAATTACATCGTATCTTACATTGCTATGGAGGTGAAATAAATATTATAGCCCACACAGCTAAATTGGGAGAAGCCTGTTAAAACTCAAAAGACATTATTCTGACAGATTATACATTAAGTAGAATAAATAAACTTTAATTGATGATAATCTTGCTGTCATACAGAACATACAATGAATAAAACTGAACTACAATTTGATGTCATAGTTTCCTGTGAACATTCAGGAAGCTCTTACTAAAACTGATATTCAAAAGAGTAAGCCACACAACTGATGTGAACTTAAAAAAAAAACGTTTTAACAACAACATTAATGGGAAAGTCTAACTTGAAAAATTTAAACAATGGACAAACACAGCAAAAGTATGCATAACTTTCTTCATCTTTTGCGTTCACTATCACAAAAGCCTGACGGTTTTCGAGTTCCTAATAACATTCATTCATCATGCCTATATGAACTTTGTATTTTACATCCTATAGGGACTGACTGCTGTTCTTAGAGTGTTAAGTATGTTACACCTGACTAGTCACAGATTTGTAGGTTTGGATTGAGTTCACTTTCATTTGACCTGTTCATTTGACACATGGCTGCTGTTTAAAAAGCATCCTGCAGTAAAGGTAAGAATGTATGGTCCAGATTGTGACTGGCGGTCAGTGGGCTTTCTTGGTGTTCAGCTCTCTGCCCTGAAACAGTTTCATGAGTGGGGACGCTGCTCGTGGGGACGTGCTCTCTCCTTTGGACTTGAAGAAGAAGGAGCCGTTGAGTCTCATCTGTACTGCTCTCACCTGAAGTCAAATACAAAAGTCAGGTTGTTACTTAACGTGAATTATTCTGTTAACATAAAACCCTTCTGTCATGTACCTAACAGGAACAACAGTTAAAGGCAAGGCAAGGCAATTTTATTTATAGAGCACATTTCAGGCACAGGGCCACTCAAGGTGCTTCACAGGGTTAAAATCAAATAAAGAATACAAATACAAAAAAAAGGAACAAATTTAAAACATGGATAAAAATACAACATTTAAATAAAAGAATTAAAACATTTTACCAAAAAAAAAAAAAATTACAGGTTAAAAGGGAAAAAAGAACGTTTTGAGACCCGATTTAAAAGAGCTGAGAGTCTCAGCGGACCTCAGACTCTCTGGCAGTCCGTTCCAGACATTGGGCGCATAAACGCTGAATGCCGCCTCTCCCTGTTTAGTCCTAGCTCTGGGGACTTTTAAAAGACCTGTCCCAGACGACCTAAGGGCTCTGGGCGGCTCATAACGTATCAGCAGATCAGTAATGTATTTTGGCCCTAAACCATTTAAGGCTTTGTAGACCATCATCAATATTTTAAAATCAATTCTTTGAGTGACAGGAAGCCAGTGTAAAGACCTCAGAACTGGGGTAATGTGATCTACTTTTTTGGTCCTAGTGAGGACTCGAGCAGCAGCGTTCTGAATTAGCTGAAGCTGTCTGATTGATTTTTTAGGAAGGCCTGCAAAGACACTATTACAGTAGTCAAGTCTACTAAAAATAAATGCATGGACAAGTTTTTCTAAGTCCTGCTGAGATATTAGCCCTTTAATTCTCGATATATTTTTAAGGTGGTAGTAGGCTGACTTAGTAATTGATTTAATGTGTTTTTTGAAATTCAAGTCGGAATCTATCACTACTCCAAGATTTCTAGCTTGGTGTGTACTTTCTAACATAACAGATTTAAGCTGTGCGCTGACTTTTGATTGTTCATCCCTGGCACCAAAGACAATTACTTCAGTTTTGTCGCTGTTTAATTGAAGAAAGTTTTGGCACATCCAGTCATTGATTTGTTCAATGCATTTACTTAGTGCTTGAATCGGACTATAGTCTCCTGGTGATATGGTTATGTAAATTTGTGTGTCGTCTGCATAATTATGGTAGCATAATTTGTTTTTGTTCATAATCTGAGCTAGCGGTAGCATGTATATGTTAAACAGAAGAGGCCCAAGAATGGAACCTTGGGGGACCCCGCATGTAATATTTGTTCGCTCGGATGTGAAATTGCCTATAGTAGTCTCTTTCCTTTAAAGAGATGAGACTTGACACAATTAGTCCATCTTTTGATAAATGTGCATAGTTCCATGTGTTCAAAGGCTGGGTACATTTCCTAAAGCTTCTGGCCACTGCAGTTTTTAGCAAGTGTGATTCAAACAGGAGGACTTGGTGCACGCACAGTTGAGAAACAGGCCTAGATCATATCGATGTTTCGTTTGCTGGAGTTTGGGCTGGGCGATAAAACAATCTCCATAGTGGATCACAATAAAATTGACATCGATAGCGATGATCAACGTTAGACATTGATACTCGATATGGATAAACCTGACAGCCTATCACACAGCAGAAAGAGCATGTGCGTTGAATGTTTGTTCTGGAAAATGCTTGTTGTCAAAAACCCTTTTTTTCAAAATCATAAGTATATCCTCACAATCCACTACCGGTGCAATGAAAAATAAATCCCATTTACAGAGCCTAGGCTGTGTATTAATACCAGAGGTTTTTTTTTAAAGTGTGCACACGGGACAGGTAGCAGATCGTGAGATTACTGATTTTGACTACAATCACTTTCTAGAATCGCTGGCTGCACCTTTAAGATGCATTGAATAAAAGTATGAATAATATTCTTCTGTTAACTATATTTCCAGAGCTTGGAGCAAAACGGGCGTATGTGACATATTTGGTGAACATGACTTCTATATATCATTTTAAAGGTCTTGATTAGTTCTATCAAATGGTCAAATAAAAGAATAACGGCACTATACAGCTTGGTGCACAGAAGGCGTGAGTGTAAGTCAAGTGCATTGTAAATGGGCTTAAAGAGCTGACAATATAGAGGCAGTGCAGAAAATATTTATACATTTATACTACAGAAAAAGTGTTATCGAATATGTGTTTTTTTATTTTATTTTTTTAATATGAATTCCTTGAAGCCTTATCTCTATAATAGTAGAGCTTGCTTCCCTATGGCTTTTTTTAAAATTAATAATTACGATAAATAAAAAGTTTGTTTTTGCTCTCCTGTAAAATTCTGGAAAAAAATCTCACTCACAACTTTTGCACCAAGCCCTCTTGACTCAAAGGTCTGATTGAATTCCTAAAAGACGATGATGAAGCAGCTGTGCATATTTCAGATTGTGTAATGCACTAGAAGTGAATTGCTCTCACCTGGGCCAGGTCCAGCTTGCTGCTGCGACAGGGCGGCTCGTTGTCCTCGCTGGATGTGGTGGTGTCTGCTGACTTGGGCTCAGATTCTGACCGGGGGCTGGGAGTGGTCCCACCTTTACCGCTCACAGAACAAGCCTGTGGATGTGGATGTGGCTTGGGCTCTTTGTGGCGCTCTCCTGGTAAAGACGACCATGCCTTCCCTTGGTCTTCTCTGGCCCTGTGTGCCAGGCTCAGGTCCAAGGGCTTCAAGTCTTCCAGGTCAGCAGTCGCTCTGCTTTTCTGGCAGAAGTCCAGGTAGGTGGAGAGTCGAGTGGTGAAGAAGTTATCTGTCTGTGTGGCAGTGCTAGAGACACAGGGAGGCACCGATGGCTTGTCTGTGTGCGGAGGACACCAAGGAGACTGCTGGGTTGAAGAAGAAGAATGTTTCTCTGTCTGTGCAACATCCGGAGAGTCTGTCACCACCACCGGCTCATCCAGGAATGGATTCACCACACGGGGTTTTGTATAAACGGGCCGAGACGCTTTTCTCACCTGGGTCAGGTTTGTGTTAAACTGCAATTTCCCATGATAGGACGATTTTCCATTCTTACGATTCTGATTGGCTTTGTTTAACCCCTCTTTTTTTCCTTCTTCTACGAGAAGTACCTGTACTGTCTTTGGCTTCTGCACCGGCTCCATTGTCCGCTGTTGTAAATGTGAGTCTGGTGGAAGCTTATACGACGTTTCTGGATGCTGGGTTAATACTAACAGAGTTGTATTAATGGCTTTGTCGCCGGCTTCGCAGCTGGAGGGTTCAGAGGGCGGCTCTCTGAATGTCTTCTGGGTGATAAACAGGTCCTGGCTGTGTAAATCATCACTGGTGCATTGGGAGTCATTGTGGTCAGTCACTGTGACCTGTGGACAGCTGCTCTCAGCCTGGATGCTCTCTCTGGGAGACTGCTGCTCACAAGAGGAGACACATTTAGGACGCTTGACACGGACGTCTCCCGCCGACAAGTCAAACTCCACTTTCTTTTTCCTCTTGCTTTTCTTCTTGGAGTCATGGGTCAGGCGATCGGGGTCGGGCTGGTCATTACCGCCGGGATGCAGCGTGGGATGTTCTCGTGAGCTTCTGTACTGCGTGAGCAAAAAACTATCGTCCAGTTCCGATCTTTTTTTCTTTTTTTTCTTCTCTTTTTTCTTCTCTTTCCGTCCCTCCATAGCTTCTTTGAATTTGGCGTTTTTCTTTTTCTTTTTCTTCTGCCCGTTCTCGTCTCTTAACGTTGTGGTTTTGCTTTTGCTTTCGGGGCATTTTCTGGAGGCTTTTTTTTTTGTCTTTGTCTTTGCAGAGAAAGGCCAGGACTGGCAGAAGAAGTCTGTCTCCTCCTCGCAGTCACTCATCATGGGTCTGTTAGAACAGAAAGAGACAATGTAAAATGTATGAGTCTTGCGTGAAGATAACAGATGGGTAGACTATTTTTAAATTGAATTCCTTTATTTGAACCACTATTTAATGTTCTTATTACAGAATATGCACAATCAAAGTAGGGACGCCATGGTGTGGAAATCTCCACAACGGGTAATAAACTCGTGACAACACCCGTATTACCAATTACATTGACCGGACATATATTAGATTTTTTTTACTTCAGATCTTTAGATCAAGGTGATTTTACCATGGTTTCAGCCCTGGGTGTATTTGGGGTCTCATTTCCACTGGAGACATGCCACACCCAGAAAACACTTTGAAATTGTACACTACCACCAGCTCCATTGCCCCTGCGGTCATAGAATGTCTTATTGTACTGGAGGGGCGAACAGCATTCTCCCTTTTCCCTGTCATTCCTTTAATTCAACACCTGTCTGTATAGATGCTTTAACGTCCTATCTCACCATCTGCTTCTATGTATTTAGTTCAGCAGCTTCATGTTGCTTTGTGCATTACCAGTGTGTTTGCATACCATTTTGTTGAGGGAGAGAGCGAGTGCGTTTAGTGTCAGCAAATCTTTTTAGCGTAATTGTTTGAGATGCGTTGAGAGTCTGTTTGGCGTCTCGTTCCCTTGTGAGGTTTTAAACAGCCCTGTTTTGTTCATCACACTTATAGTTTAACATTCCAGGCTTGGCACAGAGGCAACAGACATGATGTGCACTGGTTCTGTTGAGACACACTCAGAGAAGTAAACAGGATACTCCATACATCAAGGGGGCGACAAGTATTGTATTTCCCCTATTTCCCAGGAGATGTAGCCTAACTAATTTGCATAATACCCTTCAGCTCTACTGGCTTTTAAATAGTATTTACCTTAGGCCTATCAAAAAAGGGGATTAACCGAGTGCTCTAGTAGCCAACATTATGAATTGCAGCTTTAACATAAGGAGGCACATAGCCCCCTGTAAAGCTTCCATTTCCTATGTGCAATAAGCAATCTAGGACTGCTGAAATATATTTTGGTGGGTCTCACTTTGCAACAGAGCTGATAAGAAACAACATGGTGACGTTTGTTGATGAACTAACTATTTGGCGCGCATTTGCTTTGTTACAATATGTGCTAAGGTTTATTTGGTATAGCCTACCTTAATTTCAGATATCTAGCCTATGGGCTATGTTTTTAATAGGCTGCATTTGACTCAGCGTGAAGTTATAATCTCTTTGCTAACACAGTAGTACACTGACAGCATTTCAATTGAGGACGTTAACGTGAGAAATTACGTCTGCGACAATGTAACTGTCAAAATCAATTTGAAATTATTTAGAAAGGCTAAATTATGCTACTTTATTTCATTCCCGAATGGAAAATGTATTGGTGTGTAATGTGTAGCCATATTACTATGGTCTGCTACCGTTTTTACAGTTTCGTCTGGTTATAAAACTAGCTAAAAACTAGTGCAAGTTGTCGAAATCATGAAAAACACAACGACTTTACCAAAGGAAGCTGACGGGTTTAGCATACTATTTTTCGAAGTGTATTTTCGCGGTTCAATACGGTGGCTACTTTAAAGTAGGCCTACTTATTATTTCGTGATGTTATAAGGTATTTGGAATGTGTAGCTAGGCTGTAACATTAAATGTAATATACAACAACTTTTTTGAATAAATAATTAATACATTCATAAATAATTACCTCGAAAAGTAGATTTCGAAGAACCCGGTCAACTCAGCTCCAAAAAGACCGTCTCAGCTGCCGATGAGTTTGTGTGTTGCATTCAAGTGCATCTCTCATGACCTGACTTCTGTCAACTACCCACTGGCATGCCTCAGTTAAAAAAGCCTTTCCAATATTTAAGGAGATTCTAAGGAAAGAATAAACACGTCATTGTCCACTATTTCATCCAATCTAGGTCTAATTATTAAATTATTATACGTATTATTAATAATTGTAAAAAAGCTTGCATTTACAATTCGATTTGTTTTCGATATCACAGAAAGGACTCATTGGTCCATACTGCAGTATTGATTATTGCCACACAAAAAAAGTAGGCATGTTAATAATTGCCTTTCATAAAACATACTTTTCTCGCTACACTGAAGATTATTACAGAGTTCTCTGTCCTGGATGAAATGCATTGTTCGTAAGGTTCAAAGGTGAATTTTTAGACTTCATGTTTCACACACAGTTCACAAACAGACCAGTAGATGTCGCAATTTACTACCAACTACTCATACTCTGACATACAGTAAAACGTACACACACACACACACACACACACACACACACACACACACACACACACACACACAATGACATTGTAAAAACTATGGTAATGGTGGATGAAAAAGTAGGCTTTTCTATTAAACTGATCCATACAAATACATTATTTATAAGTCTATTACATTTAAATGACATTTAAAGTAGAAAGCAAAGAACACATACACACTTGGACGACACGTGTGTGTGTGTGTGTGTGTGTGTGTGTGTGTGTGTGTGTGTGTGTGTGTGTGTGTGTGTGTGTGTGTGTGTGTGTGTTGACTCAGTTAAGTTAAGGTCATTTGATAACAACTAAACTATTTCCGTTCCAACTGAGCCACATCTATGCCTGGTGGGTGGCCATGAGATGTGACGGAAAACCTTCAGAAAAACACCAATTAAGTGGACCTTGGGATGAGACATTGAATGAATGTTCTCAGCTGAGTTTTATTTGGTGTCCTACATTTGTCTGAAGTAGAGATGCTGATTTAGTGTGGAACAACAGCAATATTTGTCTTAAAAAACCTTTTTAATAAAAAAAAACATATAAAGAATATATATTTTCAAGGTCCTGGTTATTTTAAGCTTATTCAACCTGAGTAATGCTGCAAACTCCAAATTCAAAAACCTCTACTCTGTACTGTGTCTGTACCACTTTTGAGAAATATATAAATAAAGTTTTAAACATGAAGCTATCCTTGTCAGGTGTCTGGGTATCAACTATTACTTTTCATTTTAAAATCAATATAATTAATCGGTTAACCACTAATTACATTTATTTAAGTCATTTAATGATTGCTAAACCAGATCTGATCTCAAAACCATTCTCTTAATACAGCTCTGCTGTTGCTTCAGCCATCTATGTTGATGTCTGTCTATGGCAGTGAGTGCAGACAGTCCACAGATTACCGAGCCAGAGTGCTGCTGCAGCAGCCTTGGCAGCAGTACAAAAACCAAAATGCAGTTTTGACAAAGCAAAGGGATACCGTTTTTGTGCAGACAAAAACTTTGTAATTTATCAGAAGTGACATAATACAGTAATAGTCTTTTATATAGTAAAAAAGGATGTTGTGGAGAAAAACAGGCCGGATCAGAGTCATTCAGTAAGGTTGAGTCAGTCCAGACACATTATTAAGGAGAGGAATAACATGATGAGAATTGCAGATTGGACCGATCCTCGTAGGTTTTCCCTCTACTTTTGATGCTTCATTTTTATTAATTAAAAAAAATAAAAATGTAGTTCCAAAGGTTCATTCTTGGAAGCTGACGTTCCCCCATGAGTGTTTGCATGTCTGTAGTGACACCTGCGTCGGGTGTTAGGTCTTTAAACCCAGAGGTCAGAGGTCAGGTTAGGGTTAGGCAGATGTCTCTCACACACTAATGGATACTCTCTTACAAGCTGGGAGGCAGCCAGTGACTCACTCTGTGTCACTGCTGTCCATTTGGTAGTCATGGCGAAAATGAAGTTAATAGTCACACTTGACAGGATAGTTTACAGTTTAATGCATAGTTTGCAGTGAAATGTGTTGCCAGGACAACAAACCCCTACCCCCCCCCCCCCTCTCCCCCACAATGTCTCCAACATTACATTCTAGCCCCACTTTAGTTAATGCACTGAGAATGAATAAAATACAAGTATGTTGTTTGTTCCTTTAACAACAATGAGTTATTGGTAGTTGAAGCTTACGTGTTCCACTGGCAAATAATTAAGAGTTTTAGTCTGGTCTATTAAAAACTGACTAAAATGAAGACGAATTGACATACATAACAGTTGTCATGTATCAATGTGTGGGTTAATATCTTACCTCATCATGGCTTGTTAAGGCTAAATATACTTATTTACTCCAACGACATCGCTGTTTGTTTGTGCTTGATGCCTTAATCCTTTGGCCACCAGGTAACAACCATAATGAAGGTTCTTACAGTATATATTATCAATTGATCAAATGACTGTATGTAATGTAGAAGGGTTCCCTCTTGCTGACAAGCCCACAAATAATTAACCTGACAGTGCCGTTTCCTGTATCTCTTAGTGAGCGACTTCTCAAGGGCTAAAACATTATTTATTTGTAAGGATAAACCAACCATCAATCAATTCATAAAGAAAAGGCCAATAACAGCAATAGACAAAGACAGCAAATATATTGTTGAAACCTTTGCCACATACTATAAAAAAGTGCATTTTGTCTTTGCAATGTACAAAACTCAAATGATTTTCTTTGCTTGATCTGACTGGGAGTTTAAGGAGGTTATGAGTACAGCTTTGTATGCCCTGCAGCACGACGTGAGCATAATACTGTCTGTGTGTGGGTTGATAGGGCGATTAACAGAGATGATTCAGACAGTACTTTGCCACAGGCTGAGATTTAGACCTTTTTCCTCTCTGTCAAACCTGCACTCTGTTTTTTGCCAGAAGGAGACAATAATGCCGTGTGTATAATACTGTTATCATAGTCATCTCTGATCCGCCCCTGATCCATGTGGAAGTAAATCTGTTTCATCTGAAATTTAGAAAATTAAAAAGCCATTGAACAACTAGCACTGTATATTTATGGATTGAAATCACGTATATACATGTTTTGCCCGTGAATTGAACATTTTACTTTTTCAACAACTCATTTTCACCTTTTTCCATGTTCGCATAGGCTATATGCTATACAAATTTCAGAAGCAAAAAAAAATCTAAATGAATATAACATTATGGGCCAAAACCATTAACATGTTGGAGTGGTAATAAGATACATTGAAACCCTCATCTTACAGTTATGTTCTCAATGTGCTCCTACATTACTCCTGTTGGGGCCGCTATACATTTTCATCTGCGGGTAGCTTCCTGTTGCCATGGTGATCACACGCAGGTTGGCAGAAAAAAACATCACAGTAAAGCTCAGAGAGAAAGACAGGGGAGAGGAGAGGTGTTGAATTGTAAGCCTAACTATTCCTCACTTTTACCCTTAAGATGATTATTCACTTACAGTTGGCGACCATTTGTAAGCCTGTGTGTGTGTGTGTGTGTGTGTGTGTGCGTGTGTGTGTGTGTGTGTGTGTGTGTGTGTATGTGTGTGTGTGCGTATGTATGTGTGTTTGTTTGTATGTGTGTATGTGTGTTTGTGTGTGTGTGGGTGCGCGTGTGTTTGCGTGCGCGCGAAAAAAAATCCTTAAAATAACCTTTTTTTATCTTTGAGGGCTGTACTTAAGGCCATATTAGACATTTGAAGATTACACTTCCTTCCCTAACACACACATCCTTCTCCGTCTAAAATGTTCCTTGACATTGGCTCAGGTTGAAACAGGGACATTATATTTCATAGAGATAACCTTCTCCTTTCTGCGATGTGTGCATCCTGCATGGAGGAGGCTGTGGAAAAGGAGTCCTTTTAAAGAGCACCTATTATGCTTTTTCAACTTTTATGACCTATAAACCTATAAGTTGTTATAATGATTTATAGTCATGTTTAACCATACTAAAGTGTCAAATGATGACTTACATGCATTTAGACGTATTCCCTGCTGACCGTCTGGGGTGGCTGTGCAGAGCGCTAAACACTAGGAACGCCGGTCACGATTCACTTTTCGGGATTTCTCTACGTAGATCAATCCTGATTTTTCCATGTATGGTAATGCTGCAACTTGCTCAGGCACGTTCCTGCCATGCCCCCACCTGCCTGCTCGAATCTGCCCGCGCCGCTGAAAGTCTTCCGGAAGGTAACCACCAATCACAACGGAATGGGCTTGGCAGGAGGGGGGCGAGGGGGTGGAGAAGGACGAAGCCCAGTGTTGACAGAGAATGCTGAAATCGCCCAGATGAGAGGAAGAGTTTCCCGAAAATCTACATAGTTTTTTGTGCTGTGATTCATGTCAGGTTGCTCTATAGGTGTCATTAATGAGAAATTAAGACCAGAAAAGTAGTATAATAGGAGATCTTTAAGCATTTTTAACACACTCACACAGGCATAGGCTTACACATACAGTTCATTTGGTGGTTAAGAGTTAGTTTAACTACTAAGAGTATGGAGGTTTAGCCTGTATGATATTTACAGTAGCATTTCCACTTTTTTAGTTATGTCACCTTTTGATAATTAGCACTAATGAAAGGGGGCACCGTGGAGGGTAATGTCTTTGTATGATTAATTATTGAAAGCATAATTTTTTTCCTTTAAATTTTTTCTCCTTAAAGAGGACCTATGATACTTTTATGACCTATAAACGTTTAACCATACTAGAGTATCAAATAATTACGTACATGCATTTCGACGTATTCCCTGCTGACCGTCTGGGGTGGCTATGCAGAGCACTAAAAACTATGGCAGCCGGTCGAGCCGCACTTGTTCAAATTTCCGGGTTTTCTCTGTCACGCTCGGGTAGTTTCTGTCATGTTTCCATGTATGGTAATGCTGCCGCTCAGGCAAGCTCCGGCTGCATGCCCCCACCTTCCTGGAAATTTCCTGAAATTTCCCGCTACTGGAAGGAAGGTAACCAATCACAACGGAGTGGGGTTTGCAGCAGGGGGGGGAGGGGCGGAGAAGCTCAAAGCAGTGTGTAGAGAGAGACTGCTGTGCTGGCTACGGTAAGAGGAAGAGTGTCCCGAAAATCTACATAGTTTTTTGTGATGTGATTCATGTGAGGTTGCTCTATAGCAGTTTTTAACAAGAAATTAAGACCAGAAAAGTAGTATAATAGGACCTCTTTAACAAAAAAAAAACATGAGATCCCCAACGATATCACAGTCCATCATTTGCAAAGATGAATTTCATATATTATATCAGCATACAGTAATTGCCGGCACATTTCACTCTAGAGCAAACTTTATACCTGCTGCCGCCTAGAGGGTACCACTGTCTGTAAAAAACTACTGTGGCAATCCATCCACTAGTTATTAAGAAAGTGGTTGACTGACGAACCAACATTGGTATATCTGGCTGCTGATGTGGATAGCCAAAACGTTGGGTCCAAAAAATATTCTATACACAAGCCTCACAGCACATTATGTACATGTATTAAACATGCATGTTCCTTAACATTAAGGGAAGAACCAACACTTAGTTGTCCATGCCTCTAAGTGGATTCAACTCATTTGACTTAAATTAAAACTTTATACTGATGTTGTTAGTTTAAGGTTAAGGGTTAATACAGGTTTTGTAGATTCCTGTTAATGCTCTCATTAATTCAACAATTGGAATTCAGAATGGTCTTGGATGTCTTTCTTTCTATAACAATATCATGTCGGTGGCACAAAAAACAGAGGCTTAGGGTGGGCAGACTGATGGATTGATTTTCATTTCATATTTTCGAAGACTTCATTTTTGGCTCATGCTTGGAATCTGGCTGTATGAAGCCAAGTTTAAAGGGAGAGTTTGATGGTTTGTAATAACCAACTTTTTCGGCATTCGGTCTGGTTCAAATTTCAAAAGTATTCATCTCTCTTATCACCCGATCAAAAGCAATCCATCTGGGGTTTGTGAAGGGAATTCAGGCCATAGTAATTGCTTGGTTTGGTGGTGTTTGATGGGCAGTGAAATGATGGGTGCATTGCCCTCAGGGGTCAGGGTAAAAAACAGTTTGCAGTTCTGGGAAAGGAGGTTGTAACAGTGAGCTCACTCACTGTTAAAGTTGACCCTTCTCCCCTCACCATAAACCCTGCCAATCACACCGAGCTGTAGGGCATTACCACTTATTGTCACTCCTAAATATGTTACAAAAGTATTTTGTCTGAAGTGTGATACCATTGGGAACGTAACCGTTAGTCATTTTATATTGATGGTGTATTGCTATCAGGTGTCAATTGACAATCTCAAAAGTTACTTCATACATGTTCCAAACCTCCCCCCCCCCCCCCACACACACACAAACAAACACACACAAACACACACAATACTTAAAGTAGCACCTTAAAGGTATTTTTTGGCATTTTTATGCTTTATTGATAGTGCAGAGAGACAGAGTTGAAATGGGGCAGAGAGGGGAGTGACATGCAGAGAACGACCTCGGGCTGGAATCGAACCCGGGTCTACTGCTGGCCGAGGCCCATGGGGGGGACGCCCTCCCAACTGAGCTAAGGGCGCCCCTCCACCAGGAATTCTGAGTAATTACAGCAACACTGTCGACACATCTACATGAGGTAACCCTTCAGGGATCGTGAAAGGATTGTATACCTTCTGTTGTACGTCCAGGTTTTTTCTAAGCAGTAGAATCAACAACTTAAACATTTCTTGGGCTCTTCTTGAGCTCTGGCGCCAGTGTCAGGGGGTGACACCAGTTTGTAAACGCTGACATACTCTCTTTCTTTTTTTCTTTCATTTATTTATTGGGTTTTTTATTTTTCACACAAAAAAACAAGCATTCACACAGAAATGCATACAAATTGGCATGAAAAATTCCACAAAATACAAAACAAAAAACAAAACAAGCAGTGACTAAATAACGTAAGGAACACAAATAAACAGTTAAAAGAAAAAAAGGGGGAGGGGGGGTTCAGTTTTGGGCCAGGGTTGATAGAGAATTGAAATAAGTTATAAAAGAAGACCATTTTTTGTGAATTTGTCAGTGCAGCCTTTCACTGTTAATTTAATTTTCTCAAATAAAAAAAAAACATCTTGGAGCCAGATTTGAATTGATGGGGGATTAGAGGGATTTAAAATATGGCGTCTTGCCAGAAGGGAAGTAAAGGCTAATGTTTCTGATTGTAAGGCTGTGATATGGGGTTGTTGAGATGGGGTTCCAAATATTGCAATAAAGGGGTCTGTTTTAATTTGGGCTCCTAGAACCTTTGTCATGGTCATAAAAAAGTAATTCCAGAATCTATTTAGCCTGGGACAGTAAAAAAACCTATGACTCAAGTTACAAGAGGAGGCATGGCATCTGTCACATTGGTCCACAACATTTGGATACATTTCCGATAGTCTGGATTTGCTAAAATGGACTCTATTTAACACTTTAAACTGTATAAACTGCAGCCTGGCACAAGGAGAAGATGAGCATATAATATGCACAGCCTTATCCCACCATTGATCTGTCAAATCTACCCCAAGCTCACGCTCCCAAACATTTTTGCTTTTGACAGCGGAATTGTTTTCCGGAGCCATGAGTTTGTCATAAATCTTAGATATTAGGGATTTCTGCTGAGGTTTTAAGGTCAGAAGGTCTTCCCATGGTTGGTTAATAGAGAGGGAGGGATAACATGAAAAAAGAGAAGAGGCACAATGCCTAATTTGAAAGTACATAAACAAATGGGGTGTAGGTAAATTAAAATCTTTGGACAGGTCTGAAAAAGTAGCAAAAGCGCCGTCTTTATAAAGGTCTTTGAACACTTTAATGCCTCAATTTTGCCATAAGATGTAGGAGATGTTCCCAACAGATGGGGGAAATAGATGATTGTTCACTATGGGCATCAGAGTGGATGCAGAGGAAAATTTAAAATGGCGCCTCAATTGGAACCAAATCCTCAAAGTAGTTTGCACAATCGAATTCTTTGTGAAGGCAGAACGATTAATGGGCAATGAAGATGTGAGTAAAGCCGATAGTGTAGAGGAGAAACAGGACTGGGTCTCAATCTTACACCATAATAGATTGGGGGATTGAAGCCAGTAAGTTAATTTATGTATTTGTGCTGACCAATAATATAGAAGAAGATTTGGTAAGGCGAGACCGCCGTCAGATGTAAATGTTTGCAATAATAACTTTCTTATCTTGGCTGTCTTGCTTCCCCACAAGAAGGAAGTGATAGTACCATCCAAAGAATTAAAAAACGTTTTGGAAAAAAATGAAGGAGTGCACTGAAATAGAAAAATAAATATTGCCAAGACATTCATCTTTACCACGTTAATCCTACCTATCAATGACAGAGGGAGAGAGTTTCACCTCTTAAAATACAATCCAAGCTGGGCAACCAATGGGGCAAAATTGGCAGAATAAAGAGAAGGCAAGGTGCAGGTGACATTAATCCCTACATATTTGAACCCTGAGGGGCTGAGCTTAAAAGGAATATCGGATTGTTTAAGTTGTAAAGCTAAGGTGTTTAAAGGATAGCATTCACTTTTAAGTAGACTCACTTTATAGCCTGAGAAAGAGCCAAATCTCTCCAGCAATGATGGTGGAATAGTAGTCAGCGGGTCCGATATATACAAAAGAAGGTCATCAGCATAAAGAGACAATTTTAAGTCGATGCCAGAACGAGGAATGCCGTGAAAGTGGGGGAGAGATCTTAAAGCAATTGAGAGGGGTTCTATGGCCAAAGCGAATAGTAGAGGAGAGAGGGGACAGCCCTGCCTAATACCGCGTGATAGTGTGAAATATTTAGATCGGGAATTATTTGTGTGGACACTGGCTTGAGGGGTGATATACAGAAGTCGAATCCAATAAATAAACCTGTTCCCTAGGCCAAACTGTTGTAGAACTTCAAAAAGATAATGCCATTTTACCCAGTCAAATGCTTTCTCAGCATCAAGCGAAATAACAACTTTGGGCGTTGAGGCGGAATGACCAGAGAAAATTACTGTACATTTAAAAGTATTCAGACATTGAAAAACTCCTGACGCACTTTGTTGAAGCCATTCTGTTCTTCTGATATGATGACAGGAAGAATCCTTTCAAGACGAGTCGCTAAGGTTTTAGCTAAAATCTTAACATCAACATTAAGAAGTGACAGAGGCCTGTATCCATCGGGGCCGGGTGTTTTATTGTTTTGCATGGCTTTGATAGAGGATTTAATTTCTTCCAAATTCAAAGGTGCGTCAAGCTCATTAGCAGTAGTGGGATCAACTACTCAAGATTCTGGAGGAAATAAGTCATTTCTGTCGTGTCTGATGATGATTATGATTCATAAAGGGAGAAATAGAGAATCCCTAAAGATGTAAGGATCAAAGACAAGTGCGCCAGAGGAATCTTTCATTTGTGGAATTAATCGAGAAGTAGTTTGACGTTTCAATTGATGAGCCAGGAGCCTACTCGGCTTATCACCATGCTCATAATAAGTAGCACGAGAACGTACTAAAAGTTGCACAGCGTCATTTGCTGTAAGGAGGTCCAACTCTGCCTGCAGATCATATCTCTGTTTCACTAAACTCTGGGATGGGTTAATAGCATTTTGTCCATGAATATCCCGGATTTTAATTAGGAGTTCATTAAGCCTGGAGTTTTATTGCGATGAGCTGAGTAAGAAATAATTTGACCACGCAAATAGGCTTTGAGCGACTCCCATAATAATGAGTAAGAGACAGAGTCATCCTTGTTAATAGTTATAAAGTCATCAATTGAGGACAATATAAAGGTGTTGAATGCATCCTCAGACAGAAGCAGAGTGTTAAACCTCCAGGGTGAGGAGAAACGAGGTTGGCCTGAGAGTTGTATATTGAGACTAAGAGGAGCATGATCAGATATAACAATTGAATGATACTCGGAGGAGGTCACTTTGGGGACCAGGGAACCATCATCAAAAAAATAATCAATGCGGGAATAGGATTGATGGACTTGGGGAAAAAAAGAATATGCTTTAGTTTGGGGATTATGAAATCTCCAAGGGTCTACAAACCCATTTTGGAGCATACATTCAGAAATTGATTTAGACATGGAAGATTGGTTGAGAGTACGGGGATTAGAGCGGTCCAGGGTTGGATTCATAACACAGTTCATGTCCCCAGCAAGAATTAAAAGATGGGTGTCTAGGAAAGGCAGGGTGGCAAATAATCTATTTGTAAAATCTGGGTTGTCAAAATTTGGAGCATAAATGTTTACTAATAAAACCAGATTCTGCTATAGAAGGCCTGCAACAATCATATATCTCCCATTCTTATCAGCTATGATCTTAGAAGTGGTAAAATGTACCCTTTTATTAACCAAAATAGCTACCCCTCTAGCTTTCAAATCAAAAGTTGAGTGAAAAACATCACTGACCCATGGACTCTTAAGTCTAACTTGATCCCCATCACGTAAATGCGTTTCCTGTAAGAATACTATGTCGGTACCTTCGATCGTTTAATGCGGCTGTTCAGATCTCTCACATTCCACCTTAAAAATCTAGTAGTGGTTCCAATGTCTGAGTAAATTGTATTAATCATCTAAAGGTTGCATTTTATCAGGAATGGAGAAGGTAGATGAAAAGAGGAGATCCCCCAGGGCAAAGGAGAAAAAAAACAAGTAATCACAGAGAGATATAATACCAGAAACAACCACAATCCACCCAAACCCACCACCCTCCCGCACATCAATTGTTCCCATCCCTAAACGATTGAAACAGCAGTGCAGACTCCAACAGGAGGCGTCTTCAAAATGAAGCTTTCGACTTTAAAGCTAGAACTAACAAGTAGAACTGTGCAGAGCATTAACTCTAAACATTGAATATTGAATATAAGGCACTTGAAATAACTACGGTGCATTGGCACAGCAGAACTGAAAATTAGATTGTACAAAAATAAAAGGATAAATAAAAATATGCATGTTCCCACAGGCTATACATCTGGGAAACGTGTATGCACGCATTTACACACACCCACTAGTTTCTGTGATGAAAAAGAATACCATAAAAATAATAAGGCTAGTGGCATGTGATTTATATTTTTATGGAGAACGTATTGGCACACAAACCTAAGTAGGCTATTTTTATCAACTCCAATCAGATCCAGTTAAAAATAGAAACATACAAACATAAAGTACAGCTACAAAAGTCACCAAATGTACTTAATTGTCCATGAGTGGAGTTGGACAAATGTCAAGGTCGTCCAATGTAAACAAAAATAGTAGGTGACAACTGGAGGCACAAAATAGGTTATAGGGAAAGAGTCATTTTACAACTCACCAGAACTTTTATAGAGTGAACTGGAAAACGAGGGTCGGAGCAATGGAGAGCATGATACACGACTTTATTTATTCAGTGTTTTAATAAACGTCTTAGCCTCCTCTGGCGAAGTGAAGTCGCGCTGTACACCACCATAGGTGATGTGTAACCGTGCAGGAAAGAGGATGCCAAACCTGACTCGATCGATGTCTCGTAGCAGGTGCCGAACCTCGGTGAAGGCGGGGCGAGCCCGGGCCGTCTTTGGGGTGTAGTCCGGAAACACGGAGATGGACATGTTGCGTAGTTTAATCCGTTGTAACTCCCTCGCCTTTCTGAGGATCTCGTTGCAGTCGGTGTAGTAGTGAAGCTTTGCGACAATGGCGCGGGGGCGGCCACCTGGAGCGGGCTTCGGCGCCAGACCACGGTGGGATCTATCAACTAGCGGCTCTTTCCCGAGCGAAAAGGCTTCCATCAGTAGCTTGGAAACGTTAGCTGCTGATGCTGAGTTGGGGTCGTCCTCCGGGACACCGATGATTCGGATATTCTGGCGTCACGATCTTGATTCAAGGTCATAGCACTTACTTTCCATTTTGGCCGCCTCCTGTGTGAATCGCTCCACTCGGGCTTTGAGGGCCAAGATGTCATCAGTGCTGGTATAGAGCGACAGGTCCACTTCAGCTACGGTGCTCCTCAAGCTAGCAACATCCTGGCGGACAGCGGACAGACAGGAGGAAAGCTCCGTTTTAAAGGCTAGCAGCTCGGTCTTAATTGAACTGAGGGTCTCAGCCAAGGCTTCGCGGAGCTCCGATTTAAACATTGCCGCGACATCAACACGGAGGGCCGACAGGAGCTCAGTTCTGAGTGAGGCTACATCCATACTCTCCGGCGATGGATTCAGCGGAGGCGGAGACTCAGGAGTGGCCGAGGCGCGACTCCGTGCAACAGGCCACAGGCTAGGTTTAATGCTGCCTCCTTTATTGGCCTTGGGCGGCCTGATAATCGTAGAAAAGTCGACCAAATGTGTTAAATAAAAGTTCACTAAAACTGCTGAACGTAGTGGAGGAAAAAAAAGTGCCTAAAAATCGAAAAGAAAAAAAAATTCTGCAGGAGCTCTAAGCAACGTGACCTAAATGTTGCTCGCCAAGCCGGAAGTCTCCAAACTCTCTTTCGAGTGACTGAAGAAGACAAGCAGCATTTAGGCAATGTTATTGATCTTCTCTGTCAACCAGCTCTGGGCATGCCGTCACCCTCTATAAAAGTCAAAGCCTGACCTGCAAATAGCAATACCCTTCTGCTTATTTACTCCCCTGGTACTATTCTTAAGTCTTGGGGGGGGGGACCAGCTTGCTTTACAGATGCACCTGACTTGCAGTAGCTGTCAGTGTCGGGTTAACGGTGATGCCCGGCGAAGTTAGCAATTCTATTATTTCGAGGTGCACACAGCACATTGGTTCTGGGTATAAAGAAAAATGCATCACAACTATGATTAAGTCGATTGTTTTGGACCACTTGATTGTGGGATAATGGGGCCACATTGTTTTGGCTGGATATTGGACTTTGACTTGGAAGGCCCTTGCCATGCTTTATTTCCCACGCACCATAGCTGCCTTTGCATGCCATAGGTAGCATGCTCCACGTGAAGGCAGCATGAGGTAATGAGAAGGACAAGGTTTAGCATCTGAGCTCCAGGGTCAGAGGTCACTGTGTCCAGCGGGTGTCATCTAAACAGGCCGGCCTGGCCACCGTTTAGTCCGTAATAGTATCACAAGGAAGCAAGTGGAGGTCAATGTCTCTCAAGGGCCCCATGCTGCCGATCACCGTAAATCTTTTAAAGCCGGCACTTACATCAACTTACATCACCGGCCACTTAAAGCATTTGTGTGACTGCCTCTTGCTTCGCTGTCACAGTGAAACGTTGATCAATCATTCACAGCCCCATGAATCAAATAGTTATAGTGTAATGTGCTGAAGACGGGGGAGAAAAAAAAATCGACTTTGTTCAAATGTTTCTATTTACAGATACATTTCAACATATTTACATATTTTCTCATCCTCTTTGCCTGAACGCAGGTAAAAAATAAATGTCACTCATAAATCTTTTTGGAGCTGCTTGGCATTCTCTGCCCCCTCTACCGATGCGGTCATGCTCCCTTTGCATCGTGGGAAACACGAGAACGATTGATCAAAACGTTGGGACCTGTCAGGGATGATGACGACATGACAGCTTTCGCACTGGAGCTTTAAAGCTTTGAAGTTTGGCAATTTGCTCGGATAAGGTGACGCTTCCTGAGATACATCACTCTTCAACTCTGCTATAAAGTCTAATATTTAAATATTTTAACCTTTAAAGCTGTAGTGCGTAACTTCCGTCTCCCCTATGCTGAATTCCATGAGTAGTTAAGACAACATGTACAATCTACATGAGGTAAGCCGTATGGATTTCTGTACGTCCAGGTTTTTTCTTAGCAGTAGAATCAACAACTTCTTGGCATTCCTCCTGCGCCAGTGTCGGGAGGGGGGGGGGGGGGGGGGGGGCATACTGAAAAAAACAGAGAGAGTTTTGTAGAGCTGATTGGCTTCATCAACGTTTTGTCAACTTGTTTGGCGATGCCTTGAATGTAACTGACATCGCTGTTTGAAAAATAACGCGCACTATAGCTTTGAATCGGTTTCACAGAGAAGGGTCTCTGTGTGAACAGAGCCTTTGTGTCATGACATAGCCAGTCCTAGCTCCTGCTACATTTAGAAAAACCCATACCCTCATGGTTACCTAATGTGTGGCGCGTGCGACCATAAAGAGTAGTGTGTCTTTCTAACATGAGCTGTGTGGACTGATCTTCCTTCGGGGACACCTGTGACTGAAAGTTGAGCTCGACCCTGATGCCTGAATGACAGACAGACAGGGGAAGCTGAAGGGTTTAGAGATCTGACATAAAACAAATAGTTATTCCTATTTGTAAGCTTTTTGGACACTATATGGCTGGCTGAGGTGAACTGGCCTTTCAATATATTTACAAAAAATGTATTTACTAATTGAGATATGAAGTGAAGGCCTCTACCTTCACATGTTCTATGTGTCAAAGGTATTCGTATATAGAATAAATAAATACAATCATCTTACAAACAGAATTTTTAAAAGCTTTGTATAGAAATATACCGTAGATAATGGCTTCAAAAGTCATGTATCGGACCGACTCAAATGTCTAAATGCAACAATTGATATGAGGAAAATTAAGTTATTTTGTGAGAATAACCTTTACTTTCTCTCACTTTATTTATTATCAGCATTGCCCTTGAGTTAGAAAAAAAAACATCAAAATAAGTCCTGATTCTACAGATGTTCAGAAATTTTTCGGTTGACACGCTCACACATGCGCACACACACACACACACACACACACACACACACACACACACACACACACACACACACACACACACAGGGCCGCCCATAAGGGGTAGAAAGTGGGAAAGCTTTCTAGGGCCCAGCCACCAGGGGGGGCCCAGATGACCTAACTTAGCCAACCTTTATTATGAACGCTATATTCGCAAGAGAACTTTCTTTAATAAAAGAAAACTTTTTATTCATTGTTGGGTAAAATATGTCACATTTTATATTGAAAAACTAAAAGTATCATGGGTCGTTTTTCCCCTCAAAACCGTTGCATGTATATTTTATCTATTATATTCTAAGAAAATTAGAAAATTACATATTTAGCCTTTAAACGAAGGTGTCAGATGGTTGTTATACTGATGAGGAAAGCTTCTGGTAGCAGTGCTATCATGGTAAACCCCCCCTACAGCATTGGTGTGTCTAAAAGCTTACATTACAGTAAATGTTACAATAAATGTGCCAAAAAGCAGGTGCTATGCGCGCTCGCAACGTCGGTATCTCTGCCCAGTGCCCACTATTATTTCCAATAGCCCACCCTAATCTAACTGGCTAGAACCGGTCCTGTGTACAGGTATGTGTTTATGTAGGAATACGTGCATCATGCACATTAATACAAGTTCAGTATGAGTAAAGGGGGCCCAATGACTGGACCTTTCAGGGGCCCAGTCATTTGTCTGGGCAGGCCTGCACAAACACAAACACACGCACTTATCACTTATGACAGAGACGGTGACGATAACAGCATCATCAGACGACACACCTCCTGAACTCCCGCTTTCTCATTGATTCAGAAAGTTTCCCTCTGACGTCAGGCCGGTGTAAAAGCTCCTTTTTTGGGCGGCGAACTCAATAAAACAATGTTAATTCTTGAGTAAAGTGCCTATGTAACCAGGGAGACCCCCTAATGCTCAATGAGAGTCATAAATCCATCCTAATGTTGGCGCTATTGTTCTGAGGCAGGCTGTGGAGTCGGACAAAAAAAGGTCACCTCAGATGTGGACTAATAGATCTGGCCACTCTACAGAGATAGGGGGAATATTCACACAGAAGCATGCAAAATTGAAAATGTGAAGGGTAAGTCGTGCGATAAAAAGCTGCTTGGGAAAGTGCAGTTTTAGTCTGTGAAACTGATTAAAATGTAAAACCCTTTTGTAACAGAACTGTGTAGCCATCCTTATACAGTGCAACTGATTTTTTAACACTTATTTGGAACTATAAAAGAAGTATTGATTTTAAGGTTTGTGTGTGTGTTTGTGTGTTCGTGTGTGTGTGTGTGTGTGTGTGTGTGTGTGTGTGTGTGTGTGTGTGTGTGTGTGTGTGTGTATGTGTGTTACTGGTACAGGCACCCATTTGAGGACCTATTTAAGCTTTTTACCATCGGAGTGAGGGCATCTTTGGAAAGTGAGGACGTTTAAGACTTGGTTGGTTAAGGTGAAGTATAAGGGTTGGGATTGGGCATTTAGTTCTGATGGTTGACATTCATTATGTCAATGAATGTCCTCACAAGTATAGCCGTAGAAACGTGTGCGTGCATGTGTGTGTGTGTGTGTGTGTGTGTGTGTGTGTGTGCGTGCGTGAGGGTATTTGGGTTCAACGTGCAAAGCCATTCGTTTGGTCTGGTATGACCGTGGTGAAAGCACTGAAGATCAGAGGAGGTGTTGTCATTCTTGTCCTGCCCCCTCCAAGCTAGAGGTGTGACATAAACAGCAGTAATGAAGGCAGCTCATCAATGGCTGGGCCTAGGTGGCTACGGCCTATAAAAGGACTTTGGGAGAGTCCACTTCTCATCATAACTGATAGGAGCAATCCACCAAAGCAGACCGACTTTACTTCATATGCCACTGACCACGCATCTAATACTTGTTATCAGACTGGGGAGAAGCCACCACCACAGGTATGTTCAGCTTGTTTCTACATTGTAGTCATAGGACACAACACACCTCATTTCAAGTGTTTTATTTTTTAATGTGAGATACAGCAGGCAAAAATAATATTTTTTCACGAACTGGTCAATTTTGAGATATTTGTCTATATAGCTTTTATAACCTGCTGTCTTTCACAGTAGTAAGAATAAAATATCTTAAATGGACATATGATTCAAGAGTTTATTTGACTAAACCTTGTTTGTTTGCGTCTGTATATTTCTCCTATGCAACCATCTTTGATAGACATTAACTCAACTTTAGTTTTTTTTTCTCAATACTCTGAACCAAAATCGACTTCTAAAGCACTCACATCAACTAAACTTTCCATAATTCTTAGCACTATTCTAAAGGTTATTACCGAAGGATTTGTTCATATGTTGTTAATTGTCTGATTTATGATACATTCTGTTCCCAAGAACATAACAAAAATTCATTTTTTAGATCCGTTCATAGTATTTTTTGATCGATAAAATGAAAAAAGGCTGTGTTCAAAATCTGTTGTTTAAAAACTTTGGAAACTAATATGTTGTGCAAATGAAATTATGATTTTAACTCTGGCTTTATTCAACATCTATCATTTTAGTTTTTAGTCAAATGTGTAAGCGTTGTAAAGAACTAGTAGAGTTTCATGATGATATATATGAAGTTTAAAATGTTACCCTATCACCTACAGTGTCATGCCTTAAGGATGCCATTGCAATAGTCTGTTTACATGTTTATTGAGTAAGCTGTGGGAATATACAGTAGAGATTTCAAGATAAAAAAAAAATTCTATTTATTTTTTTTGTTTTGTCATGGCCTAATATTTTATGTTTTGAAAGCTTTGTGTTTGCACAAGAAAACACGATTTTGAGAAATGTTTCATTTTTATCATAACAGGTCTTCAAGGTCAACATGAAAAATCTGGACTGTAAAACCGTGTTCATTTCCCTCTGCATCCTACACCTCTTGACTGTATGTGACAGTCGCCCCATAAGGTAACCCCCAACCCCCCCCCCCCCCTCCTATCATTAAGCAATGCCTCCTTCAGATATATTCAAATCTGCTGTTTCATTATCTCGCCTTGGCTAGTCTATGACCAATTTTAAAGGTGCACTTTGTAACTTATGTTGTTTCAGAGAAGTAATAATTGGTAGGCTATATTCACACAACTGAGTAAATCAACTTTACTCACGGGAAAATTGGATCCCTGGAACACAGTTTTCAGTTACATAATATAAAGCCACAGTTGTTCACAACAGCAGGGCCCAAAGTTTGGTTTACAAACATATAGCCTACTCTAGTCTTAAATTATGTTTGGTTCCAGGTGCCGCATAAAATGTAAATTGTAACCATTTTTGAATTATGATGATAAAATTATTTAATAGGCCTACTAAGAATGACATGTAGAGTAGCCTAAATATGTTTCGTAAACTAGCCTAATTGCAGGCTCTGCAAGTTTTAGAAATCCCCGCCCTCCTTTGAAACTGCATAGTGCACCTTTAATTAGCCCAACATCCGTTCTAATCAACCCCTCCTGTTTTTGTTGAGCTAACCTATATTTCTTGCTCCGTGTGTTCAGAAAGAGGACTGTGAGTGAGGTGCAGCTCATGCATAACGTGGGGGAGCACAGACAGGTGCAGGAGCGCCTGGAGTGGCTTCAGCTGAGGCTGCGGAGCATGCACGCAGCTCCAGCCCGGGGCAGCGGCAGCGCCAGGCGGAGACTGCGTCCTGAGGAGCTGCCCGACCTGAGCGACCTATCGCCCGAAGAGATACAATTCGCTCTCAACTTACTGGAGAAACTGCTCCTCAAGTCTAAGCGAACATGATTTTTTAGTGCTTTTTATTTATGTATTTCCTTTTTATAACTTTTCACATTTCCAACATCCTTTTTATTTATTTTTTATTTTATTTTGTATAGGCTTATAGGATTTTATTTAGGCTAGCCTACATGCTTTTTGGCTATACTCTCTGTTTTTCTTTTTAAAACGTTTCTGGATGTCTGAACATGAAGCATAGCCTACGTAATGTTACTATGATGTCCTTTATGTTAGGCTATTTATTTTACATTTTCACTTTATTTATTTCGTTCTATTTATGACATTGATTTTTTTTAAAGGGAAATTGCCTCGACGAGGCAAAGCTTCCCCGTTTTGTATGCACTTAGGTGGTGTTGTAAACCACTGCCACTGAAGGAGAGAGTTGGACCAACAATGGTGTTTATGATTTGATGATGGATGATTATCAACGGGCATTCTTGTCTTTTATTTCTTAACAATTTCATCCAGTTTGAATGTATTAGGCTGCTTTTTAGGATATAGGCCTATGTAACCTAATGCTAGGATAGCCGAATTACTTGGTTTTTGAACCAAACCGTAAACAGTGAAAAACAGGCATCTAAGGTTAAGCTAAATAGCTGAATAGGCAATGCACTTGAACAACATACATTCATTGTGTAATAGAGCTAGGCCTATAGGCCTAAATTGAGGATAATCGGGTCTAGATAATTTTATTTGTATAAGTCTGAAAGGCATGTCTAATGTGAATAAATGCAAATTGATCATTTAATCCGCTTTTGTTTTTCATTCAGAAATGTTGGTATTTTTATTTTTTTACATTTAGCCTACTATACGTTGCGCCGCCTTGAGAATGTTCGGTAATCTCGCGATATGTTCCGCGCGAACTCCGTTTACACTAACCAATATAAAGAATCTCCAGGCAAGTGTAGTTCGTGTAGGTTTCTATGAAAACTCAAGCTCTTTTGTCTTCAACGTGTGTTGTTGACTGTACAGCGGACTGTGTCATTTACCTGGACAAAACGGCCAATTGGACATGTAACGCAAGGAGGTAAAGAGAAATTGTTTTAAACTCCTGTTTTATAGAGACAGCTGGTTAGCTACCGTTAGCTGCCTAGCTGTCAGCGCTAATGTAGCCAGACAGGCTATCCAAAAAAACCTGTAATCCTGTTGGCCGCTCTTAAAGTCCGTTTAGCACGATGTCCAGTGACGTTTTGATGTTAACATTGGTAGGTTCACGTACTATCACACGGGGGTTGTTCACACGTTGAAGACAGCGGCATTGGATTTCGGTAACTAAACGGCATCATAACAGACATAGGCTACGGGGCAGGATTAATCTGGGTTACTATAGCCTACTTGGTTTAGTGCCATCTGTCCAAGCTCGCTGAAATATGCAGCCTTATGGTTAAAAGGTGATGTTAGTGGAATTTCGTATTGCTAGACTCGAACCTACCTCATCTAGCCAGTGTGGCCAGAGTTTGTCTATAGGCTACAATGTTGTTCGACTATAAATCAAATTTTCACTTCATGTAACGTCAACAAAGAGATAAACATGGTTCCTATTCTTAGACAGTCTTGAAAGTCATTGTATCAAATCAACTAATAATAAAGCCTTAATACGAATCAGTCTTTCCAATGTCTTACAATTGGCTACATAAAAAGACATGGGGAGTAGGATATTTATTTTTTGAATAATTGCCATGCCATCATGTAGATCAACAGTTTAAATACACTGTATAAGCTGTATAAACACATTCTTTGTGGAGATTGTGTCACAATTAAACATGTCTGGACATGTTATTGTTAGCCCTTCTGTCAATGATGTTGTTGACTTGAAGGATCAACTATTAATGTAGCCCAGGTTACTGCATACAGATGCCTTTCACTAAACACACGTTTCCTAAGTTTGTTATACGGCCGGTATGTTGCAGGCTATATGTTTGCCATATTTTGAGGTGACTGGTCAATAATTTCATGCTGCCGTTGCCTATGATTTGATCAATGTTCACCAAATCCTTTCAGAAAGTGGGTTGAGTTGCTGTAAATTAATATATACATTCCCATATTCTAATAGTCAGGAGGAGGTTGGTGTTATAGCTGCGCTATAACACCAACCTCCTCCTGACAGATGTTCCGTTAAACCTACATTGTGTGCATTATATCCTAAAGGAAACGACTACGGTTGAGAAGGAAGCGACATGCTCCATCATGAAGTGCATCTAAAACAATAGAATAGCATTGAAAAGTTCCTTCAAAAGTGAATCTTTCATTTATTCTAGATTCATTAGACAACGTTAAAGGAAAGGTAAGTGATATGTTTAAGTTAATATAAGTATTCAATCACTCTTTATTCATACAGCAATCACTTAAAGACCTGCATCACCGGTGGAAATATGAAGGTGTATTGAATCTGAGATCCCATGTAGTAAAAATGTGCAAATATTTTAGTAATCGGTTCAACCTAGTCTGAGAAAAGGCAGAAAGAGTGTTTTATGGTCTCACTATCTAACCCTACATTTTCCTACTGTATGTGTTATTTATCTAGAATTCATATAAGATTCACTTTTTGAATTAAATTACAGAAAAAAATGAACTTTTCATTGATATTCTAATTTTGCACCTGTATTAAAGGTGCTGTAAGCGGAATGGTTCTTTTAGCTAACTTCCTGTCAGTTACTGCAGTTAGCGGTCCCCTCGCTCGTCCCTACGTCACCACATTAATGCACTGCGGTCTTGAAGCAGCGAGTTATCTAGCATCATCTCAGATCCATAAGTGTGATGAAACATGATAAAAACCATCAAAACAGCAGGATTTTTACCTGCTCCGCCATTGTAGGCAAATAAACATTCACCCATCTGTTGCTCTGCGGGTGCACCGGCAGTGAGACGGGTGCCGGTTTGTAGATCCCCCGAACAATTTAATTTGCCGATTACATGCAGAGAGGGTGACGGAGAGATTGGAGGTATGAAACACGCACACTATATAAGTGATCACTGAGTGATTTAATACGTATATTAACCTAAATATATCGCTCACTTCACCTTTAAGTAGAATGGAGTGGACCTGTGCCACAATAGCCTATTATGCTGTCATTACTTGGTCTTATCATTGCATGAAAGCAAGATTACTTCATTGTACCTCTTGTACCAGCCTGTGGGGGTTACTGGAGTGACTATCTGAGCGTAAAGGAGTCCCCTGCTGTCACCAAGTTGACATTGCCTGTAGTTAGCATATTGTGTTCCTCACTTGCAGTTTTAATGCTAAAGTTGTAGAGGAAATAAGGAGCCCATTTGAGAAACCAGTGATATTCCTCTAGGCCTCTGGGGCCTGTACTATATAAGGCTCAACACTTTTTTTATTGCCTATAGGCCTATATTTATCTTGCAGACTTGTGGACCATTTATTTTCCTATACCTGTGTATAATTCTTTATTTCTATCTTTTTTTTAATATAGTCTTGTTCTCTCACGTTCATTTATTATTTATTTATATTTTTTCCCCATGCTTGTTTTTCGACAAGAAAGAAAATTGCCCTTGAATGTCATATGGACAGGGCGATTCAATAATTGAATGTGCTGATGCTGCCTTCAAATGGTGTTGGAATTATTGCAATCGTGTTATCCGGTTGAGCCTTTTTAAAAGAACAGAAGAGATGATACATCTGGAAAAAACAATGTTTTTTATGCGGCATGCGGGAAGGGTTGAAATACATTTGAAAATCGATCTTGCCAGGCGAATGACAAATGCTATAGGCCTATGTAATGGAGCACTCAGAAGTGTGAGCTTCGGAGGGAGCACGTGAACGCAGCATCGCTCTGATTCAGCCATGCACGCGGCCATTCATAGTTTAAGGTCTCTCCTGTGTGTCTCTGAATGACTGGCCTGTGTGCGCGTCTATACCCTCGGCTTCTAGACACATATCAAGGTGATAGGATCGAAGCGGTGGATTCTTTGATTCTAAGCAGCGTGTATAATCGGAGGTCCGTGTTGAGTTTTGTGAAACGATGCTGGTGAAGTTGGGAAGAAGAAGTGATGAGCGAGGATGCTGAGGCTGCCGGCAAGCCCGCTTTGTTCGGAGGAGCACAAGGCTTTTGTGCCGCGGTCATCCCGCAGCTCTTGCCCTGCTGCTTTGTCTTCACTTGGCCCGCAGAGAGCGACCGGTAAGTGTCCGCTTTTTTAAAAAGCACCGGGGGATTCGGCTCCGTCATTTGGGTTACATGTAAACACAGTGAATACCTAGCTCGCTGTGATTCACTGTAATTAAAAAAAACTGATATTGCCCTAGAAAATAAAAAAATCAGACTCCAGTCGCCTATCCTTGATGGGACTCCATCTGATTCACTGTTTTGCAATAGAGACAGAGCCGGCCCAAGCCTTCATGGGGCCCTAAGCGAAATGTGATTGGGGGCCCCTCTCCAATGTTAGCGCCGCTGAAACTATAGATCTTTGTTAAATATCATTCACACACCCAGTGTTTTCCGCTAGTGCCTCCACTGTGCAGCTGTGCGAAAATATTAGACAGCCGAGATTCAGAGCCTTCTAGGGGGGTCCGGTGGTATGGAACGAAGCAGAAGAACTCTGTTGTCCAGCTACTGTATCTTTTTTTCCACAGACGAGGCTGAAATAGGCTATAGACTATACACAGTGCATGGGCAACTGAGGGCAGCCCCATTTCCAATTGTTTTTAAATAAACTCAATCACTGTGCATGGATGTGAACGTGACATGATCAGATAATTTCGGATTAACTCCCAGATGAACTGATTAAATTTTTAGGCTATTAATTATCTAGACCAAACATTTGTATTCCTTTTTTTGTATGATAACTTACATTTGCATAATATGATGTTAATATCAAACACACAAACTAAAAAAATAATTAATTTTTTTTTCTTTTCTTTTTTTTGGAGGGGGGGCCCCTGGCGGTCGGGGGCCCTAAGCGACCGCTTAGTTCGCTTATGCCTCGGGCCGGCTCTGAAAAGAGAGATAGTTATCTTAGTGTATGTATTTAATTGTATAGCCTAATATTAGCCTACTTGTTATCAATCGTTCAATATCCTTTATTTTAACCTAATTAAGTTTAAAATATATTTTCCAAGGATGACCTGGCCAAGAAAGCAAGCAGCACTGCGATGGAATAAGCACAACTAACACAGTCACATATAATTCTTTCTCAAACACCACATTTAGCATCCAGCTTAAATGCAATACAAGATCAGGGACAAGAATCCATGTCACATGTTATGACACATTCCAATAATATAACTAAAGAAAACTGAAGGATTTTTATATTCATGTTATAAAGGGGTGACTGGCTGCCAATGGTTCTATCTCCATCTACCCAGCATCCTTTTACCAGATGTTAACCCAGGCTTTGCTGCTGCAGAGAGCCTTTCGCCCGTGAGTGTGCCAGTGTCAGCAGCCCTTAAATAATAGATGGGACCCTCACCCCTCGGGGCTCTCACCTCGTGCTTTTAATAGACTGTAGCCAGGCGCCATGCACTCATTGTGTCTTAAGATTGGGCTTGTTTAACTTGGCTTCTTCTCGTGTGTGTTTTTTTTAAGCACATTCAACCTGCATTTATAGCTGTTGGAAGGGCTACAGGACAGGACAGGCCATTGACCGACAAAAAAAGGGACATTTTCATATCCAACTCAAATTCAAGTGAAACGTAGTTCTGCTTTGTTGTTCTTGTGTGTGTGAGAGACATCTTGGCTGCTTGTACATTTGCATTGCCACGTGAAAGATGAGAGGAGCTGCTGCTGTGTGCCCCTGAGTGGTGAAATATATAGCCTCCTCACTTCCTTTGTTCCCCTTCTTGGTCTGCCACTGGCTGCCTGCCGCCTTGGCTGCAAATACCCGCGTTTGCTTTTTATTATCCCCAAGCATTAAAATCCCACTTGTGTAAATAAAAACACCATCACAGTCAAGTCATGTCTCGCCCGATTGTTAAATTGAGGCAATTTAGAAAGGGAGAGCCTTCTTTTAAAATGGCCGTTTTATCTCCTCAGTATAATAGTTTTTTTTATGGTCTCTGTGCTTACCTGAATACACTGAACCACGAGGAGAGATGTGTGTGTGTGTGTGTGTGTGTGTGTTTCTTTTGTGTGCACATTTCTTCCTCTCCTCAGCTGCTATGGTGACCCTTGTCTTCAAGGACACTGGCAGAGTGTGCAGGCTGTACACACTGAATCAGACATGCTACATAGACAGAGTCCTGCTTTTACTTGCTTTCATTTCTACAATGTTATACCCTTTTGAATACAAACTCAAATGTAACATTGTACATGTACATTTTTTTAACGTGAAAAGATTAAATCCTTTTCTAAAACCTTAGTGTCTTTAGGGTTTATGTCGATGAGTTGGACTTGCCTACGAGATATAATCTGAGGCACCGCAAGACTGATGGTGTGCCATTAAAACAAAAAGGAATCTGACCTTGACTGCTTGTAGCTAAGGTGTTCAAGGGAATTATTCAAGGTGATCAGGCTGCATTGTTTATCATCTTATGTCAGTTCGCTGGTCTTGCTATCAGTTGGTCTGCTGCTTACCCAGACACTTAACCAGTTACCCACTCATTCAGTCAGATGCCCCATCTAGCACGTGTAGATGTCAGGGAGTATTCTCTCAATAGCAGCCCTTTGAAGCTCTGCCCAAACATACATAGCCTATTCCCTATTGCCTATTCCCTGGACAAAAGACTTAAGTTTATACATTCCCATTTAGTAATGATTAGATCAAGCTCGGGTTGAAGAACTGACATGCACTTACTTCATGGCTGTAAAAGTATAAAAAAGCATGCCAAATCTGCACCATTTCTGTGAAAAAAGAAGTCTCTGTCTCTCCCTCCCTCCTTCCAATCCATCCCCCCTTTCTTCTATTTTCCATTCCTCTGTCATAGCCCACAGTACATGGTCATCATCGTATTTCATTGCAGCCCCTCTCCAGAGAGCAAGGCTCTGTCTCTTCATTACTGAGACCTGGATGTGTTTCTGCCTTTAGAAAGCTCAGCACTATTGATCAGCTGCACCGTAGCAGGGGAAGTGAAATGGATACATTCATCAACCCAACCAAAGGAATGTAACTGATCAATACAGTTGAATAATAATGTAATTATAAAAAGGTGTGGTAGCATTTCCCCATTTATTTTATACACATACTGAAACCTTTAGTATATCTGCTGGTGGGACAGTATGATCCAAATGTTTAACTTCTCAAACAAGCAGTATGTGTGTCCATCTTGTATTAGTTTTGTCATCATATGATATAGGCGGTTACTTTTTTCAGCATGTCACCAAGATGCCAAGAAGTGTCAATATCTGACCCAGTATTGTTGGGGGGGCTTTAAAACATTGCTTATATAGTAATCTAGTTATCGTAGAACTTCACAAGAGCACTTCCCTTTTTATCTTCATTCCAGGAATGATTAATTACGACAAATTCCCATATAAATACATTACCTCATTGCGACGCATGTGGTCTCGCTTCATGGACATATTTACTTATGTAACAAATGCCAAGCTAGGCAAGACATTAGGCGCTGGTGTGGTAAAAACTCTTATGTCTAAAGGTGAAGCTTCAATCAACAAAAAACTCAATGTTCCTTGTAGCTACTTTAAAGGTCACATATTCTGCTCATTTTCAGGTTCAATGTGGTGAAGTAAAAAAAACTGTTTTCATGATGTAGTGTCCAAAAAACCCTTTAACATTTCTCACAGTGCCATGGCTGAATCACCTCTTTTCAGCCTCTGTCGGGAATGCTCCATTTTACAGCCGATCTCTTGAAGGCCGGCTCTGAATCTAACTGTTTGAACTTGGGGGTGAGGCTTATCACAGGTGGAGGAAGTTCTAAATTAGGTCGGTAATGGGGGGGGGGGGCGTGGCTTCTCTCTCCCCTTATGATGCAATATGGGGAGAGAAATGTGACTGAGGGTTTTGAACACATGGTTTTCAGAAAGGTGGAGATGGAGAAAAAGAGAGAGGGTTGTTTTTTCTCATACTGTGGGATTCAGTGGTCACCCGGTGTGGCCCATATTAATGTTGAGGTGACCTTCTAATAGGGCTGGCCCGAATTATTCGAATATTCGAATACTCGTTCGGAAAATTAGTATTCGGAGCTTAAATTAGTATTCGGAGCTTCGTCTTTTTTTTTCTTTTTTTTTATAATTTTTTTTTATTTATTTGTTTTCAAAAAATGTTTGCAAGAAGCTAGTACTGCAATATAATGTCATAAAATAATTTTATATTTGGATATAAAAGTTAGTAATATTGTAGTAGTAGTAGTAGTATTGCTCATTTAGGAGGATATTACATCACTAAAGGTGCGAACACACTAGGCACTTTACACGCGTACAGACGCGTATGAAACCCGCCCCTTTTCCATAGGGAACCATTGGTTTACGCGCGTACATGGCGCGTAAATGCGTCACTCGCGCTAAAGCAACATTTTCACTCGCGCTAAAGCAACATTTTTACGCGCGTATATATTACGTGCGTATATATTACGCGCGTATAGCTACGCGAGGAGTTCAAAAAATTGAACTTTTGTTGCTCCTACGCGAGACGATTAGCCGCGTTGGCCAATCAGCGTTGAGCTTGACCCTACGTCACATACATTGGCAGGGTCGGAGAACAGTGTACTGTACACAGAGGCTGATGCGAGACACCGAGGAGTGTATTGCGGCGGCCGGTGCTGTATGAAGCCGCTCGGGGTTACAATACGTGGGGAAAGTAAACCAGGAGAGTGGACTTCCTGGTTAATTCAGTGAATATGTGTAGCTGTGCTTTAGCCGATAAACAAAGTTAGCGCCGTATAGCATTAGTTAACTCACCCTGTTGTGTGCGGGCGGCTAGCGCCTCATATTATGAACCCAAACATGACGACTGTCCGCGGGACTTTCACGACAAGTACACGAAGCACCGGTGTTGATCTACGCCAGCCACTGTCCCCTGTCACGGTCCCCTGTCACAGCCAGGTAGGGTAATTTTGGCTACTTGCCTTTATGTTGTGCCGCCGTGCACCGATGCTGCTGTAACTGTTTGTTATGTAGCTGCCGTGAATATGCAATGCTGTTTTAATGCTAGGCTATTTGTGCTGTTCAGTTTGTCTTTTGGCACAGTTGTTGGCCGTATTGTTGTTGTTTTTGTGTGGACATGCACGCTGTTGTGTCGGGTCGGTTCTGATCGCAGCCATGGTTGATAAGGGAAATACAATATCGGGAGGGAGACTCGTCACATTACGCGCGTATAACCATTTTTGACACAAAATGATCAAGCAACATTTTAGCCGCGTTACGCACGTAAATCTTACGCGTGTAAAATGCCTAGTGTGTTCGCACCTTAAGTGTCATAGCGCATCCATTACTTCACCTCCGAGCGCGTAAATCTTCAACAAAATAATATTTTTTTTATGTTGTTTTTGATGGTGTGTTTTTCTGGAACGAATATTCGCTCGGAAAAACCAACAAATATTCGAAGCCTGAAAAATGGCATTCGGGCCAGCCCTACCTTCTAACTAATATATTTAAAATTATCCATTTGTAACTGCCTTATACTGCTGTCAAAGTCCATAAGCTTTACACACTGGGCTTTGCAGCGTGTGCATTCTTAACCCATTGATGACTATGGCAATCTAGGATGCATGTCCTTAATGCCTGAGGGTTTTCTGAAAAAATAGTAGGAATTGTCAAGTCTACCAAAACCTTAATATCTAAGCCTGTGTAGCACATAGAAACATGAAATAAAATACATTTAAAAGTTAAGGTTCACAGGTTTTATTTAAACATGCTCCTTAGCGCTTACAAACCAACAAATATTTCTAAAAATCGTCAAAATTAGATGAATTAGAAAATTATTAAATATTGTTAATAAATAGATGCAATGTGTTGTGTGATTTTCGTCAGTAGTCTATAGTAGACCTTGATTCTGCGCACCAAACGCCACTAACTGTTCTGTCGCCGACATAGCTGGCATATTTTTTTTATTATTTTGTTTTATTTTTTAATTTTTTTGATTGACATGATTTTCGGCAAACCACACAACTTTTGGGTGGTCACGTGGTCTTAAAAAAATCAACAAAACCCACCTCATGTGTATTTGAACCAATGACAGTGCATTCTATGCTGGGAATGCCATGAAAATTAGATAAAGTAATAATGCTGCGCGACGCAGCATCAGGCAGGAGAGCCAATGTGGCATCGCGCAGCAGCCGTCATCAATGGGTTAAATCACAACCACGCCAGAGCTTCATTCTCACCAGAGAAAGTAACAGAATGACAAGGAAGCCAGTTTTCGGCAAGATTGTATTGTATTATCTAAAAAACAAATACAAATGTAAAAAGTTTAACCATCCACATCACTCTCTGAATGGCCCCCTCCGGCGTGTGTTACTATCTGCTCCTGTGCATTAACGTGTGGGCAGGATGGTGTGTTTAAGTCCCTTCCGGAGTGGTAGATATTAGCGCTCTCTCAGGACTCCTTGACTGTCTGTGGAAAAACACTGAATTACAAGCGGAGTGCTTGTTACCCATCAGTCAAGATTCTCTGAAAAACCAAAGCCTGTGGAGCCAGTAAACAGTGGATGCCATTTCTGTTTGTTGTCATGTATGTAAGTGACTTGCCCCCTCGCTCAGATTATTTCACATGGGTGCACTCTCTAATGGATACTGTGTGTGTGTGTGTGTGTGTGTGTGTGTGTGTGTGTGTGTGTGTGTGTGTGTGTGTGTGTGTGTGTGTGTGTGTGTGTGTGTGTGTGTGTGTGTGTGTGTGTGTGTGTGTGTGTGTGTGTGTGTGTGTGTGTGTGTGTTGGTGTGGGCCCCGTTGCTGCAGCACTCAGCTCCTGTAAGGGGTTCACACAGGGCCACTGCAGACTTTACAGGCTCTCCTCTGGTTCCATCGCTCGGCAGGCGAAAAATAAACACTTTACCCTCGCAGCGATTTTCTGCACGACTGTGTGTATGTGAGTGTTTGAGCCTATGAGTGTGCCTCTAGCCTGTGCACCAAGTAACCTCTCTCATTGTTGCGTGAAATCATGCATTAGTGCTTGTGATCACTGTGTCATCCCACTTAGACTTGGAGTAGTTGTGACCTTTTTCTCTCCTGACAGTTTGGATTGGAATTCGATCATTCAGTGGTCCCATGGCAACACATAACAGTGTCATAGAACATTTGTCCATTTCTGTTATTTGCTGTTGGTCTACCAAGGCACGTCAGCCAGGAGATGGTCTGAACGTTTCTAAATGATTGTGCCATCCAATCAAGAACCTTTTGTGTTGGCCAGGTTTGAGGGGTCACTAACTCTAATCGGCACAAGTTAGAATTGAAGTAGTGAACATTAACTTGTTTGATTTTCCAAATTTATAATAGAATGATTTCTTTTTCTTAAAACTAATCTCCTCTGCATATTGTACATGCTGTAAATATTCTTCATCACATTGCACATTTCAATTTCATTTAATATACTTACTTTTTTCCTTTCTGTTCTATTCTATTATATATCTATCTCTCTACCGTTTTATTTTGTACTACCCTTGCACTATTTAGTATTTAGAATGTTCTACTGTCAATATTGTTTATATTGTTTATCTTTATCTGATTTTAATTTATTTAGTTGTATTGTCCCTATTGCAATCGCGGGTCGGAGATAAACAAAATTTCGATTCTTCTGTATGTTTTGCATGTATTAAGAACTGACAATAAAGTTTTTTGACGTGTGTGTGTGTGTGTGTGTTCTCCTTTCTCCCATCAGTGAGTGGCAGAGTGGTTTGTCAGTGTTGGACTGCGACCACCACCAGCAGCAGCAGCAGCAGCAGCAGGTCAGCACCATGAGTATGAGTGATGTAGGGGCCAGTGGGGGTGCCTGTGCCAGTGGCGGTGCCCCAGACCGAGGTGCTGTCAGCGGGGCCAGAGAGCGAGGGGGAGCGGAGCATTACCGCGAGCAGCAGCGCCGGCGCTCCAGCGACCGCTCACGAGAGTCCTCGCACGAGAGAGGAGAGGGTCAGCTCACACCCTGCATCCGCAACGTCACCTCTCCCACCCGCCAGCATGGTGAGAAAGATAGGAGAAATGATTGTTAGACCAGATTATCACACAGTTTACTGTAGTTGCATAGAACATTGCTCTTTGGCCATCTGTTCGTGTGCAGACGGGGCCAAACATAGCGTGTCTTTAGTAAGGTCTTGGGCCAGAACAGCTTTTAAAAGGTGGAGTCAGCCAATCTGGAGAACCGCACTAGGTGTGAGCACTGAACAATCTGGTGTTAATACACAGCCTAGGCTCTGTAAACTGGTACTGTATGTCAATAAAGGTTATATAAACAAAGGGGGGGGCCCAACGTAGCTAGCAAGATACCCGTTTATAGATTCTAGGCTGTGTATTAACACTGGATTTTATTTTCAGCTCACACACAGCAGCACAGACAAGTAGCAGATTGGTATCCACTGATTTTGACAAAAGTTCATTTTTGACTACAAGCGTTCTCCAGAATCGCTGACTCCACCACTTTAATACACAATCTATGCTCTGTAAACTAGTTTGTAAAAAATATTAAAATAATAATAATAAAAAAGTGTCTCAGACCGACCCACCATAGCTAGCAACAATGATACAGATGCTCTCCACTTACTTATTCAGGTTTCTTTCCTTTGGCGAGTCACCTGTCTGTATGTCCATGGTTGACCATAATAGCATTTAATAGCATTAACTAAGCATTCATGTCCTCGTCTCTCCCACAGACCGTGAACGTGGCGACGGAGGCTCGTCCTCCCGGTCCTCCAGTCCCCGTCCCCCCAGGGTTTCTCTGCCCTATGCCCACGTGGGAGGGGCCCTGGTCGGGGGACACGTGCCTCGGTGCCTGGGTCTCTCCGGAGCCGACCATCACTCCAAGTCAATGGGCCAAGGACTGTGCGACATGATCTACGTGTATGACCTCAGCAGCAAAGAGGGCCATCGCAGTGGACTGAGGCTGGGAGAGAGAGTGACGCTCATTGTGGACAACACCAGATTCGTGGTAGATCCCGCCATCTTCACGGCCCAACCTAACACCATGCTGGGCAGGTAATGACTGAGGGATATGTTTCATGTAGGTAGAGGTAGCCTTAATGGTGTATGTTCAAAGGAGGATTTACTTCCAGTTACACATACGGCTCTTTTCCACTGAGCAGCTCAGTTCAGTTTGACATGGCATAGTTTGGTATGGAACCGTTCCTCTAGACCTGGATAGCGTTTCCACTGCCGGCAGTGTCCTTACTAACCGTTAATAGCAATAACTAAGCATTCATTAACAGTTCATTGATATGCCCTTATTGTAAAGTGTTCCCCTCTTTTTGATACTGCACAGTATTCTGTACCAACGACACAACTTCAAAGTGTGCAACATGTGTAATGAGCCACCTTCTAAAGATCATTCTCCTAGTTAATAGTCTGTTGTTCTGTATTAGCCGTCATCAAGTCCTGGTTCTTTGTTTGCAGGATGTTTGGTTCGGGGCGGGAGCACAACTTCACACGGCCCAATGAGAAAGGAGAGTTCGAGGTGGCCGACGGCATCAGCTCCACTGTCTTCAGAGCCATCCTGGTGAGTTCATGTCTCCCTCTTACGTCTCAATGTAGCTTCATCTTTCTTTCTTTCTTTCTCTCTCTCTCTCTCTCTCTCTCTCTCTCTCTCTCTCTCTCTCTTCAATGCTCTCTGTCCCGTTCCTCACTTTTTACGAAGTGGAAGAGCAGAACGTTTTCAAGGTCTTTTGTCCCCCCCAGACTAGATCCCAACCCGGTCGCTTTTTCTTCCAAGTTTGAAAATCGATTTTTTTTTATTTAGGTTTTATTATTTTTTTTTCAGTATGAAATGAGTTGAGGAAAAAATGGCAGCTAAGGATCCCAAAATGAAAAATGTTGCTTCCCTAAATAGCTGATGTTGTTAAGGAGATGGAAGTTGTCCATTGCTGTGTTACTACTACAGTAAAGTCAATGTGAGACTCTTTCTATCCGTATCAAAGCCTTTCCCCCATTATGGTTTGAAAGCACCTTCCTTCTTCTGCTCCTGTGTGTGGCCCCTGCTGTCAGTGAAGCTCCTCGTTACGTCAATGTGATGGATGGTTCAATGACAAATGAATCAGTTTAATGAACCGTTAAAAAGCTGTGAAGGAGCCAAATGTAAGACGTGCCAAGGCCAACAGAGGAATACATGAATATCAAGCACACAGCTCAACATTCTCCATAATTGACATTTGATTTTTCACCGTTCGAGCACCTTTGCACTCCATATAATATATATAATACATGAATAGATGTAGAATTTGCTCTCTGATAACATTTGATGATAACATGAATCAGACATTTGTGAATCAGCCTGTGAGAAATATCTTATTATATTTCCTTAAATGTCCTGTCCTGTCTAAATAAATCCCCGGAATGGAAAATTCACCTGTGATTAGAGTGACAAAAACATAATTTTTTTACAGTTGCATATTTTACGTCTGGAAAAGAGCTAAGCTGTCAAGTTGAGGCCAAAATTCCCAGACATATAGTCTAAAAAACATAACTGAGTCAACACACACAAACACACACACACACACACACACTCACACATTGATGCTTGTGCTGAGAAAAGTTTTTATTTTTTCAACTGCTTTTTCCAAAGTCAAGAATAGACTCTGGCACTTCAAATAAAGTCTAAGTTTAAAAGAGGACATCCTGGATAAGACGGTATTGACATTACAATGTAGAGATGCTTCTATTTTTGTGCCCACTTATTGTATTTCTATCCCAAACACACCATGGCTCACAGATGGACCGAAATATCTTTTTGATTGAAGGCACCCAACGCACAGACACTCAATATGCTAGCTTGTTGCCGGCATCACGCTGTGCTGTACAGGGACAGGTCAGGAGTAGAAATAACTTATACAGGCCAGGGCCAATGTTTGAACTGTCACCTTACTGTACACAGCAGGCTTCCCTGTTAAACCCCCATCTCCAGCCAACATGTGGTGGTTGTTTGTGGAGACATGGTAACTAGCCACTGACAAAATACTATCTGGTTACGTCAGTGGGTCATATTAGGCTTAAAGGTCACATATTATGCTCCATTTCAGGTTCGAAGTTGTACTTTGGGTTTCTTTAAAAAAAATAGTTTTCATGGTCTGGCGACAACACAAAACCTTTTATATTTCTCATTGGGCCATTGCTAATTCTCTTCTTTTCTTTTTTTAACCTTTATTTAACCAGGAAAGTCCCATTGAGATTAAAAACCTCTTTTTCGTAATACACTCACAACATATAGACAAAAATTAAAATGATAAAAAGCTGTTATCAAATAAAATCAGAAAAAAAACTGTTATCAATTAGAATAATAAAAACAGTTTCAAGTCAATTAAAAATCATAAAAAACAACTACAAGTAAAAGAGGTGGTCTGAAATGCTCTCAGCTTAGATTTAAAATCATTTCGGTTCATTTAAAATCTTTTTGTAGCCAGTTCCATGTGGTGGGAGCAGAATGGATGAAAGACCTTTTTCCTAATTCTGTGCGTGCAAATGGAACTGACAGAAGCATCTGATTGTTTGAACGCAGACTGTGAGAAGCAACACTTTTCTGTGTGATTAAATTACAGACGTAGGAGGGCAGTAGCCCTAACATGGCCTTATAAATAAAAGTGCACCAGTGTCCCAGCCTCCTGTAGGCCTTTCACACCGCCGCAAAATCGGCGCTAGTTCTGGGCTTGTTCGGAGTTAGAGCCAGTGTTTTGGTTTCACACCGCCAGAGAGCCTGCTCCGGGCCGTAAAAACCGGGGGAACTCATACCCCAGGATTGAGCAGGGTTTGATAAGAACTGCTTGCGCGAACGGTTGGGGGAGGGATTATCCTGACCAACCAGAGCAACTCAAACCTCATGCCCGCCATATTTAAAAACACCGCTACTACGAGACGTAAACATAACATAATTACCGAACGTAGCGATCAAATTGACCGGCGAGAATACGCTGTATGGGTCCTGTTTGCTTAAGAAAGCAAAGCGAGAGCCAACAAGTGTAAAAATAAGACGTATTCGCCGCTGTTGTTGTGCTTAAAGCTAGCGGTAGCTTTAGCGTTAGCCACAAGAGCAGCGGCGTCGGGTGACGTACACACACGTTTACAGTGACGTCATGACGTTGCTCTCTTGCCGGCTCCATGGCTGTCTCCGGTCGATGTGAAACCAACCGGTTCATAACTGGGATAAGGCTGTAACCAGTTTTGAACTGACCCCAACACCAGCCTGGAACTGACTCTTGGTTCATTTTGGTGTGAAAGGCCTACTGGTGGACAAAGAGGGCCAACCCACTCCAGAGTACAATTCACAGTGATGGGTCAGGGCTCCACAATTAGTAATGAACCTCAGAGAAGCATGGTAAACAGCATCAATCTTACATAGACTCTGGCCGTGTCCGGACTGCCATACTAGCGTCCTACATCCTACATACTCACCATCTATATACTGCATACTCGCTACTCAAAGATCGATTGTGTATGCGAGCTGCGTCGAAACGTTTTCAGTTGAATAGTTGAATGAGTTCATACTCAAGCAATGAAGCATTTCTTCTTCTTCTTATAAGATTCAGGCAGTTTAGACACTGTTAAGCCTATAACCGCCCTCTACAGGTTAGATATTGAACTAGATTTTTACAGTCCTGTGTTCATCATCTGTGTTTTAGACCTCTTGTTTTATAATTATGTTTTGAGGCGGAGGATCCCTCCGACGCTCTCTGTCCGGCTCATCAGCACTCAGCTGTCTGTGAGTTGAGCTGGACGAGCCGCGGTGTGTGGAACAGCGATCTGTTCTAATCTCTCTCCACTATCAGACTCACTTCACTCATTTCACTTAGTGACTCTAATGTTGTTAGGTATTTATCTTCATCTCTTATCTATTGTAAGAGTTTATGAATGACTGCACGTACAGTTGTCAGATCGCGGAACCCCAAACAATGTTGTTGCCTAGCAACTTGCTCGAAAATATTTCATTTTCCTGGGCGGGTAGAATTGACCCAATGCATTGTGGGGCGGTTGAGTAGGAAAAGTATACAATCGATTCATACCCAAAATCTTCCCGGAAGTTAGTACTCATCCGGGAATTTCTCACATACCCAAACTCGCATACCCAACCGTCACATACTCAAATTGAAGTCAAAATGAGTATGAGTAGGACATTAATATGGCAGTCCGGACACGGCCTCTGTCTGAAACACTCCAGTTTAGAGCTTGTCTCTTTAAGACCCGCCTTCTAAAAAGCCCAAAGTCTGCTTTGATTGGCCCTGCATATAACTTCAGGTTTGAATTGTATTGGCAGTTAGATTCAGGGGTATCTCGGGTTGTGCTTATCACAGGTGGAGGTAGTGCTAAGTTAGGTTGGTAATGAGGGGGTTGCGTGGCTTCTCCCTTTATGTTGTCATAAGGGGAGATAAATATTACTGGGAACACAGGTTTTCAGAAAGGTGGAGGTGTAGAAAAATAGGAGAGGGTTGTTTTTGTCTCATACATTGGGAGTCTCTAGTCACAATGGGCACCCTATAGTATATGTTGAACACCCATAAAAGTGTGCATTTTACATTACAGATGACCCCTTGAAGAAGTGAATAAAAAATATCCTTAGCTCTTGTGCTTGCGAGGCTTCAAAAAAAAAAAATCTGGCACACGCAAATCTCTCTTTCCCTCTCTCTCTCTCTCTCTCTCTCTCTCTCTCTCTCTCTCTCTCTCTCTCTCTCTCTCTCTCTCTCTCTCTCTCTCTCGCTGTGTGAGTACATTGCTAAAGGGCTAATAATGGCTCCTGTGTGGGTTATGTCATAATGGATTATGGCAGCGAGTGCGTGCGTCGGTGAGCATTTAAACACAAACCCGAGGAGACATTGAAGTGAGGGCGATGGAGTACAGGATGTGAGCGCGGCTGTCGGGAGCCTTCCCAGTGGAAAGTCTCCTTGGAAACGGCCGCTGCTAGGGTTTCATTCGGCCGCACGGAGCCTTTGCTTTCATCAGCTTTTTGCACTCCACCACCCCCTTCTTCTTCTCTCTCTCTGTCTCTCTGTCTCTCTCTCGCCTGTGACGTCCGCTGGATTCTACTGTCATCACTGCTCTCTCTCCTCCTCCTCCCCCTCCTCTTCCTACTATCTCTCGCTTTCGTTCTCTCTCCCTCTCTCTCTTTCCCTCCCTCTCTCTCTCTCTCTCTCCCTCTCTCTCTCTTTGTATGTGGGAAAGCAGCATCAATAATGGCGTCTTGTTTTCTCTCCCATGCTTGTGTGTGCTTGTGAACGCAACCCACCACTCTCTCTCTCTGCCCCCATTACTGCATTTGTGTGTGTGTGTGCCTGTGTGTGTGTGTGTGTGTGCGCGCGCTGCTGGAAAAAATGGCAGGATTACTACAAGTCTGGGATAATCCGCTGCCCTGACGGCGTTTCCATTCCGGAGCTGAGGGAGGCATGTGACTACCTCTGTATCTCCTTCAGCTACAGCACCATCAAGTGCAGAGACCTCAGTGAGTACACACGCTTTAGCTGCCAATATATCGTGTGTGTGTGAACTGTGCAGGGCTGAAGGCTGATGTAGTGTGGCTGGACTATGGTGAGTGTGGAGCGCAGTTGTTTGTCATGCTTTGTCCTATCGGTATTGTTGTAACTGCGTTAGATAATAACACAAGTAGACTTTGCCTCTTTCTATTTTTACACCCCATTTCATTGTTGGTGGTTATGGGACGGCTGCTAACTTATTCCAAATGGAAAATACATTTGTATCAAGTATGCAACACTTACAGCCAGCTGGTATTGTGCATGTTTACTTCAGTCAGAACTGAAACGAGTTGACACAGCCCCTTTCCTCTATCACTATGCACCTGTGACCTCATTCTGTGTCATGGTAATATCATTTTGTCGACGATGCACGTCTGTGTTAATGTGTGTGTGTGTGTGTGTCGTGTTGTTATTGTGCCTCCTTGTTTGTTGCTCTGACTGTGGGAGGAGGAGCTTCAACTCACAGGCTGCTGCTGTGTGTGTGTGTGTGTGTGTGTGTGTGTGTGTGTGTGTGTGTGTGTGTGTGTGTGTGTGTGTGTGTGTGTGTGTGTGTGTGTGTGTGTGTGTGTGTGTGTGTGTGTGTGTGTGTGTGTGTGTGTGTGTGTGTGTGTGTGTGTGTGTGTGTGTGTGTGTGTGTGTGTGTGTGTGTGTGTGTGTGTGTGTGTGTGTGTGTGTGTGTAAGGCTCTAAGTAGGTCATGATTAGCTGGGAAATTGAATGCTGCCTCTGCTGGCACATAACAAACCCAGGTTTCATTCCTGTACCAACGGGATGTGGTTGTCAGGGTCTCAAGCCTTTACTGTGTTTTTTGTGGTTCATTTCACTCTGGTGTAAATCTACCCACACTAAGGATGTATGAATACTTTGCCTTCAGGTGTTTTTACTATATTTGTTTTTATTATGTGTAAGCAGCTGTACACGGTTATAACTGGAGTCATCACTTTCCAGAAGTGCACAGCCTCACTCAGAAGTATAAGCTATACTATGGCCAAATGACTGAGAGTCACAACACTATAGCTGGAGTCTACTTCAATACAGAACCACTCATTCCTACTTGGTTACAAATGACTTACAATATTCAAACCATCACCTTTTTATTGATTCGGTCTTGAAGATGCCAGTGTTCAATAGACAGTGGTTGACCTCCGACTCTGTGGCCAAGTGTGCTCACCAAATTACGCTGTGTGTGTGTGTGTGTGTGTGTGTGTGTGTGTGTGTGTGTGTGTGTGTGTGTGTACGTACGTGTGTGTGTACGTACGTGTGCGTTTGTGTGTATCTCATCTTCAACATGTATGAATACATTTCCTTTCTCATAAAATATTTTACAACATTATTTTCGACGTCCATGTTTAGTTTCTGGCAGTGTTCTACTTTCTTCTCGTTACTCGGTGCAGAATCTCTGTTGTATTTGTTGCTCGCAAACAATAACATCCAAAATGTCAATGCTACTTACAGCAGGCGAACAATGCAAGTGTCAAGTCTGAAAGTAGAAAGAGGTTATAACAACAGCAACATGTAAGGTGCAGTGTGTAGTGTGTAAAGGGAACTGGCATTTTTCAGAACCGATTTGTTAAAAATGGAATATATATATATACGTGTTTTAATTAGTGTCTAGTCGCTTTAATTATTACCTTAGAATGAGCCTTTTATATATACATAGAATCAGGATGCACCGCCAATCATGTTTCAACTCCATGTTTCTACAGTAACACAGAATGGACAAAATTAAAGCTAAAGTTGTTGTAGTAACTTAGAATTCCTCATGGGGGCAGCAGAAGATACGCACTATAGAACGACCTTACACGTTTTTTATATATAGTGGGTGTTCGTCAGAACTGCACCTGTTGAAAGGTGAAGAAGTACTATAGAATAAATAACCCGATATATCTTCACCTCATCACTTGATATTGTGGAAAGACTTGAGGCAGAGTGGTGAATGATGCCATCTTTAGTAACTGGCTTCTTGTCCTCAAAGGCCAACGTAACTTCTGTAAATTCATTCGAACGGGAGGAGTGAAGAGACAGATCGCTGCTAATCTAGAACTTTCACCACTAGATGACGCCTAAATAACTCCTTTTTACCACAGCAAAGACTACCCTTCTATTGTGTGTAGAGTATATGATTGTGCACGCTGTCCTATAGTTCTTTCCATACACTCTTATCTTCACACACATCCTTCCCCCCCAACCTCCCCCCTCTCTCTCTCCAGGCGCCCTGATGCACGAGCTGTCTAACGACGGAGCGCGGCATCAGTTTGAGTGTTACCTGGAGGAGATGGTGCTGCCTCTGATGGTGGCCAGCGCGCAGAGCGGGGAGAGGGAGTGTCACGTGGTGGTGCTGACCGACGACGATGTGGTGGACTGGGACGAAGAGTATCCCCCGCAGATGGGAGAGGAATACTCCCAGAGTAAGACACACACAATGCTCTCTGTCTATTTAAAGCTATAGTGCGTCACTTTTACCATAGCATTCAAGCCGTTACCAAAACAGACAACAGCCCCTCCCCCTCCCCCCTTTTCCCCCCACACAACAGCAGCGTTTTTTTTAAAGCTTTGGAGACAAAGAAGTCTGTGCCCATTCACCCCGCAGGCTAACGTCATGTAGACTGTGTTGTTGTTATTACTGAGAATTCCTCAAGAGGGGAGACAGAAGTTACGCGCTATAGCTTTTCAGAAATGTTCATTGACACCGGAAACTCTCCCGACTTCCCGGTTTCAACTGGAACACGGCATACATCTGAACCCGTGCATGTTTTTGTTCGACAGCTTTAGCAATTGAAGTCATTATTTCTGCCAAACACTAATCATACAATAGCTGTTGAATCTTTCCATGTCATGTCTTTATTGTGTGCACCAAATGATGGGGAGTAGTATCAATAAGAATATGTATCTCTGTCGATAAGCAGCATCAGTGTGACGTCGGTATCAATAGAATTCCAACGATACCCATCCCTACTCTGGAGTGAAGCCACCAGTCTCTATGTAGCAGTGTTTCAGCCTGGTAGCTAGGTGACAACGGTGTGATAGAGGGCATGCCCCAGTTAGCAGGAAACCATCTTAAAATGTCTTCTTCTCCTTCTTCTTCTTTTCTATGATGAAAGTGGGTTACTGCGGCATGACTGCTTCCTTCACCAGCTACAATATTCACAGTTTGGCTTTGCAGCAGCTGTGGCATTCTGTGAAGTCGCTAAAGTGATACGTTGTTCATCATAGACACTTTAGACAGCTCTTTAGTAGGTTCTCACTTCTCCAACCGAGAGAGTTGCAAGAGCAAACACTCGACATGTGTAGAGGAAATACATCTGTTAGTAGCCGGTACAGTATCCGTCCACAGCAAAGGGGAAAGAAGTATTCAATATCCAAATGTTACCACAACTAATAGACCACAAAGGAAGAAGAAAGCACAGGCTGTGGGTTTGAAGGACAAGTGGTTATATAGTGTAATTTATTATACTTGTCAAAAAAAATATCCCTAAACCGACAATGAATTGGTTCTGTTGGCAAGTGTTGTGTGTGTGCCGTAGAGAGCTCCATTGTTCTCCAAAAAAAAAAAATCAAATCCCATCAATGACTCATTGTGCAACAGTGCCTCCCTCACCGTGACCACACTCACTGTAGATTATTTTTAAATCGCTCCCACAGTACACCCACCTGCAGCTGAACATATTCACCTCAGCACCTAATGTGGGCTAATCTGCAGCTAAAAGTAGCCGCCAGGCAAAACGCACCACTTCCACACTGTGACATTTGCTTAAAGCTCCAGTGAGACAGTTGTTTGAGGAGTTCACTGACCCTTTTAAAATGACACCAATTTTTGGAAGGCGGGGCTAAAAATGGAGCGTTTCAGACAGAGGCTAAAAAAAAGAGGAGATTGAGCAATGGCTTTTATGAGAAATATAAAGGTTTCTTTTTGGATTACACCATTAAACAATTTCTAGTAGAGACCCCCAATTACAATTTGGAACCTGACAAGTAGCATACTATGTGACCTTTTAAGGCAGCGCCGCCGACAGATGGGTTTGTTAAAGGTGTTGTGGATGGATTGGTGTGTTGACCGTGTTCCCCCTCTCTCTCTCCTCTCCACAGTCATCTACAGCACCAAACTCTACCGCTTCTTCAAGTACATCGAGAACCGGGATGTGGCCAAGTCCGTGCTGAAAGACAGAGGGCTGAAAAAGATCCGCCTGGGAATAGAAGGTACTGAGCTAGAGGCTTTTTTTCTTCTTTTGATGTAGCCTCATAAAAAGAAGGATTAATAAAAAAAAAAGTACAATATTTAAAAGCAGGGTAATGTGTGTGAAGGTTGCTCGGGGCTGTCAGTAGGGTTGTATCTCTGTATTTTGCAGTCTGGATATTTGATAAATTCTCTGAGGAAATCACCTTTTTATGCTAAAGGGTAATTTTACCACATTATGGCTCAGAGGCTAATGTTTCATTCCTTTAGGCAAGGCAAGTTCATTTGTATAGCACAATTCAGACACAAGGCCATTCAAAGTGCTTTACAGGGGGCATGAAAAACATCAAGATTAGACACTCAAAATGGCCTTTAAGAAATAGTAAAAACAAAGAATATACATCAGAGTGGATTAAAGGTGCAGTGCCAGAACCCATAGACTCATTCAAATCCCATTTACTATGCTATTCCAAACCCCGAGATACAGACTGCATGTGATCTCTGTTAATACAGGTATTTTCGATGCAGATGTTTTGTCATTTTCTCCACAGTGGAGTAGTGAACACAACACCATCAGCCCCTGGGAACTGTTCTGGGTTGGGGAGAACACACAATCCGCTACCTGACTGTACTGTGTGTGTGCCCTGATAAAAACTTGTGTTAATACACAGCCTAGGCTCTGTAAACTGGTGTGTAAACCAAGGGTATGTCAACAAACATACCCGTTTACAGAGGCCTAGGCTGTGTCTCAACGCAGGCTTTTTTTCAGTGCACACGCGCAGTACGGACATATAGCGGATAGTGATTTTGACAACAAGCATTCTCCAGGATTGCTGACAGGCCAGCTGTAGTTGTGTTTTTCCCTCTGGTCCTCCCTGACCCAGCTCTCCTCTGTCTCCCCCCAGGCTACCCCACCTATAAGGAGAAGGTCAAGCGTCGCCCCGGGGGCCGGCCAGAGGTCATCTACAACTACGTCCAGCGTCCCTTCATCCGCATGTCCTGGGAGAAGGAGGAGGGGAAGAGCCGCCACGTGGACTTCCAGTGTGTCAAGTCCAAGTCCATCACCAACCTGGCTGCAGCCGCCGCAGACTTCCCCCAAGACCAGCTGGTGGTGATGCAGCCCCAGGGTCCACAGGTAGACGAGCTGGACACTCTGCCCCCCCAGCACCAGCCACAGGGGGGCAATGAGTCCATACACCAGCCTCCACCAGTGGCTCAGGGGGGGAGTGACCCCACACAACAGCCCCCATCACTGGGTCAGGGGCTGGAGAGAGAGGGGGTACCTCATCCAGCACAGCAGCAGCAGGCTCAGGACAGTCACAGCCTGGCACAAAGTAACCAGCAGCAACACGCTCAGGCCACTTACCACTATGAGCCAGACCCAGACACACCGTCCCCCTCTGCATGAGACCGGGACCTGCACAAATACACCTCCCTACCCCATTCTGGACCTCCACCCCAACCTCAACCTCCACTGCTGTGTTCAAACTGACAGTATCAATGGATTTAGTTTAAATGTAGGACTTGCGGTCCTACCCCAAAATGTTTGAAATTATAAATTGACTGCGGTAGGGGAAGCTAAAGCCTTGTTTCCACTGAGCGGTGTGATACGGTTTTGTGTTTTTCCACTGTCAAAAGGACCTATTTTTGTCACCCTTTCGATGGGTAACCAACCCGTCCCAAAGGGTCCCTAAAGGTTGATTGGTCGACAGAATCATCATGTGTGTGGCGTTTTTCCTCTTCATTGAATTAATCAGTGGGCTACACTGTGTCCCACTGCGATGATGTCACCATAGTTACGTAGCTGCTGCAGCCAGCATCGTTCAATTGCTCTGACCCAAAAAACTTTATATACTCTGACCAGCGGCTATCAACGTCCAGCTTAAACCTTGCCTAAGTATTGGCAGTGGAAACGCAGGCCATATCTAGAGTAACCATGCCATGCCGAACCGAAGTGTGCTGCTCAGTGGAAACAAGGCAAACATTTGTGAAGTTAGAAACAGTGGCTGTGTTCCAATACCCATACTTCCCTGCTATTTAGTATGACTGATTTGGTCATGTGGTCGGATGCAACCTGCTTAAAAAAAATACTGTTACAAAAGTATGTCCAAAGTGTATGCCTACTGCATGCAAACTACATACCTGTTACGGTCAGCCGTAGTATGTGGGATAGTAAAAAGAAAAGAGTATGCAAATTTGGAATGCAGGGAGGGGACTCTGGTAAGGAAAGCTAACTTGATTTGCAGTCAATAAGCACACAGAGTTTTGAACCTTTTTCTCAGCCGCATTGTAAGCACTCCAGACCATACTTGTTGCTCTCAGTGTGAACGCAGACTTTGTCCCCCCCCTCGCTGCCCCACAATCCCCCTCTCCTCCTCTGTGGCAAAACATAGGAGGAAGAGTGGACAACGCAATTACTGTACATGCGTGCCTTCTGTTGCACTTCTGCTGCAGCCTCTCGTTCATCAACACAGCGTCCCAACCAATGAGAAAAACTGTTGAGCAGCCAAGGATGTTATGAAGCACATCAGCCAGACCTGCGCACCCCACCTCCGTCCACTGTTTGTTTCTATGCGTCCGACCAAAGGAGATTTTTTAGTTGCATTCTGTGCGCACATGGAAAGACAGACAGTGCTGTATTTTACATTGTAATGAAAGCATGTGAGTTCTAAGAGTGTGTGTGTGCGTGTGCGTGTGTGTGTGTGTGCGTGTGTGTGTGTGTGTGTGTGTGTGTGTGTTGCTGCTGGGATACTGTACCTCACTGGGAAAAGTGGATTTCGGGGGCCTCTTCGTTGTCTGCCCCTTATTTGTGGGCTAGTGTGTAAGATGGCTGTGAAGGTTCCTCTTTTTTCCCACTGTATGTGAAGGCCTCAATGGTTTTTATTTTTTTTTATTTTACACAACAAAATGCATGTTTTTTTTAAGCAAATGTTCTACTCCCATTTTTGTTTTTTTCTTCAAATCAGTTGATTTGGTTCCTAGTTTACATTAAGGTCATGTTTTTTTCCCCCTTTTTTCTTTTTCTTTTTTACCGCCGCTCCTGGCTGAAAAAAGACTGAACAAAAGCCATTTGCACAGGTTGAGCACCACTGCTGCTGTGAGCACATACAGGATGTCAGAAGAAATGTTCTAAAAATGTTTTTCTAATAAATAAGATTCACAACACTTTTCTCCGAGGACTCCTCTTTATTTGAATTGAAAACACTTATACAATAATCAATCTGATCAATAAGTGATATTAGAGTCTTTTAACCAGACTTACAGTAGGCCAATGATGTGGTGATGTTGTTTGGGACTCGTGTTCTGGGCTGCCGATAAACCACCGTCCAATACTTTTGAGTTCAATTGCTCATTGTTCACTGTAGCACATATTCCTGTTTAGTCCATTTCACTTCAGGTAAGTTTCATTCATTTCAATTCAATTCAGTACAGAGTAAACAATATTAATGACAAGGTACACAACTCTTTGCTTTCCCTCTCATTACACACACCTGGCCATTACCTATATGCCTTCACATGAGCCAATGCTCCACCCAGTGGTAAAACACAAAACTGCACATTTGCATATCACCAAATAAAACAAAAGCAAAAGAGATGCATAATGGCTCCAACACTGATGTTATCTTGTCATAATAATCGCTGATGATTGAATGCTGTTTTTATGTTTATGTTGAACTTAGTAATTGATGGATAGTTAATCCCTCACTCCGAATACATGTAGGCCTATGTGTTCATGTAGTAATGAGTGTAAACCATTTAATGATTGGCTTACAGTAATCTGAATGCTGGTGACTGTCAATTGATTTTAAACAGCTATCAATGTGAAGAAGTCCAATGTAGGACATGGGCCTGCTCGCTCCGTACAGGCTGATCCGATACGGGGTTACTCCGCTCAAGTTCACTTTAACATGGATATTCTACTACAACTCGCCTATGCTACCCTACTCCTCAGTAGGTTCTCTGTAAAATCCTTGCTGGTCACATTGTTTGGGCTCAAAACCCCCCCTTTTTACCTCTCAGAAAGGCCCGGTTGGGGAATGAATTTTTTATTATATTCCCACAAATCAGGTACCCAGGCTCTAGTGATGCCAGTGGGATTTGAACCACACATGTAGTGGCGATGTTTGAACATGCATCGCTCTCATCTCTGTGCTTTGTCAGAGGGACTTTTTAAAAAATGCCCAGAAAGGGATTTGAACACACAATCTCTGGGTCTCCAGGGCGTCCACTATCAGACTGAGCCAGTACTCAGTTCACACTAGTAAGCTTTCCCCGGGCGATTTTATTTCTTTGATTAGGGTATTTGACTTTAAAAAAACTCACTGTCAGGATGAGGTTTTTGACAATCACCCTTGCAGTCACTAGGGTAGTCTTCTTACTGAGCGGTTAACTCTTCTCTGGACAATTGTATTTGTTCTTGCATGTCTTTGTTTTGTTTTTTAAGATATCTAGGCTATATACTTTTTTACTTATTTTTGAAAAGGCATTTTTTTCCCAAGTGTAGCACAATGGACAGAGACCACAAGGACAGAAACAAATAATTTTTATTTTAAAAATATTTCACTGCTGATACATACAATACACTCATCATACTCATATATATTTGCATAAAGTATACTCTTAACATGATAATATTTAAAGATTTGATACATTATTGTCGGGTGGGGGAGGGGTTTATCAACAGAAGGTGTGTGTGTGTGGGGGGGTCACTTTATTGTAGTGTGTGTGTGTAGCGTAAAAACATTGAAACAGAAAACCACTATAGAACAGATTACAGAGGGGGACCTGGCCAGCTGCTGCCTGATTGGAGGAGGACTGGAGGGGGGTGGAGCCTAAGCACTGAGTATTTTAAGGTAAACAGTCCAGGGAACTGATGCCAAACATCTGTGTGTCAGAACATTGGGCAGATACAGTACTCAAGACTTTCCACTCGAATGGAAAGAACACGAGTTTTGTGTGCGTCTTTGCATGTGTGTTCACATTGTATTCAAATCACACAGCCAAGCATTTGGTTTCCTGGCCCTGATCTAGGGAAAAACTCAGAAAGTCGTTGAACAGAACATACTGTTGAACTGAAGGCGTTTTCACAATCTTAATAAACCATCTGGATCAAAATAAAATTGATCTATTTCACCCTAAGACTGAAAAAGGGGGAATAACTAGATGTACAATTTGTACTGCATGAATCAACATGTAAATCTTTCATGATCGGTTAGATTTGTCTATTGTAGAAATGGCTAAAAAGTGCTTTAGAGTTGTGCTAGGCTATGGCATGTTATAGTCAACGCAACAATTATATTCAAAGTAAAGATAAAAGACATTTTCCTGAACCGTCAACACTCAAAATCTTTGATCAGATTTGATTGACATTGACTGAACAAAGCCAAATGTTCCGGTTCAAATAGGAATGTGTCACTCATGATAAGAGCTTTTAAAAACTGGTTCACCACATTTAATGCTATTTTTCCATTTTTTTCATTTTGATCGTGCTGTACTAACCATGTTATGACCTGGTTTGCATTAACAGTAATGCTTAGCTGTGCAACTTGATTGTAGCAGAGCAAATGTAATACACACACGTAAAAAGTGGCCACTTCACTTTACTATGTGAAATATGAAAACGCAAGTCAAATGCATTTTCAATATAATGAATTCCAAAAAGTCATAATCTGTTTTTTTAAGATAATTTCATACATTTTATTTTAAATCATAAATTAACACTTTTCTTTTGTATTTTGAGATATTAATTTGAAATATACTCCAAATGAGTAAAATGGCTTTGAAGTCAGATCTTTCCTGAATATATTTTGGCACTAATGAACATAAGTATTAAAAAGTGTTTTTTTTTTATTGTGGTCATCAACTACTGTGAAGTGTATTGAGGCCAGCTTCATATTCCTTCCATACATACACACAGGCTGCTACACATCCCCCTTTAATCCCACTCTATACAAATGGTCCATGATTGGCAGACAGAGCTGGCAAGGTGAAGAGGTTGTTGTTGAGGATATTATTCATAATCATGGAAGGAAAGAGAAAGGGACAGTGATCGCTCCTGGCTCCTCCTCTATATCATGATTCTGTGTCTATACTCCCCCCCTCCCCTCCCTGTCTATATCATAGCCCTCTCTTGCTAATAAGGTAGTTTGCATTGACAGTCTCACATGAAGCAGCCACAGTACATCTGTGTGTGTGTGTGTGTGTGTGTGTGTGTGTGTGTGTGTGTGTGTGTGTGTGTGTGTGTGTGTGTGTGTGTGTGTGTGTGTGTGTGATCAAGTGCTTAAAACAGACCAAATCCAAGGGCAAACTGCAGGATTTACATACTGTCAAATCATGTCTGCAACAGAAGAGGTCCTTTAACTTCTCCCCCTAAACCACTTCCTTATACAAGCCCAGGGGTAAAACTTTGCCTTTTAAATATTCAGATAACAAAAAGGCAAAGAAAACAATAATAATTGACGTGGCCCCTGAATCACAATACTGATCCAGAGTCAGTTCAGAATAGAGTTTATAGACTGGCAGTCTTAAGTGCTTGGGGTAGGTGTGGAGGGAAAGGTGAGCATTGGCCCATCCACAAACAAGCAGGTTTTTTTTATTCCACCTGTAGAAAAGCATGGTGTGTGAGTTCAGTAGAATGGCAGTGAATGGAGGGGGCCCTCTCTTATTGCTCTCTGTGGAGACTGGAAACTGTCTCCCTTGCTTCCAGGTGGGATTCTTTGTAGTAACAGTCGTCACAGCCTCACAAAACAAAAAGGAGCAGAAGACTTAAGACTAGCAAGTAGAGGTCTTCACAGGTCCACGTGGTTACTATTCACTCAACTGGAGGAAAAGTACACTCCATCTATGATGGGTGAAGCAGCACGTGGTATCAAATAGACACGTGTCAAAATATGTCAGCTTTTGTTGTTGTTGTGGAAACTAGTGTGTGAGCAACCTATCCCCAGCAGGCACTGGGAAGGGGGCTGGATACGTCCCGGACAATTTCTAAGGTCCATACTACATAGTACATACTATCCGTGTATGGCATCAGTATACTTATTTATGTGGGATAGATTAGAGCCCACCTAGGACCGGTTGAAATACTTTGACTTAAATCGCTTTTTCAGTGATGTACAAAATAAATCACAACCTTTAGAAAAGCAATGGCTGCTGAACAAACCTAATGAGGATTGAGCCACAGGCCAGATTAGCAGAATTGTCTTACAGATATTGGGACAACTACAAGAGCCTAATCAATTCATTCTCATAGGGCTTCCATCAGTGTTGGACTTGTGAAGACCTCTACGATGCAGATCACGTGGCTGCAACAGCTCTATGGAGTATTATTCATGAGCAGGTTGAAAACGCACAGTCACAACTTGCAGGTAGTTTGGGGCAGAAATGTTTTCAAACTGGGCTCTGGAGAAAGTGCTCGACTCTTGGGGGTAAAGTGAAGACTATCCGGGGGGTAAAATGTGTTAACGTTTCCAGTAGTTAAGGAAACAGCAGCTGGGTGGATGTTATCATTACGTAGAATGAACTGAACCGCGTGTGGAATTCTTCATAGCGTTGGGAATAAGGAACCTCTTAGAATCCTCCAAGCCCCAAAAAAAAAAAATCTCCAGAGGAGTAACCACTGTGTTTTGTCCCCGCATCCACATCCTTTCTGCGGAGACGTAAATGCACCGTAGGAGATGTCGAGAGGCAGAAATCAAGCGCCCTCCCACCCCCCTTACCCAGTGTCACTCAACCTTATCGAACTATTATCCATTGTCTTTGAACGTCTCAGGAGTCCTGTCCATGTTAGTTCAGGGTTCATAGGCCCAGACAGAGTTCAGTCTGTCAGCACACACACACACACACACACACAATCACACAAACACTCACAATCACACACACGTTGTAGCACCGCATTCGTGTAACTCCAGATTTTCCATTTGCTTGTCTTAATTGTTACAGTAATGGTCTCTCGCCCGTGGCAATGTAAGGGAGCGCCTCTCCTCCTCTGCAGGGCAACAAAACGGATCGTCTTTAACACGTCATTCGTAGCAATTCTTTTTATAGAAAAGAAAATCCATCTTTTCTTTTGCCCTGATGAAATCCAAGGGCACTTTGTCCACCTTACAGGGGGAGTGATGAGTCAAACGGTGGTGGAGGGTGTGTGTGTGTCAGGGGGGGTTGGAACAGCAGCTAGCGACACAGCCATCCAGACTGAAATAACATCCATTTTGTGTGTGTCGCTCTTTCAGGAATAAAATAGTCTTGAGCACCTACTTCCCAGTAAAAAAAACAAAACAAAAAAAAAATCCTTTGTTGAGACGGACTTATTATTTTTTTGTTGCAGTGTAGTTGTGTGGCAGAGGGCAAGGTCAAAGATGGCTGAACTCTCTCTCCCATGGTGGTTTTCAGGAGGAGAGGGGTGTGTGTGTGTGTTCTCTCCCCCCCCCTCACAAAGGCCAGGGCAGGTCACTGAAGTCCACGGGTCCACCCAGCCCTGCGTCAGCCTCCAGCAGGGACATGATGACAGCCATGGCCGCCTCGTCGTTACTGGGGCTACTGGAGCCCGGATCGTCCATGATGTCTATGCTCAGGTGGGAGTTGTCACCTGGACGGAGAGGAGAGAGATGATAAGAGTCAAAACACAAAACCATGAATCTAGTAGGGGCAGTAGGGAAGCACTAGAATAGTCTAACTATTCATTGGTTCGTTAAGTGTTGCCTAATGGTGTCTTCGGCTGCTCCCTCAAGATATATTTAAATCCACCGGTTGGTTCAATTAATTAAAAAAAATAAAAGAAACTGCTCCGCTTGCAGTCTGGCATTTAGCACGTCTTGAAAATGTCACACTCGCCGCGCCCCACTCATCCCATCAAGTTTTCCAATAACCCACTCGGAAAAAGAACAACGGTGTATTGGAAGCCTGTAAAAATGGTTTCCGGGAAGGCCCAGCGTGAAAGGCTTTTTAGTGCTTTGGTGTTTGTAGACGTGTGTGTGTGTGTGTCTGACTTACTCATTATGGACTGGTTGGAGTAGGGGTAGCCCACAGAATCAGGTCCAGGAATGATCCCTGTGCTGGGCAGGTCCGGTGTCCCTCCATTCTGGATCTATAGACAAAGGTACATGAACACACACACACACACACACACGTCTCACTGTACTGCACCAAAACAGATCCGTTTCACCAGGAGCTTAAACCACTGAGCCTCAAACTCTACTCAGCTTTCTGAAACCTGTTGTCTTTGCACAGCAGGTTTTTTGTACAGGTTATACAAACAAGACATAAGATATAAGGAGTGGGCTTAGGACAGAGTCAGGCTAGCTGTATCTCCTGGGTTACAGCTAAGCCGTCAGAAATGGTTTTGATCTAAAGTGTGTGTGTGTGTGTGTGTGTGTGTGTGTGTGTGTGTGTGTGTGTGTGTGTGTGTGTGTGTGTGTGTGTGTGTGTGTGTGTGTGTGTGTGTGTGTGTGTGTGTGTGTGTGTGTGTGTGTGTGTGTGTGTGTGTGTTACCTTCTTGCCCCCTGGAGAGCATGTGTCGGGTGGCGGGGTGTGGCTGGTGATGTTCAGAGGGCTGGAGCCACAGCTGGAGGGGGACGAGCCTCGGATCCTGGTGGAGAGAGAAACACCCACACATATGGCTGCAGTCAGTCTCAAATACACTTCACATTTACACTATCATAACCAGTACACACTTTATACTTGTGTTACTTGGCTGTATCGTATTCAAATCCAATTGCCTTTTTCTAAAGTGTTTTTTGGATCTGTGTGAATATTCATTGGTATGCTGTTAAGTATTTAAAAAAAGATATATACAGCTCCGGGAAAAAATTAAGAGACCAGTGTGGATTTTTCTTAAATCTTCATCTCTAGATTACTTAATGTAAATGCTCTTAAATGACAATGTTTTTGGGTAGGAATTCGGTAGAAATGTTGTCAGTAGTTTATATTATAAAACCAAAATGTTCATTCTACTCAAACATATGCCTATACATTGTCAAAACGAGAGACAATATCAAAAATACAGAGCTGTGTATAAATACACAAATGTGATCTTTCTCTCACCTTTGGATCTCCATCACTTCTTCTGCGATCATGCGCCCGATCTTGCCGGCGCCCGCTCTGGTTCCTCCTGGGATACCGGGGACCGTCTGTAGAGCCCGCCTCCCTCCACCTAACACATCCAGAGAAGAAAAGACATTTGCATTATGTCATGAAACAGAATATGATTGACAGCAGGGAGAGGAGCAGCATTGATAAGTGTCTTACCCTCTGAGGTGAGACAGCTGTCCATGCTCTGTGGTGACGCAGCAGACTGAGGGTAGTCCGATCCTTCTATTAATGGACAGCTGAGAGAGACAGAAAAAAACACACATGTAGAAATGTTAGTTTGAAAGTTCCTTAAAGAAATCCATGACAAAAATGTCTAATAAAGCATTAAATGCCAAATTAAATCATAAAAACTCAAAAGGACATTTGACATAGGACTAAGACTCAGACTAAATATAAAATACAGCTTCCAAAATGAACACTTTTAAACACACATAATCAGCTACTTACGAGACGACGGTGTTGGTGGAGACAATGTACTCCACCTCCTTGGTCCAGGGATTCATGAAGCTGAACCAGCGGCTGCGCAGGGTGATGAAGGAGCCATCTTTGATCTTGAACTTGTAACAGTTAGTGTTGATCTTCTCCCTCATCTGCAGCACTGTGTGGACATACGCAAAGAGTCAACACGGTCAGTACAAACACAGGACACATTTTTTTTATTATTTTTTTTAACCTTTATTTATTCAGGTAAATCCCATTGAGACCGGAGACTCTTTTGCAAGGGAGACCTGATCCCATTACAGAGCCGGCCCGAGGCATAAGCGAACTAAGCGGCCGCTTAGGGCCCCCAACTGCCTGGGGGGCCCCCCCCAAATTTTTTTTTTTTTTTTTTTTTTTTAGTTTGTGCGTTTGATATTAACATCATATTATACAAATGTGAGTTATCATACAAAAAAGGAATAAAATGTTTTGGTCTAGATAATTAATAGCCTAAAAATGTAATCAGTTCATCTGGGAGGAAATCCGAAATTATCTGATCATGTCACGTTCACATCCATGCACAGTGTGTATTGAGTTTATTTAAAAACAATTAGAAATGGGGCTGCCCTCAGTTGCCCATGCACTGTGTATAGTCTATAGCCTATTTCAGCCTTGTCTGTGGAAAAAAAGATACAGTAGCTGGACAACAGAGTTCTTCTGCTTCGTTCCTCCCACTGCATTTAAATGCATTCACTATATTACAGAGAAATATGTCCCGTAAAAGAAAAAGAGCTCCAAGCCCAAGAGGATATTTTAGCCTCCATAATATTTTATTTTATATTAATATTTTTATGGAAAATCCATGTGTCCTTCTTCAATAGCTTCTAATTCATCTGACCCAGTGTCTCCAAATTATTTGTTCACACAATTTCCCAGATCTAGCCTCTTAATTTTCCTCTCAAAGTGCACCAGATTCATGCATTTCACTTTAAAAAGGTTAAAAAAATCTCACGGGGGGGCATACCCCCGGACCCCCCTAGGAGGTTCTGAATCTTGGCTGTCTAATATTTTCGCACAGCCGCACATTGGAGGCACTAGCGGAAAACACTGGGTGTGTGAATGATATTTAACAAAGATCTATAGTTTCAGCAGCGCTAACATTGGAGAGGGGCCCCCAATCATATTTCGCTTAGGGCCCCCTGTAGGCTTGGGCCGGCTCTGCATTTATACGTTACCATTCACACACACATTCATACACCGATAGGAGGCTAACTTTCGACATTCACAAGAGGCAAGGTAGGTGAAGTGTCTTGCCCAAGGACACAACAACCATGACACAAGTGGCAGGGGGGAGATCAAACTGCCAACCCTTCGATCATTGGCCGACCCGCTCTACCACCTGAGCCACAGTCGTCCCCACTGTTAGTGGGAGTGCCTGAGCAGGGTTTTTACCTTGTCTGTGGCACTCTGCCAGGTGGCCGATGTCATCCTGGTGGAAATACTCGTAGAAGGAGGTCCCCAGCAGCTCCTGGGGCAGGTAGGCTAGGATGGCTGTGGCTCTGTAGAGATTTGATTATTATTTTAATATATATTTTTTTTAATTAAACAGTTGCACTTGAACTGATTTGTCAAAGAGGATTGTTGTTGGACTAGAAGTTTTTGGAATAAAGATTTAATTGAGTAAAAACACACTGTATGAACTTGACATTTTTTTTTAAATCGCCATCGTGAACTTTCTTCACAGGAAAATCAGATTCCTGGAACACTGAAGTTATAAAGCTTCCTGGAAAGTTACTGTTTCACTGGTGTTGTTTCACAGCAGCAGGGCCCACAGTTTGGTAAACAAACATATTCTAGTCTCACGTTTTAATTAAAAAAAAATATATATATAATAAAAAATAGCATAGTGCACCTTTAACCCTAGTGAAAGAGCTCTTTGCATGTGTCTCACCTCTGGTCCACGAAGACAAACTTTCCGTCGATGGCGTGGCGGGAGACATACTCGGTGGGCTTGACCCTGATGTCGGCCAGGCTGGGCTGGGGCAGGATGTGCGGGTGCAGGCGGCCGATGGCCACCAGGCAGCTCAGGTTGCAGCCCTCGTTGTCGGGCTCGTTGTCCTCGTCCAGGCCCATCTTGGTGGGGGGCCAGCTCTTCAGGTAGCCCGTGCTGTGGATGGTGCAGAAGCTCTTGCGGTCTGCTGTTAAAAAAAAAAAAGGTGAGGATGGAGAATGAGTTAAGAGGTTTTATATTGAGAAGAATGGACCCGGGGACCTTCTCAGTAGGGAGACCAGCCCACTAGGGATGCACATGACTAGTCGGTTAGCTGGTTAAACCTTTAAACGCCACCAGAAATACTATGTCGGTGAGTCATTTATTGCCCATCAATTGGACTTGAACATCAAATAAGTGAGAAATCAATGTGTGTGTGTGTGTGTGAAGGTGGAGTCAGCGATGCTGCAGAACGCTTGTGGTCAATATCACTTTGTCATAATGAGTGAATATCTCCTCATGATCCTCAACCTTTCCCTACTGTAAGTGCTCTGAACAAATAAATCCAGTGTCAATACACTTTTCTAAATGCTCAATAAAAAGTAACTGAATGAAGGGTAAAATATCTTCCTCTTAGCTCATTACATGACACTTCTTTCAACCCCCCACTGTAAAACACAAAGCAAGACTTCACAGTGAGCATGACGTTTGCCTGTATGAAATATTCAACCAAACGCTAAAGAATTCAACAAGGACACGGCCAATGGTGGTGGGTTGCGTGACTGTGCTTGAATGCCCCGCAAATGTTCTTCTGCCTATAAAGAAAGTTTAAAATCCAGCCCTAACTCTCACTCCCCCGTACTCCATCAGTGACTTCAGCAAACAACCATCTGCTCTCAAGCCACTGCTGCACAGACAGACAATGAGCTGGATAGAAAACCCAAGAACCAAGAATGTACGTTTTGATCAAAGCTTATATAAAGTGTTAAGAGGGGACAATGGATTCAAGTGGATCTGAATAATGCAGAGTACATCTGAATGTATTATGGCTCAACTGTCACTCGAGTCGTGTATCTACAAAGTAGCAACAGAGGAAAACATGTCTCGTCATTTCCTGTCTTTAATTCAGAGTTCCCTGTATCCTAAATCTGCCAGGATGCTGTAATACATTAAAGCCATACTGCGTAACTTCTGCCGCCCCGATGGGAAATTCTGAGATATAACAACAACATTGACGGCGCATCGACATGAGGTAATCCGTCGGTGATGGCGAATGGATTTTATACCTTGTACTGTTTCTTAGCCGTACAATCAACAACAAAAACATTCTGTGTGTGCTTCTTGGGATTTTTCTGAGCTCCTGCAACAGCGTTAGGGGGGGGCGACACCAGTTTGTATACTCTGCCATACTGAGAAATACAGAGAGTGTTTTGTGGAGATTTTGTGTTTTCTCGGATTATTCAATTATGTGTCAACTCGTTTGAATGTAATCCGACATTCATTTATATGAAAAGGTTACGCACTGTAGCTTTAAGAGCCCAATCTCAAATCTTCCGCCATGTGGTTGCCTCCTGTGCCATTAGTGATTCTGCTACAGTCATCACTCAGCGAGGCCAACTTCCTGGGTTGTGCAATAGAAAATGCTCTCCGAGGTGTGATTCCTGTGTTTATAATGATGAGCCTCTAAAAATACTTTTGCTTTCAAAGGAGGCAAACTGAAAGACTGGGGGGGGGAGTTTGGGGCTGTATCTTAAGTGCGTGGGATAAAGGAAAGAAAAGTCCTTGAGCTGCTATTCAAGATTAAAACTGATGTGGAGGCACAGCAGGCTGCTGGAGGAGACACATTCTAAGACAATTCCAGTTGTTCTTATTCCCGTATGAAGAGAACAATCCTAAATCATAATCTGCATCCGTACATCTTGTTTATACATATTTAAATTATATTTAACTTTATTCTCTTACAAGTAGAGTATCTTATTTCACTACAGTTATTATTCTTATCGTTATCTACAGTAAAACAGTTTATATGAAGTATTCTATTTCGTCTCCATTTTAAATTGTATTTTATTTTCTAAATTTACTTCATATTGATGCACCTTATCTCTACACTTTTATCTGCACTGTATCCTTGCACCTCTGTTTGTGTCTGAGGTTGCTCTCTTCAATAGTGTTTTTTTCTTCCGATTGCATTGTTGAAGAAGCCTGAGGCCAATGACTGCTGCTGTAATTGTTAATGTGCATATGACAAATAAAAGCTCCTGAATCTTGAATATTTAAGCAGTGGCGTACCTTTCTTCTTGGAGCATGTGGAGGGAAAGTCCTTCTCCTCCACTTTGACAGAGGGCCTGTTACACTTCATCCGGCAGAAGAACGAGCGTCTGGCTCCAGAACAGAGTCTGGAGGGACCGGGGGTAATGTCTGTCTTCACTGGAAGACCGGCTGAAAGACACAGACACACACACACACACACACACACACACACACACACACACACACACACACAAAGAGTTAACAGAGCAAAAGGTTTACATTGGTTTGAGTTTTTTTCCAATTTAATATATGTCCAGTCAAAAGCTTTCAGAACATTATTCACAAAATGTATTTCTAAAGAATCAGTCCATTAGTCTGACACTCCTGTAGCCACTTGTTCTTCCTACTTTCAGTCTTGAATGAGGCCCCTTTTCAACTGCTTTTATCTCCAGCTGTGTGACCATTGGTGCTCTCTTGTAAAGGTGAGTTCCATTTTACTTGCTTTTAGCAGTACTACAATAAGCCTTTCAATCTATTAAGTCATTATTTTTATTATTAGTATTTCATTTAATTTAGCCAATGCTTTTATCCAAAGCGACTTCCAAGTGCATTCAACCATAAAAGGTACAAACTCAGAGCAGCAAGAATCAGGTACCGGTAAGTATATTAGCTTTCAAATGAGCCAAACTACAAAGTGCCACTTGTAAGTAGGGGAGAACGGGGTTATATGTCACAGGGGTTGGTTGTCTCAATCGTTACATCTCTGAACCAGAAGGCGCTGTCTGTGAAATTTTGGTATGTAAATATCCAGAATTGGAATCGGAGGTCACCTACATAGTCTTCCTTGGAGTTAGACTGCTGAATTTGAGGTGAGAGGACTGTTTGTGTTTTTCATGTCAAATTGAAAATATTTAGCTCCTCAGTATTTTTCTTCTAGGCTTTTACACAATGGGTTTATAATAAAACACTTGTTACCCATACAAAGTGTAAAGGGTAAACTATAGTTTAGATTGTGGTTAGCAAGCTAATTAGTTGTCAGATGGTTGTTGGCCTTGATGCTAGCAAGAAATTCAAGTTGGGGTTGGTCGTCACATTTTTTGAGGGGTTGGTTATCACATGTTATCCAAAGGCTGCAGTCAGAAAAGGAACCCAATAACAAATAAATTGTCAAGCTGTATCCTCACTGACACCCCAGAGAAGGATATAATAGAGCAGGAAAAGGCAGCTAGCATGCAAAAGAAAAAAGGGCAACAAAATCAAAACAACCCAGTGCATCCCAAACTAGACCAGCTGCCAAGGCTACAGTAAGTTATGTAGGCCTATTTGTCAACTAGACAATGCAATTACACTTTCAAATTTAGTTCTGCTTTCTTGCCTTCTTTTTAAGACTATTCTCATTAAGATAACATTGTGACAAACAACCCCATAGTGTGTGACAACCGACCCCTTGATGGGGTTGGTTGTCACAATGCGTAAGGGTGTCTTTGATGATTAATTTCTTCTTTATTACAATAAGTTAGAAAACGTGAGGGGTTCACATTTCAAGCCAACACCTTAAGCTTCAATTTAATGTAGGAATGACTATTGAAAGATGTTTAGGTGATGAGCAATTCTCACTTGAGTAAAAAGTGTGCCTACTATCCCCGGTCCCCCCTACCACATGAAGGTTCAAAATGCAAATGCTATTTTTTGCGCAGTTTCCTAAAATAATTTGCAATGACTGCTTTCATTTACAGCAAGAAGAAAATTCCCATGCACTATGAGAAATAAAGCTTGTAGCATTGCTAAGAAGGGAGGGGGGAACTACGGTGGAGATCACAGGACATGGATTTTTCTTTTTGTGTGTGTGTGTGTCTTTAAATGTTGTGTGTGTGTGTGTGTGTGTGTGTGTGATCATGCGATGAATTACTTATTCCTCTCGGCTGACATAATACATAACTTCATGTAAAAAGTATTTTACAAATAATGAACAACATACACATTTGTCCTTTTTAAGAAAATTCCCATTAACGAAAAATGCGATGCAACAGACGTTTTTTTGTTGTTGTTGGTTTAGTGTTTGTGTTTTTAAAATGGCTCAACTCATCCATCAGATAATGCAGCCAGGTGCTGAAATTCACTGTGAATATTGTTACTGACGCCAAACGACAGCCTTGAGATTGCGGACAGCTACATCTTCTGCTTTATATCGTTATGGGCACGACAGATTAAGATGCAAGATGACAAAAGCACAACAGGAGATCAACATAAACACACACATGCCGAGCATTCCTTTGCTTACTTTTAGCGTCGATGAGGCGTTCTCGCGGCGCGGTATCGGAGGAAGACAGCTGCTCTTTGACCTTGGCGATGTCCTTGGGGTGAAGGTAGTCGAAGAGGCTCTGGCCAATCAGGTCGTTCTGCACAGACACAGGAGGGAATGAGGTGAGAGGCGAACAGAGGGAAAGAAAGAGAAAACAAACAAGGGACAGAAACCAGGGAATTTGGCCAGCTCTGTGAGCCATGTGTCCTTTATTTTTCTATAATTTTTTTTATTTCTATTTATTTTTTTATTTTGATGTTTTGTATGTTGTGATGGTGCAGGTGTTTGTTTGTGTGCGTTGTAAAAATATATTGTGGAAAAAAAAAAAAAAAAAGTACATAAGACCAACTGTAAAGGCCTCCTAACATCTTCAATTATTCATAAAATTCTTTTCAGGAAATACAAGGTCAACGCCGCGGGCTCCTGTGTTAGAGCGCGACCCATTTACCTGCCGGACAATTTGAAAGTTGGCTAATAGACTATACTCATTAAGTGCAGGGAACGTGTCTAGGTTTTACTTAGAAATGACGTCCTTCATCGTGTGTAAATATTAGCTATATTCATGTAGACATGGTTTGCAGTTAGAAAAATGCTTAATATCTAAAAAAAAAAAAAAAAAAAAAACCTGAGTAAGACAGTACAAACTATTAAAAACAGTTAACTGGCCTGCCATCAATTCATATATTTGTGTTTGAACTATATTTAAAAGGATGAGAAGAATAAGCAACATTTCTATTTTCTTTTACTTTGAGAAAATATTCAAATTGAAATCAGCCGATATACTAGATCTTGTGTTACTCTGGCCCCACTCTTGTACTCTTGTGTAATTGTGGCTGACGAAGGATATGTAAAAAAAAAACTATAAAGAGCAGCCTTTGGAGTAAAGTGCAGTAATCATCATTGCATGGCTCAGCGTACCTGGCTGTAGTTGAGAATCTTGTAGACTGACTCAGAAACAAAGAGGATCTTTCCACGGTCACACCCCACCACAAACAGGAAACCGTCAGCAGCCTGCAGTAGCACACACACACAGGACAACACTGGGCTCAATATCTCACTCAGGGGGCTATCAAAAAAAAGCATTGTCCAGTGGTACTTCTCACTTTGTGTCACTAGGTGTTGCATGCCTAAATCATTTGCAGGGCACTCACCCTTAGTATCAAGTGCTTGAGTTCATCGTCTGAGAGGAAGGAAGGCTTGTAGTTGGCCTCTGTGTACGGGTTAGCTGCACCTGCACACAACAGCATGTCAATATACAGCATGATTATAGTAGCTTTCTTTATTTAAGAGGATATTTAAAAAAAATAAAATCTCTTTGTAGATCCAATTTCCTTTCTGAACCTTGATAAAGTCCCAAATTGTTACTTCTTTGGTTACTTAGAGGACTAACACAGATTGGGTGATGTGTACTACTTGCTGCTAACCTCGGAGTGTCTTCATATGCTGTACGGCCATGCGTAGCACCGTTAGCTTGTCTAGCTTGCGTGACATGGCGTTGCAGGTGGGCACTAGTGACGCCAGCTCGTCTATGAAGCTGTTCATCTTGTCCCTGCGCCGCTTCTCGATCTGGCTGTGAGCCTCTCTGTGTAGGGAAAGAACATGAACCAGGCATTTAATGGATGACTTTATATTACCCACATTTCTGACAAATCCAAAGAAAAAACTGAAGAAAAAAAAATTATTTATTTCTTTATTCTGGCTGCATGAGTTTATATTTATAATTCTTATTACTAGTGTTAGTTTTCTTATTTTATTGTATTAATTAATTAATTTTATTTATTTTTCCTTTTTTCCAATTTGATTTTTTATCTCTGCATGTTAACTGATGGTAAGCCCTGAATTGTGATGCATGTCCATATTTTAATTATTTTCTTTGTTTTTGTAGAATAAATAAAAAAAATACTTTTTGGCCTGCTATATACAAAATATATATTATAAAAAAAAAAAAAAAAAAAAAAGATGAGGCAAGTTATTCTCCAACAACGAGCTGCATGCTTTGCCGCCGTGGATTATCCATGAGCTCACAGCCTTGTCTAACATCACACAAATGAGTTCAGCGCTAAAAAAACACCGCTCTCTGAAACTAACTTTTAATGCCCTTAAAAGTCTCTCCTTTAACAGGGACTGTAGGAGAACCACAGACACAGGGTCTACTACTCCAACTAGTCTGTTCTGCATTCACTCACTACTACTGGTTGGAGAATAATTTCCCATTGGCAAGAAGAAAGGAGCTTGTCATTAGCCATTGAGTATGCCTTTTACAGTCACCTAGTTCCACATACAGCTCTGATCTACACACTTCATTGTATAAAATGTCTTTTGATTAACGCACACAAAGCTCTCTTTCTGTGCCCAATCAGAGAGAGTGAGATTTAATTCATGAAAGAGATTACAAAGCAGAAAGAAAGAAAGAAAGAAAGAAAGAAAGAAAGAAAGAAAGAAAGAAAGAAAGAAAGAAAGAAAGAAGGAGTTTGTATACCTGGCATTCTTAATTCGGCCATGATGGTCACTGCAAAGACAAAAAAAAAAAAAAGTAATATTAGCAAGGGGGAAGCTGGCAAGAACATGAGAGATAATACATTTCAAAAGGTTAGAGGTTATTTTTGTATGGGACAGGAGGAAGTGCCAGGGAGAATGGAAGTGAACTTGGCCTCAGCAGCAGACCTCTTAGGTTCTATAACCAACCTCATTTGCTGGTTAAGGCAACACCAAAGCTTATGCAACCAGGCTAATGACAGCCGGACTGGTTTACAAGAAAAGTTTCACCGCGCATTGCCCTGTGACAAATAAATCAATCTAATCCAATCCAATCTATCTAATGCCCTGGGGTCATTATGTTTTACGGCACCATCCGCTGACGAGGCCCTGACACACATATGACGTTTGCTTCTGATTAAGCCTCCTGGCATTCCTTTCTCATGCACACACCGTTATGTAAAAAAGTGGAGCAACGAGGAGGAGTTCCATATCCGCCCCAATGCACTACACTACACCCAGGAGAAGATTCCAATCTTTCATACACTGAGACTTCTTACTTATCTCGACTGTGCTGATATGAGCAGATTAAGGAGAAGAATGACGTTTGAACACAAAGGTTTCAGCTCTCCAGTTAAAATCCACTTAAACTCAACTTTAAGGCTCAGCCAAATAACAAGAAACACATTTCTAGTCACATCTAGACATGTTTTATTTGCCTGGTTTCTAAATCTATCTTATGCACATAGAATTAGTCTACCCCCCCTCTTGTTTGGAGAATTTACAGAAGCTACGGTGGCCTTCGAGGACAAGAATCTAGTTACTAAAGATGGCATCATCCACCACTCTGCCTCAAGTCTTTCCACAATATCAAGTGATGAGGTGAAGATGTAATTAGTTATTGGTTCTACAGTAAGAAGGCGGTTAAGTTTGTGTGTTCTGTGCTACTGTAGAGACATGGCTGTGTAAGATGGCAGCACGCCCAACTCTAATATACAACGCTACAATCTTAAAAAAAGGTAATAAAAACAACACATTTTAATTTCAAGCGAGTATACACTAACCAAAACATACTTATGGGTATTTTATTCCATTTCAACCAATTCTGATTGTTCTGAAAAACGTTAATTCCCTTTCCACACGGCACCTTTAAGTCAAACAAGACTTTTTTCTCCTTTGGAAGAAGGCAGGCAACTTGGGGGTATTTTTTTTTCTTACATAATATGATACAAGATTGTATGATTAATGTCAACCCAATCTGTTCGAGGCCAGCAGGTGAAAGTAGATCCCACGAAAAACGGTTTAACTGTTCAGAGGAACCAGGAACCACAAACAAGAGTCTATTCACCGTGAAATGAATGAAATTTTTTTTTTTATGTACTGAAGCAGCAGGTATGGGGATGAGACAACAGCAAATACAAGCATGCTAAAGACCAAAGAGCCCGTTTTAGAAGCTTAATAATGGTAATGTGAAGGCCGGCCTCTTACCCGCCCATTTTATCTTTGTCCGGGTCCATGTCGCTATGGAGGAAAAGGACATATGATATTAGTTTTCAACAAGAGCTCCGGAATACATTCAATACAATACGACAACCACAGCGCTGCACACAGGGATTTAAAGACTCTGGAAAACCTGCTCTAAAATAGTCTAAATAAAGCAGGGTGTCTCAATAAGCTTTTACAAATATCTGAAGGAAAATAAATGTTTGTACATATTATATAAAAAAAAAAAAAAAAAAATAAAATAATTTGACAGGACTGCGTGGGCGTGCACTCATCAAATGGTGTCCATGGCAACAGTAATTGTTTCAATAGAGCGTTCGGCCGCTGCGATTGGTTCAACACACTGATTGTGTCTTAAGAACCAGAACCTAGCTCCGCCTCGTCTAAACCGTACTTCAGTAAAGTTGATCCAACTTCAATGACAATATGTTTAATTTGGATTGATAAAAATGGCTAACTCTTGGCTGATGCTTTACAGTCACGCAATGACCTTCCCAAACAACACAGTTAGAAGGATTGTGTGGATTTGGGTTTACAGGGCCTTTTAATGCACAAGGGTTCACTGGGTCCGTTCTTCTGGGAGCAACATTCACTATATGGGTGATGGATATTTCAGATGACATATATTCAACTTTGTGCTTGATCCATTAACGTCAAATGAATACAATGTGTGAACTTACTCAAACGAGAAGCCGTCAATTCTGCAGAAGAAAGACAAATGAACATTAGTTTTATGTCATGGAGGAAAGTGCAGCAGTGATGGTACACATTGTTTAAACAGGGGCCGTGACAAAGGCGCGCGCACAGCCAGTCTTATCATAGGAGGGATTGATTCAACTCATTGGAGTCAGCGGTTCTGGAGAATGCTTGATGTTAAAATCTCCTTTTCTCAATATCAGTGAATGTCTCCTCGGGATCTGTTTCCTGTCCATACTGTGTGTGTGCCCCCTTTGTTTGCATACCAGTTTACAGAGCGTAGGCTGTGTATTAACAACAACATGTCAGCACACACACACACACACACACACACACACACACACACACACACACACACACACACACACACACACACACACACACACACACACACACACACACACACACACACACACACACACACACACACACACACACACACACACACACACACACACACACACACACACACACACACACACACACACACACACACACACACACACACACACACAGTACGGACAGGTAGGGGATATAGTGAGGAGATATTCACTGAATTCGACAAAAAGTGATTTTGACAACAAGCGTCCTCCAGAATGGCTGACCTTTAATTGAGGGGAGGAATGCTGCATGTGTTGCGCTCTTTGTGATGTGCGCTGACTGACTAATAAAAGCGCATGTGGTGTCTTACTGGTAGTCGGTGGTGCTGCCCTTCCTCTTGCGGTTGTAGTCCATGCCGGGCGTGCTGATAGAGCTGGAGATGAGGTCGGTGGAGCCCGGGGACATGAAGTCAGTCATGGTAGACGAGATGTCCATTCTTTGGTCTGCCATCAGGTCATCTGCACAGCAAAAGTGACTGCTAATGAAAATTAAACATTTCCTACAGCTTCACATTAAAAAGTATTTAACCGTCTAAACGTGGCTTGAATTGAAGCAAAACACAGGAAACTTATAATGCATCGCAGCCCTGCAGTGCCTCAGACACATGTTGTAAGGAGACGGACGTTTGAAATAAGCCGTGGAGGCACTACTCCCGAAACTTTTCAATACATTTCAAATACTCATACTAAATACTCATTTGTTTTATATCAATTGGCAGGTTAGACTCTTTACAAAAATCAGCAATCGGGGGTTGGGCAGAGAACATTGCAATCGGTGCAACCCTCATTTAAGATCAAGATCAAAGTGCTCTCTGTGGAAATTTTAGCAGTGGGACGACTAAGTGCACAACATGTTTTTGGTGCAAAGATTTTTTTTTTTAACCCAAGAAAAAAGAAAGAAAGAAAATTCCCAAATCATTGAGAGAGCTGATACCAAGATAGTTCTAACCCCAAAGCCTTTTACTGTTGGGATGGGTGGTTATGCAGACTGTTATATGAAGTCACACTCACCACAGATGTTCATCACAGCCTCAGTGTTGAAATCATTTCCTTCCATCCACTCTTGAGCCCCACTCTACTGTTGAACATAAAAGAAACACATGACGTTTAGCAATGACGTCACGCAAGGAGTCACTCTGAAAGTATGCAAATATTTAAACAAATCACAAGACAGGAGAGAGAGAGAGAGAGAGAGAAAAAAAAAACACACTGACAAACAGTTACGGTTGCCTGGACACGTGGCGCCAAACATGGGGCGATGTGGGTCAAATGTGGAGGCGCGGCAGACAGGAAGTTACTCTTGTATAAGCTAACACACTATGTCACAGAGAAGGGCAGATTGAGTTCATACCGCATCAGAGGCATGATGCAAGACATGGATCCAAGTCGCAGTGAGGTGTATAAGCCTGTTCCAATTTCCTCCATTTTAACCCAGAAAATAAGCTGGGTTTTTTTCTCAACTCAATCTGTGTGCAAAAAAATTAGCCATTTGACTTATTGTGACACCTGGTAACCTAGTTCAATGATTGAGTCACTTTACTTTAAAAAGGAGTAAGCTGACACCAGGCTGAGGGGCTGAACATTTCAAACCACATGTCCCACAAGTTCAAGTGGCTTTATTTATAGCAGTGTTGGGGGGAAATTTGGTTTGCAGTTAAAGAAGAAAAGGCGATGAGCTTAGCATACACAATATAAAAAAAAATAAAAAAGACAAGGATCACAAAAGGTGATGGATGGGTAGACGTCCAGTTCTGAGTCATTTTAGTTTGCTAGTTAAATCTGGTGCCTGAATGATGGGCTTCATTTACAATATAAATGACATATTGTGCTTTTGGAGGTGAACACTGAGCCTGCCTTAGCAAATCAAGGGCTCCGTCTTTTTTTGGTGTCATAAATCGTCCAGCAGTGAAGGTATCCCGAGTCGCTTCTTTAAAACTGCCTTTATATTTATTTAAACCTTTTATTTTGAAATCCACATGTTGACACAGTGTAGAATGCGTGCGCTACATTTGTCAAGTCTGTGGCAGTTTTATTGTTACAGTTTTCAGGTTGCTTGCGTAGCCTACAATTGTATTGCATATCCCAGGTCCAGGTAAGACGTCCTTACAGGTTACACTTGAGAAACGATAACACTAGAAAATGGCTCAGTGTGCATTTCGGCTGGCCCTGAGCCGTTTCTGTGCATTTACCGTAAAGCTCGCAATACGGACGCACTTTAAATATAGGAGCGGCTGGTTTGACCAAGCAAAGTGATGATTACAATTACTCACACAGGAATTTCATTGTAGGCTATATCAAATTATAGTAGGCAGGATGAAGAAGTCCTAAAACACCTGTAATTTCTGTTCATGTATTCAACTCTCTGGCTGCTCTCCCATGAATTTTAGACTGAGGCATATATTAAGTGGACAGCCTTCCCTTGGTACAAATTCAGCTGTGTGAAATATGAGTGAGTAACAGCCAGCACACGGAGCAACAGAGAGAGCTGCTTCCATTACCTGGATAGGAAACTGGAACAGGTGGTCCCTGGCCGGGGCCTGGTGCTGTCTGGATGGCTCTGGTCTGGTCTGGTTCGGTTCGGTTCAGCCTTGACCTACTTTCATCCACTTTGATGTGGTCCGTGTGCACCGATCAGGATCCGATCCTTAAGCAGCTGGTGCAACCCGTCTACCTCTGGAGAGGGAAGAGGAGACAACTCAGCCCGCTGCACATTCAATCTTTCACAGAAATGTAAACTCAATGTCATGAAACAGAACGTTTAACAAAGACACATTACATATGTACAACGCCTCATCTCTGTTCCTCCTGCTCAGCTGCAAAATGTCATTTCAACGTTTCAGATCTAGCTAAGAAAAAAGCTAATGTTGGCGCCAAGGAGTTTCTGGCTGACTTTTTAATGTGTTCCTCTTTTCCAACTATGTAAAATGGCTTTTGCACTAGATGCCTGCATGCACAACTTGCTAAAATACTGAAGCGAGAGCAGCATGTCCAAAGCAAGCCATTAGCATCCACCAGTTAGTTAATTACCTTAACTAAACTAATTATCTGTTCCTTGGCATAGGAAGTCAATTCAAATATCTCTATGAGGTAGTAAGGTAGTTGGCCATATGATAATGGTTTGCAGTTTAAAGGTGGAGTCAGCAATCCTGGAGAATGCTTGTTGTCAAAAACATATTTGTCAAAATCAGTGAAAATATTCTCCCAATATGCTACCTGTCCTTAAAGTGTGTGTGCGCTCTGAAAAAAAATCAAGTTTGAATACACTACAGCTTAGGCTCTGTAAATGTGAATGTTGCTAGCTACGGGGGCACCTTTTATTTACAAAGCAGTTTACAGAGCCTAGGCCTTTTTATTAACACCACATTTTCAGGGCTCACAGTACTGACTGATAGCGGATCGTGAGGAGATATTCACAGATTAAGCGTTCACCTGAATCGCTGACTCCACATTCCAAACAGTCAATTTGATGGAGGGACAATTCTTTAACGCTTACACAGATGTGTCACTTCTGTTGTGAATTTTGGGCCAGTCAAGTAGGAATCAAACCTCCCTAAACTAGTTCTCTATTTAATGTGAAAATGTGTCAAGTTGTGTCTGGAGTATTAATGTCTATCAACTGATGAAAGCCTAGTAGGAGTCGTAGCAGTCGTGGTAGTATACAATGTGCAGCCATATTATTCAGGTGCATGCATCAGTTTGTTAGTCATACAAACAAGAGGCTACCTAATCAAATCATAAAAAGGTGGAGTCAGTCATTCTGGATAATGCTTGTTGTCAAAATCAGTGAACATCTCCTCACAATTCACTGAAGAAAATCCAGCGTTAATAGACAGCCTAGGCTCTGTAAACAGGCATGTTGCTAGCTAAGGTGGGCCCCCTGTGTTTTACATCCCATTTGTTTACACATATTTTTTTTGCAGCGCTCACACAGTACTGACAGGATCGTGAGGAGATATTCACAGATTTTGATTTAATAAAAAAGAGCGTTCTCCAGAATCACTAACTCCACCTTTAAGTACAAGTACATCTGAAGACGGAATAACCTTCATTAAGAAATAACGACACAATACAAGCAAGCATGACAGTGACAGTTCCTATGAGGGCTCCAGGAGCAGTGTGTGTCAAGTGTAGTGCTAGGTCAGACCAAGCTCTTTCAGTGGGACAAGGATGTGGGCTAAGGATGGGGGGGGGGGAACCACTGTGTAATGATTGAACACTGAAAAGGAACCGGTGCTAGAAAGTGGAAAGTGGGTCAGCCGGTCTCCATGGTCTCAAAAGCAGCCAGCCTCAATTTCCATCCACCACCTACTTCCACTCCATCCATGAGTCAGCAAGCCATTGAGCTTTGTTCCCCCCTCTTCTTCTCTCTCCACTTTAAAAACACACACACACACCCACTCACACAGTCAGGAAGCATGCCGGCAAGCCTGGTCCACCCACCAAGGAAACTTACAGGCAGCAAGGCAAGGCAAGGCGGGCGCCCCAATCTCACAAATGACAAACACACCCTCCATTAAAAGATTTGAATAAAGCCCTTGGTCCTCACAACAGTAAGTGGTGAGGAGAAGGAACCAACAACACGCTTGTTTCCAGCATCAATTCTGAAACGCCACTGGAATTAGGTTTGATAAAAAAAAACACAACTCCAAAAGAATGCCAGCTTCAGTTCTTAACTTCAGTGGTCTCTAGAAATAGCTTATGGCATAGTGTGTATCATGAGCGCCACTGCAATGTTATGAGCAAGACCATCTGAGCTCTACAAACGCTATGTAATGTATGACATTCACAGAAGCCAGTTTTATCCTCCGTGCAGTCTAGCTGTATCCACAACTGTTTACCAAGCTGTCCCCTTATAGTTGGATTAGCCACTTGACATATGATTCGAGAGCCGGATATGAACCATTTCAGAGATGGCGTTGAAAGCAGCCAACAGGGGATTTAGTTCAGCGATAGCAAGAAGAGAAGGAGCCCTTACACCAGTTACACTTCTCATATATTAATCCGTGTGCTCAACATAACTCTACATTGTCCATTATTACCGTTCCTTATACAACAGAGTAACTCACTGTAAATGCATTTGAACTTCTGCATTGGGCCAGGGAATCCCAGGACAACTCACGCAATACAATAAACCTGGTGTGCCCATAGCTGCAGACAGTAAATCACAAACAGTATGACAGGAATTCTGCTAAATATGAGCAGATGGTCATAACACCCTGAATACAGCTCCGGAAAAAAAATAAGAGACCAGTCTGGATTTTTCTTAAATCTTCATCTCTACATTACTTATTGAAAATGCTCTTAATGACAAAAAAAAATGTATTGGAATTCGGTAGAAATGTTGTCAGTAGTTTATATTATAAAAACCAAAATGTTCATTCTACTCAAACATATGTCTATAAAGAGTGAAACGGGAGACACTGAACATTTGGAGTGGTCTCTTCATTTTTTTTTCAGGGGATTGTATATGAAGAGGTTTGAAATGTGCTTCTCTGCTCCTTCACAGCTGCACGCAGACAGACTGCATGATGATGCTTTTATTTTGTCCCCATCTTGCCTGCTCACGGTGTAACCATGGCAACCCTGTCTGATTTCATATCCGATTATGCCAGAGCTTCATAGGCAGTGAACTGGCAGATCCACCTTGAGCACAAACTATATTAGAGCAACATTAGCTTCACAGCTTGATAACCCAGTCTGCGACAGTGCACAGCCTTTATGATCGTAGATATAGCAACTCCAGATAGATTGCTCATGTAATGTTGCTATAACCATTTGCTCTATTTTAAAAAGGAGCTATGAGTTCAACAATCATATTGAATTGGGCTAATGTAGCACACTGATTGTGATTGATAATGTGCAATTCATCTATTATTAACAAATACTTTAGTAAAAAAAAAAAATTATGCTCCACGTTAACTGACCTACTGTCAGATTATTCCAGATAACAGTACAACACACACAAATAAGGGACTAAGCCAAATCAATAATGGTAATATGACCATGGTGAAATAAACTTTGATTTAGTACTGTTCATAAACACAGGCTATTCCGGTCTGCCTGCCATAAACCGTATCCATGCAAAGGCATTATTAACAACTATATTAAAAATATTGTTTGCGCTGAATGGTCTCGTTTGCTGTTGCAGGTCATTTAAGATCACCAGAGGAAAAAATGTGACTATTTCATAAACATTTTGAAAAGTTCCTTGCAGGAGGTTTCAGATACAATACCCTCTTATGAGATTAGAGATTATAGAATAGCAGCCTGTGTTGTACAGCCAGGCTTGTTCTAAGGGGAATAAGCCAGTAGATGTTGCTGTCTGCTGTCTGAAAGCACCTTTAAGTCTCTGCACACCGACATAGGTGTTTCCAGTTAATCTTACTCACATGACCCCTCAGTTAGCTTTAACATGAACACTATAGCTCACTCAAGTTAAACTACATACAATAGCGTCTTAACCAAGCAACACTCTGATCATGGGAGCAGATCTGTCCAACCAGAGGAGCGAATCATAGTCTGCTTTACACACCTCTTATCAAGGAATGGGGCAATCCGCCAAGACTCTCCCTCTGTTTGCCTTGGCAGGCGCTCCTCGGTTTATGATCGCACATCATCATTACTGCCAAACTAGTTTACCGATTCCTGGAAATCATTTTAAGGCTGCTTTCCTGGATGAACCCGTTATGAATAAACCATGTTATGAAACTCCAAGAATATGAGCAAGAGAGACTATATTTAACAAAACCTGCTAGCTGTGATCGTAGCCTGTGTGATTCAGGCCAGTGGTTTTTTTTCCACGTGCTAGAATTGGCACGGCTTAAGGTGTTGTTGTTTTTTTTTTACTTTACTATGTGTTGCAAGTTTGAGTTCATCCAAATAAAAGAAAGGACCAGCTCTTCAGGATGGGAGTTCTGACCATGATATAATGTATGTGCTTATATGCTCACGCCTGGAACCTTTAAAAAGGAATAGTCAGACATTCCAGGTACTTATAGATACAAGATTAATAGTGTATTGTCTGTATTGTTCAAGACGTAGCTAACTAACTACAGACCTGCAAACTCATAGGAGGTGAAAAAGGTGACAAACACCCGTCCCTTCTAGGGGGGTCGGGTGTTTTTCGCTGTCCAAACGATTGGCTATTGTTAAATATCATTCACACAACCAGAGTTCTCCACTATTGCCTCCAATGTCCAGCTGGGTGAAAATAATAGCCAGCTGAGATCCTGACCCTCCTAGGGGGGTCCGGGGGTATGCCCCCCCGGGAGATTTTTTTTAAACTTTTTAAAGTGAAATGCATGAATCTGGTGCACTTTGAGAGGGAAATTAAGAGGCTAAATCTGAGGAATTTTGTGTGAACAAATAATTTGGAGACACTGGGTCGGATGAATTAGAAGCTTCTTGGATTTTCCATTAAAATGTTCATTTAAAATAAAATATTATGCAGGGTCCTCTGGGTTGGGCTTGGTGCTCTTTTTCTTTTATGGGACATATTTCTCTGTAATATAATGAATGCATTTAAATGCAGTGAGAGGAATGAAGCAGAAGAACTCTGTTGTCCAGCTATCTTTTTTTCCACAGATGAGGCTGAAATAGGTTATACAGTGCATGGGCATCTGAGCCCCATTTCCAAATGTTTTTAAATAAACTCAATACACACTGGACGTGAACGTGACGTGATCAGTTAAACTTGGATTACCTCCCAGATGAACTGATTAAATTATTGGGCTATTAACTAGGCTATCTAGATCAAAACATTGTATTATTATTTTTGTATGATATAATAATATGATGTTAATATCAAACACACAAACTAAAAAATAAAAATAAATTGGGGGGGCGGGGGCCGGGGGGGGGGCTGTCGGTCGGCTCTGATTGTGAGCGCACTGCAGACACTTCATTTCTGCAATGTGCGCTCATTAAACTGTCAGCTTCACTTAAGAGTCCTGTGTGGGTCAACAGTGCAGTGCAAACTATGCAGCATAAAGTTATAACATTCGTCTACGACCGTGATGTTAAATCACCTTCACACAAAGTCTCCGCCCCAGCAAAGCAGCGAGTCGATCGCTGTGACGGTGAAAATCACCGGGACCCGGGAGACCCAGTGAGCGAGTGAGACGCCGCTCAGAAAAAACTCAGTGGTTTGATGGATGAAATCAGTCGGGGATATCCTGCCCGTTAACTTTGTCTACGGGAACGGCTTCCGCGATCTTTTTCTATGTCTCGAGTCTAACAGAGAGCCATGTCGGCAAACTGGCAGCGCGACTAAATAAAGGGACTGTAGGCTACAGTGAGCTGCGTCCCTCCGTATAGTTTCTGTTTCAGTAGGCTGTTACATTAACCTCTGAAGCATTGACAGTGTTTAATCAAAGCCTCTAATTTTTTATTATCAAAAGGGTTTTGATTGAGACTTTTAGCCAATTCTAAAGTCTGAACACACAGCGGCAGCAGTGATGCTTGTGCCCGATCTTAACGCTGATTGGACAATACTCATGACGTCTACCAAAGATGTTTTATTGCCAAGATAACGATATTCCCTTGTCTCACACTACGGTAACTCGCCCACACAGTCCAGTCTGGGAAGCGCTGGCTGACTTCTCTGGCAGCTGCCGCTACCCCCCCCCCCCCCCCCCCTCCCAAAAACAAAAACTCTTCGGATCTATACGATTCACGTGGGTCATATATTTTGATTCTAAACGGCGATTTTTGCCGAAAAGCGACGAGTTTGCAGGTATGAACTAGCGTATCACAACCAGTGGAAACAGTAGACACAGCTAGCCTAGTGATGGAAACCAAAATCCAGCAGACAGCAGCAAATATAAAAGTGAAGTAGCATGTTTACCCCGTTGGTTCAATCGGTGCAAGTGTCCTTCCTTCTTTCTTTTTTTTCATTACACAAGTTAGATGTTGCCTTACGAAATCTGGTCAGACCGTCAACGCAGATCGCACTCCATTCACGTCGGTTGCCTGATAAAAAAATCCCGGCACAACTTTGCCTAGGTCAGCTTGTTCAGGCTGAGTTCTTATCAGTCAGAAAGCTAGACAACACCTCTCCTGCTTGGCTGTGCACTTGCCTTTGTACCTTTATTTAAATTGTGTTGTTTTGTAGTAATGTCAAATACCTACTGTTTTAAAAAAAATAATAAACAAACGTGCATTTTGTATTTGGGATAGTAAAGCAACCTTTGATCATTATGAATGTGGCTAACAGCCCCTCACGAAAAATGCGCTAAACAAATGTGCAAATAAAATATCACAATATTTTAAATATATCTGATTATCGACGATTTGGAAAGGTGAAAGATAACTTTGAGAAACAAACAGGTGTATAGGAGTCAGGACATATTCCTTGCATTTCACTCAGCATGAACAGTATCTAAGGTTTAGAACATGTCTTTCTTATATAACAAGTTGGCCTTTAATTGGACCAGAGATAGACATTCAACTTTCATCACATTATATTGAGCAAAATATCAAAGGAGACATCGCTGATATCAAAGGAGACATCGTAAAAATGGCTACAGTGGAAAGAGAGGATAACGATGAGTAATTAAAATTCATTGGGGAAATGGAAAGCATGTCAGTTGTACAATGTCAATGAATAATGAGAATGAAAATGTACTGTGTATTGGACTGCAGCTGCTTAACAAAATAAATGAGCAAAATCATCAAAAACAAAAAAAACAACAACAAAATTGTGTTTTTTCTTTTTTTTCTGTAACAGTAACTGTGTATCTGTGTATCTGAATCTGATGAAAATGGGGGCGGGACCTGATAAGCCTTTGGCTTCTTCCATCACCCTTCGGACAACACAAAGTATGATGTATGATGTGAAAGAGATAAGTGTGTATTGTGTGGAATTGTCCGAAAGAATAATAATAAATAAATAAAAATCAGCCGGCTTTACGGCAGGTGGCCTACCATCCTATTGATACTGTCGCCATAGAAGAATATCGCCTGCTGTTGTACTAAAGAAACCAGTGCTCCATTTAGTTTTTCAGCGTGACTCACTGAGATTCCAAAACTGAGAAAAACCCTATTAACATACATTATACAGTGCCTCATCATACCCAGGTGAAAGTGATGGATAAGCTATTGTTTCCTTTCTCTATAACCAAATAACCATCGATATTTCCTTACAGAAATTACAATTTGTTTAGATTTTCTGTTTTCAGGTCTTACATGATCAACAAGAAGATGGTGCAACCTGCTCAATCATTCCCAACAGAGCCTCTCTCTCTCTCTCTCTCTTTCTCTCTGAAAAGGTTAATGCATAAACTACTGTTGAGGCTTACAAGGTTCATTTTTCCAAGAAAGTAGGAAAGGCACTTTGAAAAACACAAAAAGTTGAAAGTTGCACATTTAACAATCCAGACAAATCAAACAACTTAATCAAGAAAGGCCTAACGAAATTAACAGTAAGGATGGAATGGAAAAGAATATCCCCCCCAAAAAAAATCCAATTTGTGAGGATTGTAAAAAACAAGGGGCAATAGACTATTCCTCGTGCTTCTGGAGACTTCCAGGAATCCCTAATGAAAGCCTGGTGCGCCCTCTGCCCAGATTCGGCATCCCCGGCTGCAAAGCATTAACCAAATCCCAAAGCCCGGTATCACGCTCGTCTTCTGGCAACCCACTGCGGACACTGCAGAAGCCAAGCGGTCGCCACATTTCCACTGCCAATGCCAACACCGTGTCACGATATTTCACAACACTACATGTACTGTTTAATATTCAAAGCTTACGCTCTTTGGGGATGGTTTTTGCGACCGCACGTTATTGTGTCATTTTGGAGTGACGTGCGATGCGGGCACGCTTTGAAGGTATCCCAGCAGCAGGGACAGCTATGCTGTCGAAGAAACCCCGTCTGCCAGATTCCCACCGAGGCCTGTTTACATAGCTAGCGTGCTAGCATTAGATGGGCATTGTTCGCAGAGTCGCTCGCACCAATATGGCACGTTTAGTTGACGTTATACAAGCCCATAGTACATACCTAGGCACGAGCTTCACAAGACCTGTAACTGATGAAAGCACTTAAAGCTATTCTGGCATACATGTTCTAGTTTTCCCAACCTTTATCAATAGGAACATTCAGTCCCGTTAACTAATATTAGCATACAGCTGCTAGCTAAAGGAATCCTTTACTGTCAAGTCTTGGCCAGCGAGCTAACGTCCCTCCTCCTGATCTAGGAAAAGAACACACTGACATGACCACAGCGCTGTGAAAACATCGACGATATCCATCATTGTTTCAAAGCCAGTAGCGCCACCGAGAAGCAATATCGATAAGACGTATTACTTTAGGTCATTGTATACTTACAGTAGGTGCAATGAGGTTGGTCTATCCATTGAGAGCTGCCGGTAATAAGCAAACGCAACCCACAGAACTGTGACATAAACGATTTTCTATCGCTGACCCAGTTTCTCCTCACCGTCATTGCTTGGTCGGACCACTAACCTAGTTTTTTCACCAATGGCGTCTGTGCTCGAGCCGAGGGTGCCACGCTAGCCAATCAAAGACGAGTTCAGGCTGGGAAAACATGAGGGGCGTGCCAGTCGACCAATGAGAGCCAGGTTAGAACGGAATGCAGTGGCATAACAGGAGCACGCTGCAATACAGGTCACTGAGTTTTGACATCACAAGTTGGCCATGTTACCTAATTTGCCTTAGAAACGTATTATGAAACTTCATATACATTTATTTTGGCCCTGTGTTGTTCTCACTCACCTATATAGAATGTGGAAAATATCAGATATTAAATATGTGGGGAAAATTGTATTCCGATTTTTTTTATTCATTGTATTGTTTTGTAAGAGAACGCTACTAACCATTTAAGAAAATGGTATTTATTATGTATCTCCCAAAAATTCCAAAATGTGCACATGTAATTGATATGATTTTGTTTTCATTCATGAGGTTGCATAAGTGGTGCTGAGACAAAGGATACAGACATGCGTGGCCATATTTACCCACTAGGGAGCACTAGCAGATCCAAAATATTTGTCCTGCCTGACCCCGACGCCACTTTTGTTGTACCTGGTTGAACATAGGTATAACAGGTACATCAACTACACACAATGCACATTTTGAGACAAGGCCCCTCTAAGAGTGATCGGCAACATTGGTGAGAATGCAATAGAACCCACTTTGGGGTCATTTTCTTATTTGATTTCAAATTGTACTTTAATGGTGTGTAGGCCTACAGCATATTCTAAAACAAATGATCAAATGAACAAAAAGCATCTGCAATGTTATGTATTTCAACTCTTCAGGCTCTGGACTTTTAGTCTAGCTGAGCATATCAAAACCAAAGAAAATACTTAAAGGGAGTGGTCAAGACAATCACAAAAGGTTACTAAATACCAGTTGCAGTGACTCTACTATATACTCCAACTATAGGGCGCATTTACACCACTCTACAATGAAGTGGAAGCCAAAATGGTGTGCTGAAGCTGCCTTCTGCCTCCTAAATTGTACCATGTTATCTCTGCATGCAGCAAGAAAACAGTAACCTACAGTCTAATGCTATACATCACTGATAACATCATTATGAATCTATTTGTAGTTTGTGTTAGATGACATATTAGCCCCCAAAAAAGGTTAAAGATAAATATTCAAATATTTGACATGAGAATTATTGAGTTTAGTTGTACTGATTCTTAAATTTCTCAAAATGTATGTGGTCTTTTAGATTTTTAATTGAAATATGTATTTATTCACCAATTTGTTTGAGTCTGTGCTTGAAAATTTTATATGGTGTGACATGAAAGTTGTTGTATTTAAATTATAATGGGATATACTTTTCTTAAGTATACTGGTTTTATCACAATTCTTCATCTTGAGATTCAGCATTTCCATTAACAAAACATTACATTTTGCATTATTTTTCTTAATCATCGCCCAATGTAAGACATTTGTCATCAATTGTTTGGTATATCAGTGATTCTTGAGAACCGGGACAAAAGGCTGGGACAAAATGTAACTGCTGTTATCTTTAAAAATAAAAATATTAAAAATTGTTGATGTTATTAGGGATTAAGAATAGAATGTCTGGAGCACAATTATCCCCTTAAATTTAATTTAATTATTATTATGTCAAATTTATGACACTTGTTATCTTCTCATGACGTCAAAAACAGTGTGTACACAGAAGGTTTCAATCTTTCATATGCAATAAAACTTATTAAAAATGTACTTTAATGATTAAAAAGAGATGTTTTTCATCAAAGGCAACACTAAATAATCTCTCATATCAATAAAAAAAATTCTACAACACATTCATGTTTTATAAGGTTTCTAAGTGGCGGGACACTTTTTGTCACCACCGTCAGACATTTAATTAAAATCAGGCAATATGAGGGGCAGCTGTCTCCGTGAAGGACCTATTGTCACAAGCTATCTGTGCAGAGTACATTAGAGTCAGACAGGCTCTGATTAGTGTTGTAGTTTTAGAATATTTTACATTACAAATCTTGAAAGTCCTGCGTCACAACCATGATGCGTCATCACCGACTTACAATTTCTGAAGAAGTCATATGAAATGTTTCGATAATTTTATTTTCCTGAAGTGGTTAATACTAGCACCAATCATCAACAGAAAAACCAAACTGCTACTAGAAAAACTTTATTTGTTCTGTTTAAGAAACGTTAAACAACGTCAGATATCAAAAACAACAACAACAATAACTTGGACTTCAAATTTTTCACAAAAATTCTGGCAAATGGATTTATAGAATCCATTATTCACACAGATCAGACCGGGTTTATCCCCAATAGGTTTTCATTGTTTAATGTTAGGAGAGTCCTAAATATTATATATAACAAATTCGACAGCTCTTCCAAACAAGCTGTTTTGTGTCTGGATGCGGAAAAGGCTTTCAACCAGGTTGAGTGGGGGTACTTGCTCAAGGTGCTGGAGGAGTTCGGTCTAGGGGCCCCTTTTATTTCATGGGTGCGCTTAATATATGCCCATCCCACCGCCTCCATTCTAATAAACCAGGAAAGATCCACACCCTTTGCCCTTCAGAGGGGCACACGCCAGGGCTGCCCCCTCTCGCCGCTCCTCTTTGCGTTGGCCATCGAGCCCCTGGCTATCAGCATAAGAGGGCACGCACTTATAAAGCCAATATCACTAGGTGGGATGGACCATAAGATCTCTCTGTACGCAGATGACATCGCCCTCTTTGTAGCCGACCCCGAGAATTCCATCCCCCACCTACTCCAGCTAACTAATTATTTTGGCGACGTCTCGGGCTACACCATAAATTGGCAAAAAAGTGAACTCTTGTCTTTAACAGCAGATCTGGACCCAACATTCCTAGCCAATACGCAGTTTAAAACACATCTGGTCAGTATAAAGTACCTGGACATTAAATTATCTAAAAACCCAAAGCCACTGTTTAAGTTCAATTTTACGGAAAGATTGAACAAACTAAAGGAGAACATAGAAAAATGGAGAACATTACCGAACTCCCTTATTGGCCGTGTGAACGCAGTAAAGATGGTCTCCCTGCCGAGATTTCTGTATCTATTTCAGAATGTGCCAATTTATATTCCTAAATCTTACTGTAAGTCAATTGATTCTATTATAATGCCTTTCATTTGGGGATATAAAGCACATAGGATCTCAAAAGCCCATCTTCAGAAATCCAGGGAGCATGGCGGACTGGGGTTACTGTGTTTTTTACATTATTACTGGGCTGCCAATGCTAGAGTGATGGTGTACTGGCAATTTACATATGAAAAAGGCATTAGACCTGATCTGCCCCCCTGGTTGAAAAAAGCTTGGCCCCCAAAACTTCTCTTACTGCCCTCCTTTTCTCTTCTCCCAGACCGCCCACCTCCTTTAGAGGAGACCACTTTATTCTATCCAACGGTCAGAGAATTTGGAACCAAATTAGGAAGGCCTGTGAACTACCGAGCACGACCATACATGCCCCAATCTGGCATAATCATGCCTTCCCCCCATCGTTCACAGATTCACCATTCAGAGATTGGAGCCGGAAGGGAATAGTAACCGTAGAGGACCTTTATATAAATGGTCACTTTGCTTCATTTGATCAGCTAGTATCAAAGTTTTCACTGTCGAAAGCTCAATTCTTCAGGTATCTACAGGTGAGGAATTATGTCAGACAGAATATACCATCCTCTGAGTCCCTGCCCGCAGATGATTCACTGTCCAAAACTTTGCTAGGCTCACCAGAAGCTAAAAACCTGATTTCATCTTTTGTGGGAATATTTTTAGACCGGCAGGACAAATCCACTTTAAAAATAAAGCAAGCCTGGGAAAAAGACTTAAACATTGGAATAGCTGATGATGTCTGGGATGGAGCGCTAAAAAGCATAACATCCTGCTCTATTAACTCGAGGCTTCAGTTAATTCAATTTAAGGTCACACTTAGATTGCACTATTCTAAGGTTAAACTGCATAACTTTTTCCTAAATCTTTCACCTTTATGTAACAGGTGTAAGATCCCCGAGGGTACACTTGCTCACCACTTTTGGGAATGTCCAAATCTTTACAACTTTTAGTGTCTTGTATTTCAATGGTATTATGTTTCTTTAACTCCTGATCCGGAAACCGCTCTGTTTGGACATTCCGCAGCCTTGGAAAAACTGGACCATAATACTCACACAATCATGGTCTATGGCATGGTAATTACTAAAAGATGCATTTTAAAGCTGTGGAAATCGGACTTGGCCCCTCAATTTGACTCTTGGCTGAGGGAACTGGTGGGCATCTTACATGTTGAGAGGCTAAGATATGAGCTGTCCGGCAGCGCTCGTGGCTTCCTCGCTGTATGGGGCCAAGTGCTGCAGCTCATCGGGGACTGAAATGTATGCCCCCTTGGCGCCACCTGCAGTGGAAATGAGAGGTTTGCCCCAGTTTTGTTTTTGTTTTTTTCCTTTTTTGTGTGTGTGTGTATTATAGCTTATTTTCTTAATAATTTTGTATTTCTTGTCTGTCTGTGTGAGGGAGGGGGGTGGGGGGTGGGGGTTGTGTGTGTATTGTATGTGTCTACTTATTTTGTCTTTTTGTCTGTAAAAAAAACTGAAAAAAACATTAAAATATAAGTTTTACATCAAAAACATGTATATTCATACATTTTGAAAATATTTGTTTGTGGCTCTATCAGTGTTGGTGAATATTTGTGATCACTATACATGGGTCTAGCATAAAATGAGGGAACATTTCTTTGTGTTTTTTGGTGTCTGACGGAGTTGACACAAAATAAGGAATGGCAAGCTAAAAAGCCCATGTTAAAAAGGAGAAGCAAGGTAAAAAGTCCATTTTGATGGACAAAAGCTGGGAGGTTGTGTCAAACCTTAGCTCAGTAGCTTATGTTGGATACATACATGTAATTTATTTGCCTAAACATAGGGTTTGTATTTTTTCAACATTGTACCCTGTTTGGTCCCACTTCTCAAGAATCACTGATATTTTAGATTAATTCCAATATATCCTGTTATAAATCTAACAAAACTACTTGTCAGTAGCTCATGTATATTCCATGTGTTCCAGTGAGATTTTATAATTAATCACTGAATAAATAAATTATAAAGCCTTTTTATCTTCATAATTTCTCAACGTCACACCAAATGATATAGTCCCATCATTGGATGAACCACACCACATTTCAATAGATGTTCTATTAATAATTTGATATTTTGACACCACTCAAGTAGGTAGGTATTGGGGTTGAGTGAGTATCCAGTACTCAGAAGAACAACAGTAGTAATGTACAAGTAATCGCCTTTTTTCATGTGATTATGGACCGAAAAGTTTAAAAGTTTAAAAAAAGAAAAAACATACATTTAAATGAGTTGTAAGCTATAACATACAATAATAAAGTATAAATTCAGGTGAATAATCATTGTATGTGTAAGAAAATACACTTCATATTATATAGTGTGACAGGAAAGCTGTCACTAGATTTAGCGTCACACCATATGAGGTTTCATGCATTTTCAGACCATTTTTTGCTATGTCATTTTATGATAGCATGCTAACAGCATACCAACTGTACAACATAGATATGTAGAAATGACAAAAAAGGTATTTATCTTTGTCATTTATATGTAAAAAGGGATTGCAGAAAAGATTTGATTTATGCAAAAAATTACAACAGCCAGCATGCCTTGGGACCCTTCCTTGGTCCTTCTGAGATGTTTTCTGTACTTCCTGATCAAACAGAGAACTATCCACCCAAAGGTGTCCAAGCAATTACACATTTAAATATCACATGTCACACCATATGACATTGATTTCTTGGACAACATCTATTTAATCATCATAGCTAATTCAAAATATTATACCTGGACTTTGAAAAGAACTAACTCCCAAATATACATCTGTTAGATCATTCTGTACTTTTTTGAGAAGATTTGCATTTTTTTTTCTTAGTTTTATTCAAGTTTAAAATGTGTGAAATGTGGTTGTTACAGTCACACCATATGAGCTTCTTCTAGTTTGGCTGAAAACTGAAAATGTGAGTGATGTATAACATTAATGTTCAGTGTGTCTATGTAAAGCAACATGGTCTGAACCACATTAATTTTTTTTTTACAAATATATTTTTTTTAAATATGTGTTTTACGCTTGGATACAAAAAAGCCATGTCAGGTCATCCACCAGATACAAATAAGGTAGATGAAAACAACAATTTCACTGCGCACCCCATACATACACCTTTTAAGCTATTTCTAATTTCTTAAATAGGTATATACATTTTTCACAAAATAATAAGACTTCGTCAGTCATACAAATCAGGCTACAGACACAAATATAAAGCAATCATTGATTTGTTTGAGGTGCGGTATTTTGCACAAACGTACATTACGCCACTAGATGGGAGTGTTGAGTCATAATAGAATGACCCAGGATGGCAAGATGAAATTCAGTCTTCATTCGCATGTTTAGTCTAAAAGTCTTAAAAGTAACTGACACAATATTCATATTATTTTCATCTTCATTAGAGTTCATATTCAATAGTCAACAATGAAAATTACCATTATTTTCGTCTTCTGTTTCATTTGTGGGTAGCCTTTTCTTAAATTCCACTTTCCATCTTTTTTCCGAGATGAAGTGAAACTAGGGTAAATTGTGAGGGAGGCAAAATTAACAACTTTTTGGAGGAGTAGGCTATTCAGTGTCTCTTTATAACCCAGTAAAGTATTCAGGCCTGCTGCTATTTTTGCTGCCTTCAGGTACAGTTGGATTTATTTTAATTTGGGTTGTTGTAGCCTACAGTTGATATTACAGCAACATTCTAAATAACTACCATGCACCATAACCCAAAATATAATTTTAACAAAAAAGGTCCAATATGAATGTAGTGAGAGCAACTGGAGCGCGGGAGATATTACGAGCGGCACGTGAAGGCATCGTGCCTATCTCATGGCAGGTGATAGTTGAGGAAGCGCAGCGCACAGTACGGACGAGGGACAAGTCTATAGCCAACGTACCTTGCATGTGTGACTGTTTTTTATGTGTGTTTGAGGGGCATGTTACATGTAGGCCTATGTATGTGTCAGCGTGTGTGTGAGTGTCACAGACAGACAGAGAGAGAGAGAGAGAGAGAGTTGTGCGCTCACTTTATCTTTCAAGTGTCTCCCCGCAAACAACATTGAAGGATTTAGTTCGATAAAGCCTGAGAGGAGTCGCGTTTGGTAAGTTATTGAACGAATCACTGATGCAGTGTACTTCTGTTTGACACTTTAAATGTTAGCGACTATGTTTGCTGACTGTTTCAGGAAAGTGTCATCGTTATTTTCAAGGAATAGCCTATCATTGCCTTTTAGAAATAAGTTTTCTAACTTTGTAGACATTTTTTAGCAATAATGAACGTTGTAGCATAAAAGCTGTTGAAGGTGGATTCACCGGACAGTGAGTAGGCTATTGTTTCGGCTGTTCTTCTTGAATTATTAATTAATTTATTTTTATTTGATTTAAAGTAGGCTACATTGTTGTTATTAAAGAGCTGTTTAAGCTTTGTGTTTATCAATATCTCTTTTTTATTGAACGCAATTGTCCCTATGGCAAAACATTGAGAACATGCCTTTTTGACCTGAAATCTACATGTGTGCTGTGAAGTTTTGCAGTGACATTAGCATAATAGCTTCCATGTCCTGTTATTGACGAGTTTACCAATACTAATGCTGGAAGATTCCTATGACAACACTGCACAACACTGCAGTGCCCTATTGAGTAGGCTATATATTCTCCACACTGAGGTCACTCTACTAATCGTAATTCAAATGGATTATGTCACCAGTAGAGCATCTGTAATGACCTGCATTAGCGTATAGTATAGGCCTACTTAACTGTGCGATATGCACTTTTGATTCCATAGGGTTTTCCCACATGACAGAACATAAGGCTTTTTTGTAGCGAGTGACATGCTCCAGGATAGAGGAGGCGGGCACTTTTAATTGTGACACGGGTGCCTCTCCGCTTGTTCAGTCATGTACTGTCAGCTCGGAGCTATTAAATGATGTTTAGTTGCACTGACACATGCTGTGTAATTGCAGATCATCAATTTCTGACAGCGTGAGCAGAGGGGGGAGGGAGGGAGGGAGGGGGGAGGGGGGAGAGGGGGTGCTCATATGCTAATGGAGGGGGATATCAAGGCTGATGTGTGGCTCCCCTCTGCTCAAGCATCTGCTGCATACAACACTGGAGGATACACACACACACACACACACACACACACACACACACACACACACACACACACACACACACACACACACACACACACACACACACACACACAGATCCACCCACGCACGCACACACACACACACACACACACACACACACACACACACACACACACACACACACACACACACACACACACACACGTGCATGGACATCACAGAAGGGCCGGTGCCACTTTTCTATCGCAAATCTCATTCAAAAAGGCAGAGAGAGAGAGAGAGAGTTGAAAGGAAGGCATCAATGCCACCGCCGACAGTGAATTGATTGAGGCTGCTTTGCTTGGCACTTGGGTGGCATTAGCACTTTGAAACAACAGGAGGAAATAAAAAACAGGAGCTGGACTGAACACACACGCACGCACACACACACACACACACAAACACACACACACAAACACACACACAAAAAAAAACACACACACACACACACACACATACGTACATTCCTACCAACATTGGACTGTCGGCCCACATTGACAAAGTGGGGACCTCTTTTTCTTAAAAAACAATAGAACATTTTATTTTATGTTTTTTTGTCATAATATTACTTCTAATGTGTATTTTCATTGTTTTATTTTCCAAAGGAGTTGCCAAGGGGGGAGTTGAACTATTGCACGATATCTTCATATCAGAAAAGGGAACCCCACTCACTGGAGTTTTGACAGTGTTATTAGCCCACTTCGGAGTAGGTTTTTGAGCTATGCTATGTGTAACACACACACACACACACACACACACACACACACACACACACACACACACTGGATCAGCAGATGATGGCACTCATCCCTGTGATCAAAGCCACTTGTGTAATAGCACAGAGTGGTGGTTTTTATCTGCAGCCACAGAACAGTAGGTTGAGATGATTGGCCTGTCATCTTAACTCTACGGCTGCTACTGTAGTTCACTGGAGGTAATCTACTGCTCTCCGATGGCTAGGGGAGACACAGAGTAAAAGAGAGGGATGAATTAAGAGATGAAGGAGAGAGAGAGATAAGCAAGATTAAGCCAGAGGAATGGCTTTGAGAGAGAGAAACTAGAGAGAGAGGAATAGGGGATAGAGCAGGGAAGACAAACGTCAGCCTGTTAATCTACGAGGGAATAATCCTTCGCTTTTTACGCATAGGGAGCGGAAGAAAAAAGATAGTGGCCAAGGGAGAACGGATGGAGGGAGGAGAGGGGGAAAAACAGAAATAAATGAAATGACTGTAGTTTATTAGAGGTTATCTCTTTAACCTGTCAAATGGAGGGCAGAATGGAAGAAAGGAAATGACAAAAATGGAGGTAGAGAAGAGAAGTTGAATGGGATAGATGCTATACACCGGCTATAGGCATATTCCTGTCTGAGAGAAAAATAATAGAATAGATTCCTTCTTCTTAGCCATGCTTGGATTTCTGGTAAAGAGAGAGAGGCAACTAAAGTAATGGGCAAGATTTTTTTAAATTGTATTTTTTTGTTGTTGTTTTTGTTAGGGGTTTAACATACAATATAGGAAAGCTGCCTCATGGTTGGTGGAAAAAGCGCGATAATACACACATATGCAGATATAATGTATTACAGTGGAGTGTCACGGACAAGAACTTTAATCCCCCTTTTGAGTTCAGTTGTGCAGCCTGTGCCGACTGTACATGGTTGTTTGTGCGGGCTCTCTTAAAAAGATCCTGTTTTTCTTCTTTTAAAAAAAAGAGGTCCAATGATGAATGTTTGACCTTATTCTGCTTGTAGAAAGCCAAAGCTACATTTGTTTTTGTGTGGGACTTAGCATCTTATTTTTTTAAACCTACATATAGTGCAAATGATCCTTTTAAAATGTCCTTATATTTTATTCTCTCGTATGACCCAAGCACATACATTTGGTATCAGAAGTGGGGGAGAAAGGGGCTCTCCGGTGGCGTAGTGGATAGAGCGCGTACCATATTGGCTCCGGCCTCTGTTGCAGTGGTCGCGGGTTCGAATCCGACCCGTGGACCTTTACTGCATGTCATCCCCCCCTCTCTCTCTGTCTCCCAATTTCAATTATATACTATCTAATAAAGCTTGAAAATGCCAAAAAAAAAATCTTTAAAATAAAATTTTTTAAATTTTAAAAAAAGAAGTGGGGGAGAAAAACATTAAGTCGGAATGTCTTTAACATTACAGGAACAACAAAACATCTTTAGATAGGTGAATGCTATTTCCTGTGTGTATCATGTATGTTCCCCTCCCCCATACTCATTACTCCCCATCATTAGACCTAAAGACCCATAGCAGGTCAGTGTGAATGTTTAACATGTGGGCCTTTGCTGTCAAACAGTCATCAACTGGAAACAGCTTTTTGAATTTCATGATAGACCGTTTGAGACTGCGACGCAAATATAGCTATAATATTATTATGCCGTGGTGCTGTAGTTACTATAGTGTTTGCCCATATTATGATAAGAGTATGTTTCATAATATAATGTAGTTGCATTGTGACTGGGAACCACTGTTGTTTAGCTATGCAGTTTATTTGAGCTTGACATGAGCTGCGTTAATTTGAAGTCTTTTTGGAACTTGGTGAGTTGTTTTAGCATCTGATCGATAAAACTGACTGACAGTATGGTTTCTTTATAGACGTGAAAATGTATTCACTGTGCAATATGATTTGTTTGCTAGCATTTAAAGATGTCAGCCCTGTTAAATGTGGAGGATTAATGAGCTGACATACAGCCAACAGATGTAGTTGTTATAAACTCAAACACAACTTCAGAATGAATGGACTTCAGTAATACACCAACGTTGATGGATTCATTGATTGATTGAACTTTGACAACTGTCAAACCCAATTTTTTTTTTAAAGACAAATTTTCGTCCACAAATGATGAAAGGCATGGCTGGCACTGCATGAGAAATATAAGGGTTGGCAGAGTTTTTTTTTTATAAATACTTTTTTATATTGATTTTTTTGTTCTCCAAAGAACACACACACACACACAACTGAAATACTGAACACACAAACAAAAGACAAAACAAAACAAACAAGCTATATGGCATACTCTACATTACAGGTTCCTAATGACATTGTTTAAACTATAGGCAAATGTTAAGCAAATAATAAAAAGTCAATAAGGTGTCATGAAGGTCCCTTCAGTACTGATGTTATATAGCCATATCTGCTTAAATTGTTCTGATTTCCCTGAAATCTCATAACGTATTTTCTCCATATCCCATCCCATCCCATCCCATCCCACTACTATAATTTGTAGCATGTATGTGTGTGTGTGTGCATGTGGGACATCTTTCTACAGGCACCACTGCATCCCATGCTTCCAAACTTTGCCGGACAGGTTTTGGCCTCACCGAAAATAAAAATAATGACGTCGTGGCGACAACTTTTCTTTTCTGACCTTGTCTGTTTTGCATCTGTATGTCTCCTATACAACCATCTTTAACGGCCATTATCTCAACATTAGTTAATTCAAAAATCTGAACCAAAAACTTCTAAAGCACCTACACCAACTTAACTTTCCATAATCATTCCTATCACTATTCTAAAGGTTATTACAGGAGATCTGTTCATATTTTTTTACTGCTTATAATCGCGTTATATAATGACGTTTTAACAGCAGGGAAATGATCATACATTTGCATTTGCTACACACTCACATCAACTGAAGCTGGAGGACTAATTAGCCACAGTAATATAACTAAAGAAAACATCCAAGTGTGTCTTTGTGCAGGGTCTTTGATACATTGTGAAAGACATTCCTGCTATATTGTGACAAATAAACACACCAAAATCACCAATCACTTATCAGGGTTAAAAATGGGCACACTCTGGAAACAGGCAGATCAGAGGGGAGAGCGAAGTTCAGTGATGCAATGAAATTATTATTTGCCCTGGACTACAGAAGTAGACATCCAGTGTCGGACATATTATGCTGTGAGACATTAGCTGACCCTGCTTGAGCAATACTCATTTATTATTTTAATACTTAAACCCTCTTACTTGTCAATGTTTATTTAATTTTTTTTACTTCAGTGGCATTTAAAAAAAATCCACTTGGTTTCACCCAGCAAGTGGACAATTCAGTTTTGACGTGAAGCTACGTGGTTAATGTTACGAGCTGTGCTACACTTGAATATTTCAGTTGGTCTTTATACAAATAAAGGCTGTGTTTTTCTTCACGCTGCTACTACCATCGTCATGGTACATTAGTCTTGACGTGGAGCAATAACCACTCCAGGAGAGGTTGCAGTCAGATATCAATATTTGATCTGGATTTGATTACAGTGGATTGTTGTTCTTGCCTCAGCCCGGTGTTGCAAGAAAGTTGGCCACATTAGACTGACTGCACTAACTGGTCTCTTGTTTGAGTTTCAGTGTAGGGTTAGTCTGGACTGGGCTTGTATTCCAGGAATTCATAGATCTGTCTTGCGTGTGAAAGAAAGCCTAACTATTTATTTTACAAGAAACATGAGGGATAGTTTGAAGAATCCATCGACACTAATGCAGCCATAGCAAGAACAGACACTCAGGAAGCCTACATTTGTATAACACCAATCGTTTTTTTGAAGCAGCGATATCTCATTATGAAATGAAACTGTTCAATTTCCCCAAGCAAGATAGCACAGTGCCATTTTCAGTGCACAGATACAAGTCTGTCAATTAGGACGAAAAGAATTAGATGCGAAATGGTTTCAAAGCTTTTGAATATGTAACCCAGTCTGGTTTTAACCAAAGCCTGTGAATCCGAGGAGATTGTATGCAAATGGGATACTTTGACTGTTTGTTCTCCCAAAACCAAGATGGAGTATTGGCTTCTTGTTTAGTCCTAGATACAGATTGTTGTGTCTGAATACCGCCTGAGCACAGCAACAGTTAATCACGGCCGAAGAAAAGCTCAAAGTGTTTTCTTTGAAGACATTTGGATCGGTTTGGAAGTGTGTGTGTGTGTGTGTGTGTGTGTGTGTGTGTGTGTGTGTGACTGTCTCTCTCTGTGTGTGTGTGTGTGTGTGTGTGTGTGTGTGTGTGTGTGTGTGTGTGTGTGTGTGTGTGTGTGTTTGTGTGTGTGTGTGTGTGTGTGTGTGTGTGTGTGTGTGTGTGTGTGTGTGTGTGTGTGTGTGTGTGTGTGTGTGTGTGTGTGTGTGTGTGTGTGTGTGTGTGTGTGTGTGTGTGTGTGTGTGTGTGTGTGTGTGTGTGTGTGTGTGTGTGGTGTGTGTGAGACTGTTTCTTGATAACATTTTTTTGGGACCCTTGAAAAACCAAGCACACACACACACACACACACACACACACACACACACACACACACACACACACACACACAGCCTTTGCTTATATGACTGTAACATTACACTGTAATATGATCTTGTCTATATACCTTGTTAGCAGGCCGTGGCTGTGGCTGTGTGTAACTCTAGTGTCCTGTAGCCTAGGTGCCTTCTTCTGAAGCGGAGCACTGCACTGTTTTGTCCTGCTTCTGAGCATGGCTGCTGATGTGGAAATACCTTTTGTGTACTTCAGCCTTTTTTCAGTCGGTGGTAAATGGTTGTTCTTTTTAGGCAGGATTTTGGATGGGGGGGGGGGGGGGCTAAGGAGAGTGCCATGCCAGTTGACTGCACTCACAAAACTGCTGGCCAAACTCTCCATCTGAATCACTTGGCAGAGCACACAACCGCTTCATGGCCTCACTTGGTTTTACTCTGACTACTTTAGGAGGTGGCTCTGGCATTTAGCCTTACTTTGACTTTAGCATGCAGTTCACGGTCCGATTTCTTTTGTTGTATGTTCTCAGGATGATCACATGGCTTAGACATTTATTGCTTAGCATTGTATTAAAAACGCAAAAAGTGTACTTTTAAAACCAATTGTAATTCCATTATCGTCTTTCTTTCTAAAACTCTACTCAAAATACTACCACACTGAACCGTTTTGAAACTAAATCCAATGAATGGCCTTTAACATTTGTTTTTGCAATACTTTGTGAAGTCTTTGGAGTCGATGGAGTTTCTTTCATAACGAACACGCAACCGTGTTGGCGATGTACTTTGTTTTTCGTAGTGCACAATAATACCTACCGACACACACCTATCAACTGCCTGCATAGCACTTGTGTCTATTCCTCCCGTCCCATGATGCTTTGCTGTATCATCTCATCAGCTTCAACACATGGCAGAATGAGTCCACTATCTAGCTGTCCACTTCATTACTCGCAGTGGGTCCCATTGGCTTTTTTTTTTTTCAGTTTCAAGCTTGGTGCTGATTGGTCGGTCTCAGCCGTCACATGAGGTTGTGTCTGTCTTTAATGTGTGTGTATTAACGGGTGTTGACATGGTGTTTTTACAGCTCTAGCTTGCTGACACTGGTCTTTGTAGCCCTCTGTATGGTTTCCGTGCCCCAGGCCCTGTGTCAGGCCTTCAATATGAACTGGAAAATAAGAATCTGCTTTGAAAAGAAAACCCCCTCTGTGACTTCTGCAGAGCAGTACTCCCTAATGCAGGTGTTACTCAGAATGAACCCATAGCTTTTATTTATTATTTTACCTTTTTTATGGTCCGATAGTTGGAACGGAGAAGGAAAGAAACATACAGTAGTGCATACGAGAGATTTAAAAAAAGCAATTTTAGTGTTTTGTTGTTGTGTTTTAAGCCTTAGAAAGTACTGTTTGTTTTTCTTCTTCAGGCTCAGATATGCAGGCTGCCCTCCCGTGATTACTGTCCTGGAGTTGACAAAACAAAGTTCTAGAGAAGAGGGAGGAACCATATTGTTTTTTTTTCTTAACTTCAACAATACAGCCTTTCCTCTCAGGATTCTATCTTGAGACTTTTTTTTTTTTTTTAAGATATTTTTTTGGCATTTTTAGGCTTTATTGACAGTGTAGAGACAGAGTTGAAATGGGGCAGAGAGGGGAGTGACATGCAGAGAATGACCGCGGGCTGGAATCGAACCCGGGTCCGCTGCTGGCCGAGGCCCATGGGGGGGACGCCCTACCAACTGAGCTAAGGGCGCCCCCTTATCTTGAGACTTTAAGGGAAAGATCAATAGGACTAGTCTGACATGAAGACCTATGCGCTCACTCCTTTCTAAAAGTATGAAAGTGATTAGTTTGATTTCTGCTCCGTTTCATAGCTGCTTGTGTTGCTTATGTGTTTCTCCATCATTTGAGGTTCCTTCTGGAATAGAACAAAGAAAACATTTCTTCATTCTTCGTAACACTCAAAAGCCACTGTGTTTTTATTGCCCTTTTAGATTAATCCCAGACATTTGGAGTTCACAGAAACATTGTTGTCTTGAACCTCATGCTGAGAATGTTGCTAGAACTTTCCATCCTGTGTTTTCGCTACAGTCTGGGGGTCAGCTTTCCTACACTCTTATAAAAGAAAGGTCTTATACAATGGGACGAGTAGCTTTGCATTGGGTCATACAGCAGATCCAATTCTGAAGTCTGGAAGGTCATGACGACCCAATGTATACCATCATGTCACCAATAAGAATTTAACTGATATTTTAAAAGTTACTAAACTGGATACCTAAGTCAAACACTCGCCACCAAAAACACAATCTTGAAAATATATAAATCATGCATCAAAGTAAAAGCCGGGGCATTTTCATTTCCCATTAGCAGCAACTAACTGTCTGGTGGGTTAATGATATCGAAGTTTCCAAGGAACTGAAGTTGTTTATATGAGGATGAGAACATTTTATTTTGATATGAATGATCTCAGAAACCGTTCAGGCCTTTTACATAGTCAGTGCCACTACTTGCATTTATAACAGGGACATTTGAAGTACAAAGGACAGACTTTGACACACACATTTGAGCCCTTGAATGGTGTTGAGTTGACATTCCTGGATTTTTGAGGGGAGGGAAACAAAACGCCTGCCCCACATGATGTCAAGAAAGTTTGAAAAGTCTTAATATGCCTCTTCTGTGTGTTTTTTGCCGTACCTCTTAAAAAAGCTCTCCATTTCTTATCAACAAATGTGGCTGCAACAGAGACTTAACTTTAGCCAGAAAAATACCTTTTTAAACCTTGAGAATTAAATGTAATGGTCACATGATAACATTATACATTGAAGCTGCTGATCAAATAAGCTCTGTGTGTTGCTGACACTGTGGGTTGCTAAGAACAGGATATTCATGAGAAAATGGGACAGGATAAAACCTGAAAACCAGATCACTTGAGAACCAGTATATATGTAAGTGAGGCTGTTATTCAGTTCTGCCTGTCCAACTGGCTCTCACTGCTGTCTGCATGCCGGCACTCCGCAACATCTCTTGTCAAAGTAATTTCCCTCTGGTCATCACAGACGCACTGCCATGTGTGACGCCTAACTAATGATCCTTTGCTAGCGAACTGGTGTGGTGAGTTACAAGAGCTAAATATAGATGTTTAATGTAAAAATCCACCATGACTGGGTTTCATCAAACATTTTGCCATTGTTCTGGAGAAACCACATACTGTACAGTACACCCATATTTTTCACACTGATAATAATAACCTTGGATTGCATTCCTTTCTACTAGTGTACTGAATATCATACACTCACCAGCCAGTTTATTAGGTACACCTGTTCAATGGCTTATAAAAACAAAAAGCCAATCACATGGCAGCAATTTAATGCATTTATGCTTTTAGACGTGGTCAAGACAATGTACTGAAGTCAAACCGAGCATCAGAATGGAGAAGAAAGGGGGTTTAGGTGACTTTGAACATGGTGTGGTTGATGGTGCACGGCAGGATGGATCCATACTTTCATGTTGTTTACGCCAAATTCTGAACCTGCCATCTGAATGTCGCAACTGAAATCGAGACTCATCAGACCAGGCATGATTTTTCAATCTTCTATTGTCCAATATTGGTGATCCTGTGAGAATTATAGTTTAATTTTCCTGTTTTTAGCTGACAGGAGTGGCACCCGGTGGGGTCTTCTGTTGCTGTGTAGCCCATCTGTTTCAAGGTTGGTCGTGTTTTGCGTTCAGAGATGGTATTCTGCATACCCTGGTTGTAACGAGTGGATATTTGAGTTACTGTTGCCTTTCTATCATCTCGAACCAGTATGCCCATCCTCCACTGACCTCTGACTTCAACAAGGCATTTTACGTCCACACAAATGCCGCTCACTGGATATTTCTTCTTTTTCGGACCATTCTCTGTAAACCCTAAAGATGGTTTAAATGAAAATCCCAGTAGATCAGCAGTTTCTGAGATACTCGACCAGCCCTCCTGGCACCATCAACATTGCCATGTTCAAAGTCACTTAAAACCCCTTTCTTCCCCAATCTGTTTGCTTGGTTTCAATCTCAATAGATTGTCCCGTCCAGGTCTACATGCCTAAATGCATTGAGTTGCTGACATGTGATTTGCTGATTAGTTATATGCGTTTACAAGAAAATGAACCGCTGTTCCTAATAAAGTGGCCGGTGAGTGTATGTGCTGGTGCTTTTCAGTGTTGTTTAACAAAACATACTTTGCCAATAAAGTGTATTCTGGTTCTCGTTATGATTACGATTGCTCAAGTTTTTGGAATCCGGGGCCTGTGTAATCAAATTTCAGTACATTGGGTGTGGGTGAGGAGGTGGACAGCAGAGTTCTGGGTGTATTTGAGTTGGTTTGGGGCTTTAGCAGATGAACAACAAAAGGATGCTAATGCAGTAATCTTCAGAGAAGGTGAGTGATGGGAGATGGGCAATGTATTTCAGGTGGAAAAGGAGAGTTATTCTGGTCTGGTTAAAGTGTTGCTCAAAGGTGAGATGGCTGTCGATAATGACTGGGGTTTAGTATTTGTGGAGATACAGAATGGAGTCGTCGACTGAGAGGCTGAATCTGTGGGTGTTTTTGTGAGTGATTTGGGGACGATAATAATCATGTCATATTTGAGTTTGAGGAAGTTGGTTTGCATCCAGGTGATAAGTTGGGTCATGATTCGATTTAAAATCGGTTCTCGATTCAAAATGATTCCCAAAATAAATAGTCACGTAGTTTTTATGTTGAAAAAAAAATTGCAGTATACAAAGGCAAACCTATAACGTGTACAATAGTGTTTTATTTATATTTGAAATTTGAACAATGCTGATGTTAACAGGCCGCCATTATTGCTGTGGCACATATAAACATGTGTATAAGACGCAAGTGTATATGTAAAATATTTCATTTTGAATCTCGCCAAGTCATGAGTCCAGGAGATCCTGTATAACCTTCTCATTTAAAAGATATTGTCTTCAAGTGTTATTAATAGGGCCCGACCGATATGGATTTTTGACTGCCGATGCCGATTATTTTTAGAGAAAAATTACTATTAAACTATAAATATGATTTTCTATATGTATGATGTAAAGTCTTTGAATGACCTCCAATCAAGCACCATATACATTCTATCAATTACTATTAACAATCCAATGTATTACAACACACCTGCTGCTGCTGTTAATAGGCTATAACTTTAATGCTATAAAGCCTCACTCAACATGATTGCTTGAATTAAAAAAAATATATATAAAAATAAATCGGAGATGTGCTATAATCGGCCGATTAAATCAGCCGGCCGATATATCGGTCGGCCCTAGTTATTAACACTAACACCATTTGATCACCAAGATATTCATGAGGTGAAAATGAAAAGAAAACAACTGAGGGAAAGAGAGAGAGAAAGAAAGAAAGAGAAAGGAAGACTCTAGGGCTGAGCTAAAAGACATAACTCTGGAACATCTTTTAACTTAAATGTCAGCGGTCCTGTTGCATTGATGTTAATTGGTGAAGAAGCTGGTGTTTCTTGGTGGCTTGGCTCCTCGCTCGCACACACACACACACACACACACACACACACACACACACACACACACACACACACACACACACACACACACACACACACACACACACACACACACACACACACACACACACACACACACACACAGACACACACAGACTTGTATTTACCGAGTGTGACAGGAGGGACTGGGGCGCTTAGGTCTGGCCTCTAGCTGGTGACACTAATCCAAACAGGCTAAGCTAAATGAGGAGGAACGGTAAACTGTGTGTGTGTGTGTGTGTCCTGTGTTTCTCTGTGTTAATGTTTAGCTCCTCCCAGCCTTACAGGTTCACATGCATTCTGGCATTTCCTGTTCTAAAAGGCCCATCCCAATTATTGAACCATGTGAAGGTTTTTGGTGATGCTGGAATTTCAAACGTGGAGAGAGTTTCCCACTTTGCAGTAAAACGGTGACTGCTTTCTGTAGATGGTTGACAAGTTGGTTCACTTAATACATAACAGGCCAAAACCCCCTGACTCTGTGCTCTGTGTGTGTATTGATTCATTCTGAAGGAAGGCTAGTTTTGGACACTGAAGGTATTGTTATGCTTTTAGTGTGATACTCTTATGTAACTGTAAACACTTTCCATGGTTTGCATCTGTAATGTATGCACATCCAAATGTCTTCTTGGCCATATTCTGTATATGAACACGCTGGAGTAATTCTCATCAGGCAAGTTAGCAAACAATGGAACATTTGCAACTGCTACGGGTTCACTGCCTCACTTCCCTAAAAATTCCCGTTGAGTTATAGTCAGGAATGCAGTGATAGGTGAACTCACCTGCATGTTTAACAAGAAACAAAGGGGGAAACACATCTGTCATATACTGTATTAGTAAGTCATTCCAAACAGCTTCATTTGGTTGTGTTCAATTTAAATCATTTATTCAGACATACACATATTTACACATTGGAAGAAAAGGATTCGACTTAGACAGTAAGAATATATTTCATGGTCCTTTTGAGGAAGTGGATGCAGTGTATTTACGGCTGTCTACATTTTAAACACAGAAAATAATAGGGTAAGAGCCGATACTGTCATCTGTTGAGAATAGTGTGCTCTAGTTAGGTTTTCCATCAAATAATAAACTGGGAAGTATTTCCTGCGGAAGATCTTTCAGATTATTTAACTTTTATTGTTGAAGTGGGTTTATAAATGAGTAGCACGCACAACTCAATTAACAACCAATTAAGACAATGGATTCATCTTTTAAGTCATTCATCGAACAAAAATGTCAAACAAACGAGAGGGTTAGCTGCTTTATTCTGTTTTTTATAACTGCAAATGAAATATCTTTCTAAGACACAGCGAGCAATATGAAGCAGCCTGTGATAGACGGTTGTCACTATTTTTCAGACCTTTTATAGACCACTAATCCAAAAGAATAATTGTTGGGGCCATCAATTATGAAAGTAATGGTTAGTTGCAGCACTAGAGACAGGTGATTTAGAATATTTTTTTGGATAACCTTCTGCAATGATCAAAAGAGTAGTCAGTAATAGTGCAGTAATCACTGATACCGATAACTGATATACACAGTGGTCAGTGTGTGTGTACTGGTTATTTTGTGATGGTAGGGATAGAATATTTGATTATTGCTACTGTGATCATTTACCAAAAGTAATGCCATATTGTTTTCATTGATTCATTGTTCTCCCTCCAGAGAGGCTCTACAGAAGAACAAAAAAATCTGTGCTGAATTAGCTTTCGCAACATTATCTTAAAAAGAGATTCCCTGGGGTTTGTGCACTGACTGACTGAATGGTGGGGCTGACACTGGGGAAATTAATGTGAAAATGAGTATGTTTCAGTGACATACAGCCCAGTCATGTGTGCCTGCATGTGTCCATCCTCTTCTGATACAGTAAGTCAGCTGGATGATAAGGAATGAGCCATGCTGTTTATGATAATAGTCCAGAGGCTAAGTGTCTTACATCCATCCGCTCAGTGTCAGCTCATATCAGCTCTGTGGTTTGCCTTTGATAGAGCAGCTCTGCTTCGGCTGAAATCTCTTTACCACTGTCTCTCTCTTCTTCACTTGGGTTGTGCTATATCTTTCTGCTCATGTCACTGTGTGTCTGCTTCTGTCTTTACAGTACATTTAGTCGCATCGTGTTTTCATATTTTAAGTTTGCTATTCATTACATTTCAGAACCAAAGTTGCCTAAGAATATCAGTGAGCAAAATGCCATTTGACAAACAAATACAGTAGGTTACCCTGGAGGTCAGTCATTACACTGGCTGTTGTTCATTCAAACAGGCATTGCACATGTACACACATGGTTCTTTCACGGGGTTTACTCTATTGATCTTAGCTGTTGGTGCCCTTGGGCAAGTTGTAACACTGATTATAACCTGTAGTCAAGCTATTGCCCGACTGACATAAAATAATGTAGTAGTACTGGACACCTGCCAGGTGTGAATGTGTCTAAACAACTGTAGCTCTGCAAAAAAACCCTGCTCTACAAGTTAAATAGGTGTGCAGTCAACCTGTGTTTGTTCACCAAGGTGGCCATTTCTTTCCCAGGTCTACAATTTAGCTCTAATGAACAACCCTGTGCAATGAGTCATCAGCTGTCTGACAAGTTACCTTTAAGCCAGAAATGAATTCCCACGCAATCATAGGTTAAAGCTAAGGTTTCACACACACACACACACACACACACACACACACACACACACACACACACACACACACACACACACACACACACACACACACACACACACACACACACACACTGACTAAAATCAACAACAACATAACTCATCTCAGAAAGGTTTCTGGGACAAAATTCGATCAAAAAGGAGTGCTTTTCTGCATTGATATGCCTTCTATTTTGGAAGGTCAAAACGTTACCATTATTTAAATGGCAATTTTATTTTACCCAGCTTTTTTTATTTATGTGACTTAAAGGTCACCTATGATGTAAAATGTACTTTTTACATGTTTCTCAACATTAATTTAGTTGTTTTTTCTCATATTAATTCTAGAGAATGAGCAGAATGAGTTTGAGAAAAAAACAAACCTCTCTCTTTCTCCCACCCCCACCTTTCTGAAAACCTCTGTTCTAAAACCTCAGTCAGATTTCTACACCAAACACACATGGGGGATAAGACAAGCCCCATAATTACCAACCTGGCTTAGCACTACTTCCACCTGTGTAAAGAACAACACCCCCAGATACGCATTACATTTAACTGGTGTATAGAGTCGAAACCAGACGTAAGATTCAGAGCAGACTGCGCGTTTTGGAAGACAGGCTCTAAAACAGAGCGTTTCAGACCGAGGCTGAAAAGAGGAGATTCAGCAATGGCACTGTGAGAAATATGAAGGCTTTTTTGGACACTACACAATGAAAACAGTCGCTTGTAGAAACCCAAATTACAATTTTGAACCTGAAAATGAGCATTATATGTGACCAAGCAGAGGAAGAGGTTATGTCTGATTGTTCACATTGCTGTGTTGTTAGCCTCCTGACGAGCATTGACTGGAAGTCATGTGTTGTTGTGTGTTACGGTTCATTACCCTCTGTCTCTCTGAGGGCAAAATAGATTTACAGCAGAAAGGAGAGCACAAGTCAACTGGACCCACCAGTGTATGGCACAGACAGAGCACAGTCAAGGAGAAAAGAATCACATACTATATACAGTATATAGATAGAGAGCAGGAAAACAGCCGATGTTTTCCTTGAGAGAGCTGAATCGGATGCACTTTAACAGACTAAATAGGACAATAAAGAGCAGCGCAGTTCAACACAGAGCCGTACAGATGAGCGCAGCACAGCGCTGCGGGAGTCACATGGAACTATATATGCCCGCTTCCCGAGCAGCAATGCATCAGCCACGGTTCACTGATCACACACTACCCACAGTCATACACTGGGAAAAGATAATCTAGTAACCAGTGTTCAAGCCCACAGATTTGAGCTCCAATATGATGCCTTTTTAGAGCTTTTCTCTCTCTTCTGGGTCTGTGTGTTGGAGAGCTAGAGAGTAGACCCTCTTAGAGAGAAATAATCCTACTGAATATTAAAGTTAAGTCAGATTCTTCAGTGTGCATTTATCTATAGTAGAAGTTGAGAAGAAGTGTCACTTAAAGCTGCTTGAGTAGTGAGGAAAGGTGTGGCAGGCAGGTAGGCACAATATGATTGTACTTATTTATAATGCAACATTTTGTCCAAAGCACTTAGTTTTGCTAGATGTGATTGTGTATGTATGTGCAGCACAGTTGATCAAAGCATCAACTAAAGTATATTAGTCCCTTGACGTACCTTTATGCAGATTGACTACAATGTGAGCATCGTTTTGTTTCCCTGTTTTAATGTTACCATTCTGACTTCACACTGATACCTAATTATATATTGGTTAGTTCCGTACCGTGCCTTTAAAATTAATTACTGTAGTATTTAAGGAGTGTTACATCAACGTCGCTATTGCAAATGGACTGATGCATTGGAACTTTCAACCTAACTTGGTCAAATCTTAGGTTTACATTTATGGCTATTACTAATAGCGAATATTTTAGGAAAGCACTGTATATATATTATATTATAGCTCCATTTTTGCAGTTCCCCTCTGCTCTACTGAGTCTTTTACCATCTTTCAGCAGGCTTTGGTGTTGTGGCCAGCAGATTGACTATTTGTCTATCATTTTTTCTTTCCCATCTCTCAGCAAGCAGCTGTTTTAAAAAGAAAAAGCTCAGATAGTCCCACTATGAGCCACATCCACAGCATCACTGGACACAGTGGAGCATTTAGCAGCATATTGCTCAGGAGTTGGTGGACTAATACACCAGAGTTAACTAGAAATACCAATATAATAGTGGTGGTAAGGCAATGCTCTGAAGAAAGTGAGGTGTCTAAGAAGCTACACTATGGCATACCGTCACTGCCACCTGACAATATGTAAGGTGGCAGTGACCTTTGACCTCCAAAATCTGTTCAGTTCATCTATGAGTCAGAGACGACATTTGTGCCAACTCTGAAGAAATGTTCTTGAGATTCATGAGGTCACAGTAACCTTGACCTGTGACCACCAACATCTAATCACCGCATTTCCGAGTTTGAAGAAAAATCCCTCAAAGCGATGACGGTCCATGAGATATTTACTTGATGAGGGGATATCATATTATGGCCAAAGGTTTATGTCATTGTGCTGATTGGCAGAGCAGTAATGAAGGACAGTGCTGGCTGACGGTAATGCATTGAGTCCTGATGGGGCTAGTCATAGAGCTCATAGCATCACAGTCACTTGGTTAGCGGACAGTGAGGTATAGACACACACTGTCAGCACATGAACACACAAACACACGCATGCACGCACACACACACACACACACACACACACACACACTTATCACTCTTCCTCCTCCACCTCATCTCCTCCCTCTCTTCCTCTTTCACTCATACAAAGACATCTGTGTGTGTGGAGGTAAAGCAGCAGCATACACACTGCTCTGCTTTCTGTTCTCACACACACACACACACACACACACACACACACACACACACACACACACACACACACGGGTGCAGGACATGAATCTCTCCTGATAGGATTGTTTGCATACGGACAGCTAGCAGCAGATGTTTGATATAATCACAGAGCATGTTCATGGAGAAATATGACTGGAAAAGTCTTCTGTGTGTAGACTGCAGGGCAAAACATCATTTTTTCAAACACTGGTACATTTTTAGCTACTTTGGTAATATAACTAGTTTTCTTCCTTACTAAATAAAAGGTCCAACATGTACATTTAGGTGTTTATTGTACTAAACCTTGTCTGTTTGTGTCTGTATGTAGTTGTTTTCCAATAGATATATAACCAAACATCTCAAATTCTCATGCACTTACATCCACTAATATTTAAATAGAAATTCTTAGCACGACTATTCTGAAGGTTATGACAGAAGGATTTGTTCTTATCTTGATAATGGTCTGATTTATGAAAGTCTACATTTTGTTCTTAAAAAAAATACATGATGGAAATGCCTTTTTAAGACATATACATAGCATTTTTTTTCTATAAGTTCAAAATGTGGCCCTATTCACATGCAGTGTCCAGAGTTAAGTCCAGCATTGGAAACTATATTGTTTTTTTGTAGTGTGGAGGATCTGTCCTTAAACCTGCTGCCTAGGAAATAGCATTGATGTCTGAAACCTGACGTGCTTAGGACTGCAGCAGGCTGGATTTGGGGATCTTTAGTGAGTAGCTTATCCCTCTCACAGCAGGAGAAGGCAGGAGGTGTTTGTATAGTGTGTGTGTGTGTGTGTATGTGTGTGTGTGTGTGTATTGTGCGTGGGTGCATGTGCGCATGTGTGTGTATATGTGTGTGTGTGTGCGCATGTGTGTGTGTGTGTGTGTGTGAGTGGGATAAAGGTGCTGAACCATCCAGCCATTGTTGTCCGTTAAACTGCTCCGTCAACATGGTAAACATGGTTGACCTGCTTGTCTGGATGATGATAGGGTTTTCGCTTTCAGATAGAGGCTCACACATATTTGAAATCATATGTTTAAAGGATGTGTTGCTATCAGGCCCATTTGGCTCAAAGTCAACCTTCAGCACTGTGTGTAAAACAAGTGTATTTGATTCGTCAGTGTTGAGTGCTGAGCTCAGTGAGTGTCACATTTGTAACTGCAGCAGCGTGCCTGTACTTGCTGTATGCTATAAATCCAAACGCTTGTTTTTACGATCCAAAAAGATTCCAGACTTGACACTTCCTATCAACACCTGATGGCATTTTCCTTTTTGTCATTTTCAGTGAAGCTTGTGCAGCGTGACACCTTCCCCTTTGACCCAGGAGAGAGAGAGAGAGATAGCGAGAGAGAAAGAGAGAGAGAGAGATAGCGAGAGAGATAGCAAGAGAGAAAGAGAGAGAGAGAGTGAGAGAGAGAAAGAGAGAGAGAGAAAGAGACAGACAGAGAGAGAGAGACAGACGGAGAGAGACAGACAGACAGACAGACAGACAGACAGACAGAGAGGGACAGAGAGATGCAGACAGTGAGACAGGTTTAGCTGTGAGAAACGGATCTCATGTCAAGTTTGACAAACTAGTTTTTCTGGAGTGTGTGTGTCTCTCTCTCTCTCTGTCTCTGGTGCTGGGACAAGGCGTGTCTGTTTCTACATCCACCAAGGCATGACTGAGAAACCAAGAGCACACACACACACAATGTGGTTTCACCTCAGGAGGAGAAGATCCTGCTCTTCAGTTAAACAGGGATTCTCCATACATACACCTGCATGCATAGAATGAACACAAATATTCTGATTTATTAATGTGTGCTGTGTAACTACAGTATGTATTAGTTGGACAGTATTCCACCAACAGCTTGAACTTTAAAATGACTACAGATGTCATGTTGCGATTTGCTCTCCAATCCTTTGACCATACAATAACACCATACCAAGGTAATAAGAAATAGTATAGAGGTTTTTTAATTTATATCTGATCTTACATATTGTATCAAACTTACTAAAGCACTGTAACTAAATGTTAAAGACCTACTTCACCGGTTTGAATATGAAGGTGTATTGAATTCTGAGATCCTATGTAGTATAAATGTGCGAATTTTTTTTAAATCGGTTCATCCTTTTGCACATTTATACTACATAGGATCTCAGAATTCAATACACCTTCATATTCAAACCGGTGAAGTAGGCCTTTAACTTGTGTGTATGGAGTGGACAAGAACCACAAGCAAAGAGAGAATCCTCACTAATTTGACATCACATAGCATTACGGTAAGAAAAAAAAGAAAAAATATCCTTCATTTTCTGGTTGTGTTCTTCTCTGCACTGTGTGTGGGTACATGGCTGTTTTTTTCCCCCTACTTTTTACAGCGTTCCTTTTTGTTTCTTATTTGCATGGCTTTCCATAAGTTACAGTGAGCTCTCAGAACAGCGCACAGTTTGTTTTTTACATGTCCGCGTTGCAAAATATTTAATTTTCTGTTATAATATTATTTAGCCAAAGAGAACATTTAACATTATGGAGTGAACAGTCTTTAGCTAGATAGTTGCTTGTGAACAGCTTCAGTTCATGACGTATTTTCTTTAACCAAGATTTACTCCAGATCCTGAGAACCTCACACACGTGGACACACCCTCACTAATCACTGTCTTTCCCACAAGTACACACACACACACTCGCACACACACACACACACACACACACACACACACACACACACACACACACACACACACACACACACACACACACACACACACAGAAACCCATTTCCACACGCATAGCAGTTGTACAGATTGTGCAATAATGGGTGACAGTGGAGAGGATTGTTACACTTTGTCTTGTCAGCTCTGTGCACCAACAGGGCAGTAATCTCTACATCAGCAGCTTTTGACATACACACCATGTCACAATGGAACGCACAGTCATGAAAAAAAAAACACAATTTCCTTGCTTACACGCAAACACACGACACACACACACACACACACACACACACACACACACACACACACACAAAGGCACTGTTGTCCTCTTGAGGTCAACTTTTGTCATAGTGCTGCTGTCTGTCTGTCATTGTGTCTGAATGGAGCCGTCGCCCTCTGTCTCAAAAAGGCTAGTAACAACATGGAGCCATTTTATAATTATTAGCGACAACATTAACCAGGCTTTTTTTCCCCCCCCCCACATCTGCATTCGTAAGCATGCACACATCCATCATGGCAGCGGACACATGCTTTGGGGTAGTTCGTCGGGAGGTTGCTGGAGTTGTAAAGGGCACATTGCTACTTGTAGGTCCACTGATTTTGATTTAATGCAGATTGTCAGTGTCAGCTGTCAGTGTTGATTTGTTGTTGTGAAAGTTGGCGCTGCATGTAGGAGCATTAGGGCCGCTCTGTGGGGGTGGGGGGGTGGGGGGGGTGTGGGGTTAAGTCTCCCAAGGCGTCAATGGATTACATCACCGGCGTCCTTTCCCTCCATTTTCTGCATGTTGATGTGTGTTTGTCAGTAAGTCAGCATGACAGAGAGCTGTGAACGAGGGCTGACAGAGAAGTTATGACAGGAGGGGGGGAGAAGGGGGAGATGGAGGGGCATCCACAGGCAGACAGATGAAAAGGCAAATCCTGCTTCAAGGAAGAGTTAGTGTGTGTGTGTGTGTGTGTGTGTGTGTGTGTGTGTGTGTGTGTGTGTGTGTGTGTGTGTGTGTGTGTGTGTGTGTGTGTGTGTGTGTGTGTGTGTGTGTGTGTGTTCTTGCCTGCAGTGGTGGTTTTCAGTGTGCATGTATTGGTCATGTGCACATAGTAGTGAAAACAGATCTCCATTCTACACAGTAGGCTATCTATGGGGAAACCTCAGAACCAGTTAGATGAAGCAGAGTTCTGTCACTGACCTGTAGAAATGGTAACAAGAGCAATAGAATATAACTCTTGCTTGTCCTTTTTAAGTGTCAATTCATGGAGCCATTTATATTGACCAATAAAAACCATACAACAAGTTATGACTAACATATTTCATGTTTACAGCCTGGAACGGTAAAAAAAACAACGATATATTGACTTTTAATTAAGACCTGCTCCATAGATAACGCCATAAAGATGATTGTCTGTGTAGATAACCATCCACAAAACATGACATGAACTAACACAATAAAGTTATGCATTTATGTTCTCTTTTCCCAGCTGTAAAATATATTACATTGCAGATCACTTAGATATGCCATGGGTGTTGTTGTAAATCTCTCTTTCTTAGAGCAAATATCCCCTTGAGATAGTCTAATTGCTAATATCGTTCACGGACATAGTTCCTTAAATAGCATCTTACCTATGCCAATGCTGAGGTCTTATTGTTCTGGAAATTGTTCATTTTAGAGACTTTGTTATTTCTGCAATTCTTGTCTTTGTTTCCGAGTATGAGATTCCCAAAGCCCATAGAAAAGTTGCCAATGAGCAAAATGAGATGCATTCTCCTTATTGGATTAGAGTTGGTTAGAGCATCCTCATCTCCACATCTGCTTCCATTGTGTCTCCATACACACCCATCCATCCACCCATCCATCCATCCATCCACTCAGTATCAGCTTAGTCTGTATAGTTTTAATACCAACCATTGTCACGTTTCATACACTCTAGTCTCTCTCGCGTTTTTTTTTGTCTGTATTCAACAACTCATGTATAAAAAGACATTGTGCGCCGAGTTGCTAATGAGACCAATTTTCTATAATTTCTTTTTTTCTTTTTTTTTCTACACAGCATCATAACACCTGAGATCTGATGCTTCCCGCCATCACCATGGAAACGGAGGCCAGTCACATGCTGGAGGCGGCGTTGGAGCAGATGGATGACATCATCGCAGGTAAGAACAACTAAGTGTTGTAGTTGTCCCAGCAACCGACATCTGTATACACAAACTGCTTTTTGTCTGCATTCAGAATAGCACCGCTACAGAGAGCTACCTGTTGTGGATGATTTGGGGAGAAAATGGCAGTTCAAATACCTAAACCGCTCCACTTGTTCTCTTTGGTCCCTCCCCTATGGTCCCTCCCTGACACGCTCTACACCAGGGGTATTCAACTAAAATTCAAATAGGTCCAGTTAGAGAAAATGTCCTCAAGCAAAGGTCCGGAACATCATAATGTCTAAATTGCGTTATGATTCAGTGTGATATATAGTGAAGTAGCCTAGTAGTTGTATCAACGTCTGCATGTAATTAACAACTGACTGTCAGATCAATATAGAAAGAACAATTCAAAAACATTTCAACAATATTTATTCTCACTTTTAAATAATTATAGATATATAATGCTGAAGATATATGTATTATTTAAGTGACTCAACTGAAACTAATCTCTTCATAGAGAAGGGCTGCATTTAAAAATAAAATGGTGAAAATAAATATAATAATAATCTTAAAATAAAGATAAAATATATAATTCATTTTTGAAAAATTTAATAATTTTGAGAAATATTTTCAATGTATAATTTCTAAACTTCACTATACCTACTATGTTTGTTTAACATAGTAATCTCCCACTTTGTCTAATACTGGATTTTTATTTTGCAATTTTGAAAAGCTCTGAAAAAGTGACATGTCAGAAACTAAACCCCTGTAGGGGGGTCTGGGGGTTTCCCCCCCAGTAATTTTTTTTTGTGTTTTTAGAATGTAATCGGAGCATTCTGGTGCATTCTGGGGAAAATAATAAAAGAAAAGGTCAACATTTAATATAGTTAAGATGAATAGAAAAATTAACAAAACAACATAACTTGCTAGCAGCCAGATAACTGGACTGAGGGACGGATGACCACTAGCTTTCGCTAATGTTAGTGGGGGCTACTGCCAAATATCTTGCTAAAAAATTAACCTGTATTTATAAATTCTGCCATTACTAAGAATATGTAAAACTTAAAATGTAGATAATTGAAACTACATACAAAAAAAATTTAAAAATAATGTTTTTCCTGTTGCTGTTGTGGGCAGTAGATGCAGTGCTGCTGGCGATTGGTGATTATGTCAATCTTATGTCTGTGTCATTCACACATAGGTCTACATCAGGGTAATAGAGAGTCCACATGATTGCACCTTGATCGGTTTTCACCAGTCTTACAAAAGGGGAAAAAACCATATAGTAAATAATAGGAAAAAACTCAGCTGTTGATCGCTCGTTAACTCGCTCGCGACACACAGAGCCGGTGAGCGAGCGGGCGAGCGAGAGAGAAAGCTGTCTCTCACTCTCCTCCCGCTGTCTTTCTCACTCTAATCTGATTTATTTCGCTGAAATTCTCGTAATTCTTGCACTTCTCTCTGTCATCTCTCGCATGATAGCTCACTGTCTCTTTGTCTGTGAGCCAGCCTGAGCCGGGAATGCACAGATTCGATTGGCTGCCTGAGTAGCAGGAGGCGGGATGGCTTAACTCGAAAGCATTTCCTGATTCGCTAAACCAGTACCGTAAAGTCTAGAAAAGCTGCGCCGGTCAAAATAGAAGCGCCCCGTCAAAATTATAAATACTTAAATAATTGATTGACTACAGGTCCGGGTCCGTATAGGACGGTGTCTGGGTCCGGACCCGGACCGCGGTCCGCCTGTTAGTGACCCCCGCTCTACACCAACAAAGTCATGCCAAAGTGAATGTACAGTCCCAACAGCCAATAAGAACAGAGAATCGGAGCCTCGCTCTGATTGGTCAAAGTGTACAGCTCTTAACTTTGACCAATCAGAAATCATATACCCCAGCTTTAAGATAGAGTCACACTGTTCAACAGACCACTTTGGTCCGGTTTGCTGTAAGGAGCAGTAAAACCAGCAGGTGTCACCAGAGAGGCTTGTAGTCTGTAACAATATGTACACTAATGCTATACACGTTATATTAGCTAGTTTTATGGTCTTGTATAGAAACTGCCACTGACAAGGATTACAATGACAGCTTCCTTCACTGTTTGGGTTGTCACTGAGTGCGTTTACATGCAGACTCATAATCGGGTAAATAAACGAATAAGACTTCAACAGGACTTGTAAAATGCATGTAAACACCTTTATCCGATCTACTTCGCACACAAATCGTCCCATTAACGGACAAGCGAAGTCGGATAAGAACACCTAGATAACTTGTTCATAGTCGGCATTCTCTCTGCATGTATACAGGGATCGGACATCACATATCGGAGTTTGCGTTCTGCACTTGCTCGAGAATCCCTGTCGGGGATTTCACATGGAAGTGGAAGGAGACAACGTAAAAAAAATTGTAGGGTTGTTGCCAGAAAGGAACCGGACGTGGCTCTATAACCACTTGTTGAAAGGGCTACAGCGCCACCTAGCATAGTGGAGACAGCCATGCATCGGACATTTATCCGATTCCTGAAAGGCCATGTATACTCAGACAAGTAACACGGTCCGCTCGAGTGTCTAGTTCGGTATATGTCTTAATCCAATCTAGTTGTGCCATGGAAACGCACTGACTGACGCTGAAGTGCTGAGGTGAGAGAAAGCGTGACATGCCTGTATGAGTGTTTGATACGCTGATAAAATAATATTTAATCATTTTAATGTTGGTCAGAGGCGTTTATATAAAATTAAAAAGACGTGATAAATTTCAGGTGCACTGTTGCGACCAGTGAAAATATCTAGGCGCACTCTGGAGCCCTGTGACAACATATTACAGTAGGTATACAGAATTAAACTTAGTGCAGAGAATGCAACTTGGGCTTCAGCTATTTGTGTTAATTCTTATATTTTGTGTTTTAGGTATCCTCTCCTATAACTTGTTTGCCTGAACAAAATAACCCCCACAGCAGGTTAATAAGTGGTAAACTGATGCACTTAGCCTGCCCCATTTTCTTTCTGACTGTGTGTGTGTGTGTGTGTGTGTGTGTGTGTGTGTGTGTGTGTGTGTGTGTGTGTGTGTGTGTGTGTGTGTGTGTGTGTGTGTGTGTGTGTGTGTGTGTGTGTGTGTGTGTGTGTGTGTGTGTGTGTGTGTGTGTGTGTGTGTGTGTGTAACTGGGGGTCATGTTTGCTGCAGCCAGTGTTTTGACTAAGAGAGAGGTAAATGGTCAAAGTGGTCCACCCACAGTAGCTATGTGGGAAAAAACAAAGGTTCCCTAAACTGATGCATAAAACCTTATAATAGTGCCATCTCACAACCTTGTCCCCCATATAGCACAAGTCAAAGACGGTTCACCAATGTCGCATGTGAAGCTCAACAAAGTCACATGCCGTTGGCCCAAATACACAATGACCTCATCGAGTGCTCTGGGTTTGCTACTCAGTGACCGCAAATAGAAATACATTAAAAATCCCATTAGCGATAGCATCAGCCATTTGCTAACAAGGAAATTAGAGAGACTTATCAACAACAGAATTTAGATATGTCGGTCATATTGCATTCCCTGATCAAGCGGTGTTTCTTTTCTTTTTTCTTTTCTGGTTGAGCCGTCTGGTAGAAATACAAGGGAAAGCACTCCGCTGGTTAATGACTGTGATATTGGTGTAGTGGTGTAGACGTGACGTGATTGAAATTGTGCTTCCATTTATTGTTTGCAGGCAGAGCGAGAGACAAGACGACAAGACTTGTTCTCAGTTCTTGCCATTTATCCTCTGCTCACATTTCAGAGTGGCTTTTATGAAAGGAGAGCTACCAGGGATCATGGTAAAATACTTTTAATATGGAAAGGAAAACCATTCATCAGTAGTTTGAGAAGAACACAGTGGAATAAAACTACATACAGTATACAGCCCTGATTTCAGAATGAAATAACTGAGAATAAGTGTGAGTGCACTAGGGGTAGCTGCAGCTCAGACAGCATGGTCAGACAAATCAATAACATACTGCTGATGCAGTGCCATCAACCACAGTATGTTACTAATGATAAAAGAATGCAAAGAATTATAGGCTGTACAGGAAAACAGCTGTACCCCTATTTGAATACTACTTTGAGCAGGATTTAAGCATACTTCCTATGCATTCTGCATGTGTAGGTCTGATACCATTATCAATGAATTTAAAAACTCAAGCAATAATTGTATTTTCCAATATTTTTTTTTCTTTTAGAAAACATCTTATGTTTAAGTGGTTGGTGGTTCCATCACTACATACCCTGTCACCTTGGGTGAAGTGTCCTTGTGCAAGACATTGAACCCCAAATTGCGTTGCACAGCATCTTGCATGGTACCTTGCTGCCCCCTGTTTGTGTGAATGTTTTTGTAAATGGGTGAATGAGAAGCAACATTACCAAGCTCTTGGGATAAAAGCACTAGAAATCTATTCACTGATATTGACAACAAACGCTTTTTTTGACAACACGCGTTTTCCCACCTTGAATGTTGCACTGCAGTCACGTGCCAAGTGTGAAAAACAGAACTAATAATCTTAGTTTGATAAGTCATTCTCTCATCCCCTCTCCTCTGCCACTCTGTCCCATAGGTTCTAAAGTAGCAGCGGTGGAGTATTCTAGCAGCATGTATGACCTGGGTTCCCCTGTCAGCATGGGTCCACTACAGGTAGTTCAGTTGGCCGAGGACCTGAAACTAGCCCTGGACCTCCAAGCCAACCAGGAGGGCAGGGACGGCCTCAGAGCGCACCTACCCACCGACACAGCACAGGCTCTCATGGACTGGCTGCAGAGTGGAACCGTGAGTCAAATCAACTTTCATTTTTAACGTGACGAGTTGTTTTATTTGTAGTCTTAAAGCTATAGTGAGTAACTTTTGTCGTTGTTGTAATTTCTGTGTAATTACAACAACACTGTCGGTGCACCTACATTAGGGAAAGCCTTAAACTATCAGGCACAGACACCAGTTTGTAAACACTACCATACTGAGAAATACAGGAGCTCATAGGCTTAATCAACTTTGTGTCAACTCATTTGGATTAGAAGTAACCAAAAATTCCTTTTATATGAAGGAGTTACGCACTATGGCTTTAATATAGTGTTAGCTTTCTCCAGTGTAGTGGCGAAAAAAAATCAAACTACAACTATGTCACACTGAAATGACCTGTTTCATATGGAGGCTGGATCCTAATGTGTCCATGTGGTGAATGTAGAACCCTAACCCTTTTAATGAGCAGTCAAGAACAATTTGATTCCAGTTTTTACAGCATCATTTCAGCTGGGTGGTTTGTCTGTGCCTTTTTGCCGTTGCTTTGACCTTCTTAGGAGTTCATCATAGAGATAGAGTGCATCAGTGCAGACCATAGACTCTGCTCGCTTCAATTTGTTTTGCTCTTTAACATGATGAGCCGTTTCCTTATTCCCATAATGCATAGGGTTTCGGTTGTTGCTTTCTAACTGCTCACTATCACTGAACCACCGTTAATCTTGAGGCACTTTTTTTTTTATTCGTTACAGTTGGAAAGGCATTTGTTCTACATGCACAAGCCCTAACGCCGACATAGGGTTATTAGATGACAACTTCAACACATTTTAACTGATTAAATAAACGCCTTTGGTTGCGTAATGTAGCACTGCTGCTCATTTTCCCTGAAGCTTACCCCAAGCCTGATATTATATTTCATAGATCATCTCTCTCTAAAGTTAGCATAACTTCTAAAGTTATAGCGAGGATGGGTGCCTCCGCTGTTTAGAACACACTGAGAAAGTCATGCAATAATAGAGACATAAATGCATCATATTACCAAGTATTTTGGTCCCGGGCAGTATGGCTACTACAACAACAGTGTCTTATGAAATACAATTATTTTACAACACTTGAAAACTCATTAAAACATATTTACAAGATGAAAATCCCAGGTGTGCTTTAAGAGAAATAAAGCTTGGTAGTGTGGTATAGCTTGAGAACTGTGTACAACCTTCCCATATCAACAAGACAAATAAGTTACATATGTTAGCCCTAAAAGTAATCCAGAAAGGTGGCATCTACTAACACCCTGTTCACTCGTTCAGTGGTAGTAGGCTAATAGATGACAACTTGCTTTTGTTTGACTTTTTAAATATGTTTGGAAAAAAAATATGCCTTCCGCATAGACAGTCTGTGTCTGTAGCCATTTGGGCACAGCTCTGCATTGCTAAAGCTAAACGTGCTGATGTAAGGCATGCTAAAATGTGCCTATTAGACTAAAAGACAGCTGAGACTGATGGGAAAAGTTTTGAATGTTGTTTGTCATCAACCAAAGGATGGGACCAATTGAAATTGTGACGGCCCTAGAGGAAAGTAGAGAGTGAATGTACAGCCGATGACATCCATTCTACACATGAATGTCTATTCCAAATGTTTTTACACAAAGCCACACATTCAAACCCCCTGTCTGCTCCCGACACACTCAAATTGCCATCCACAGACTCACACTGACAGCAGGGCTACACACACACACACGCACACACACACACACACACACACACACACACACACACACACACACACACAAACACACAAACCTGCAAACCTTCTGAGATTGTTATATTCCTGCGTCAGCGGGGCATAAAGTTGATAGAGCTGCTCATTTTCTATTTGTGGTAAAAAAAACTCTCACTGTCCTTAGAGATTACACAGCTGGGTTAGACATTGCACTGTGCGCTCGGTGTGCATGTCCGTGTGAATCAAAGTTGTGTTCACTGCAACTCAGACCAGGAGGTATTGCTTGACACTGCAAAAAGTTCTAGAAGTATATTTATATTTATTCATGGTGATGTTTTGGAAGCTGACAACGATCTCTGAGAAATGGAGTTCAAAGGTGCAATATGCTAAGCTAAAGGGACCAGCTCTTGTATGTTAAAAGGCCTCTTTTACCAGGACATGTTTGTGTTGATAGTGTGCTATGTTTTTTCTGCTTGCTCTTCTATCACGGCCAGGGTTTTTCATAACACATTAGAAAAGAGAGGCTGCCCACTGATCCAGGATCACAGACACAGCTCTGTATGACTGTATTCTACACCTCTAATGGTAACATGTAACAGTTAGTTATATTGAGTTCACAACTGCGTATTTTTTAATATTACACCTGGGCTGCACGATTATAGCTAAAATTATTATCACGATTATTTGGAGCAATATTGAGTTCACGATTAATTATTGATTTTAGTGACAGAAATATGTATACTGTATTGCACTGCCACGTAAACATTACACTGTTTTGACATCTGTGTGATCCACTGTGCTACATTCCTATGAATGAATAAGTCTTTGCGTCAAAATAAAACTGGCCCTACTTATTCACCTAAATTCATTGCATTTGTACCAAATATTGTACCAAAACTTAAAAGAAAAAAAGTATCAATCGATCCTGTTAAAAGTGAAGTAAGCGGTTTATTTATGTTAATAGAAGTGTAAAATCGCTCTTTATTCATACAGTGATCACTTACATAATGTGCACGTTTCATAAAGCCGATCTCTCATTCAGCTGCTTTGCATGTAATCGGCAAATAAACTTATTGGAGTATCCCAACATTTTCATCCAATCAGAAGAAAGAACGCTATAAACCGACACTCGTCTCACTCACATATAGCATATACACTCCATGGTCTCACTGCCGGTGCACGCCAGAGCAACAGATGGGTGAATGTATATGCGCCTACAATGGCGGAGCAGGTAAAAATCCTTCCCAATGTCTGTTTTGATGGTTTTTATCATGTTCTATCACACTTATGGATTTGAGATGATGCTAAATAACTTGCTGCTTGAAGACCGTAGTGCATTAATGTGGTGACGTAGGGACGAGCGAGGGGACTGCTAACTGCAGTAACTGACAGGAAGTTAGCTAAAAGAACCATTCCGCTTACAGCACCTTTAATTTCATTGTGGGGAAAGCCCAAACCATGATGGTGCTTGAAATTCGATTCAATCTGCAGCCATGCACCATTGTTCTATAGAAATGTCATCAAACATAGCATAACATGTAATCAAAATGAAACTACAGTAGTGTAGGTAGAGTCTTTCTGTAAGCTTGTAGACAGTATGCCTTGGTTTGTGTGTGTGTGTGTGTGTG
>NC_137234.1:27884915-27889915 GCF_949987685.1 Ammodytes marinus | reverse complement strand
CTTCAAGCCCCGCCTTCCAAAAAGCCCAGTCTGCTCTGATTGGCCCTGAACCTTAGTTCCGGCTTGAATCTAAATGCCAGTTAGATTCAGGGGTATCTGGGGTTGTGCTTATCACAGGTGGAGGTAGTGCTAAGTTAGGTTGGTAATGAGGGGGGCGAGGCATCTTCCATTATGATGTCATAAAGGGGAGAGAAAGGATTTCAAAAAGGTGGAGGTGGAGAAGAAGAGAGGGTTGTTTTTGCTCACATTTTGGTAGTCTTTAGTCACACAAGGGACCCATATCAATGTTGATGAACATACAAAAGTGCAATTTGCATAATATGTCAACTTTTAATATTTGGTCTGCTGCTGCTGCTGCAAAGTGTACTCGTTGACCAGCATTGACTATGTGCATATTTCAAATCCTCCCTGGCCAAAAGGCATACCGTAGCAGTATAGGGAAACCTACATATAAGCAGTTAAAGGAGACGTCCAGACACAGGCTCTCTTCCCCCCCTGCTGTTCGTCTATCCTTTGGTGACAGTAAATCCAAACAAGGTTTTCCGGTAAAGTGTTTGGTATGATTAGAATCTCTTTTGATCTCACACATAGTTTATCCTCCCCCTCTGCCTCCCTGTCTCTGTGTTTGACAGTATTGTTAATAGGTTTAATGTGTCCATATGCTCAGTGTCAGGTGGCCCAGTCTGTATATACAGTACTACACGATCCGCTGAACTCTCTGAGCTCAGCTGCAGACAGACAATCAAGGATTACCAGGCTAATTCTAGTGATCTTAAAGAGTCAGCCCCTCTGTGGGTCTGTACATTGTGTGCGTGCCTATGTTGGAGCTGGAGTTGTATTCTCTCTGCAACAAAAACTGGGTCATGGTCAGGATAGCAGGAAAGGACCACTTATAAGCAATTACAAATGTAAACTGACTGAGTACATATTTGAGGTTCCAGGACATTTTTTCTTTCTCTTTTCTGGACGCAGACTGTATTAGGCAGTGTGTTTTGGCCTTAGTTTAGACAGCTGGAAGGTGGGCTGTTAGCCGCAACATTGAATAGTATTGAGCTACACGTTATGGTAGAGGTGATAGCTGCTATTTCACACCAGCTATTTGTTTATACTGGCACTTCTGTGGTGTGTGTGCGTGTGTGTCTGTGTGTGTGTCTATGTGCCTGTGTGTCTGTGTACACTAAAAATCCATTATTTGGCTTCAGCAGTCACTGCATGTAAACGCAACATTCACTTATTCTAAACAGAAAGCCTTTATTTTCTAATTTGTTAGTTGCACAAGTATACAGGCATCACACATGGAGCAACATTAGGATTCATTCAACATAGTTGTTACGGGTGAATATAAGTCTAAAGGTGCCAACACACTGCACACACGGCGCGGCGGTTGGCCGCGCTAAAGGCAGGTTCCGCGCCGCGTGATCATATTGGGTCATATTGTGTCCGCCGCCCGACCAGAGTAGCCTTCTCCTACTCTGGGGATATGCTGGCGCTGGTGCTAACCGGTGCTGAGAGCACCAGTCTGCTGTGCTGATGTTGCTTTACCCAAGATAACCGGTGCTAACTTGGTTCATAAAGCAAAACTGATAACTGTACACAGCAGGCAACAGACACACAGAACTTATGGGAGCAAACTGTGACTATTGTGTTTTCATCCATCTTAATTTCCTCTGTCCATCGTCCCAAAGTGAGTGACGTCAGGAGGAGCTCAACGCTGATTGGCTATCGCGGCACGGCCGGCGGCAAAATGTTCAATATTTTCAACTCCTGTGGCGGTCGCGCCGCGTGAACCGCTCGCCGCTGGCCGCCCATTCGCGCTGCGGCTCGCGAAATACATTGACTTTCTATGTAAACTCGCCGCGTGGCGGTGTGCAGTGTGTTGGCACCTTAATGATGACTCTTTTATTCACTTCTGTTGGCTGAGACTTGGATTTTCTTGAAATAAATTGCGCTCACAAATATTACATATCACCTGTTGTCTAACTCAATTCTCAAGTGTATCTATACAGCACATTTCATACAACAGAACTTTTTTTTATGTGCACTATGTAACTTTGGATAAATCAAGTATTTTCTCTTCACTGAATAACACACTTTCCTCAAAGGAAAATGTGATCCGTGGAACACTGTTTGAAGTTAGACATCTACCTTAAAAGTAACTGTTACACTGTTGTTGTTTAGAGCAGCCGGGTCCACAGTTTTGTTAACAAAACTGTTCTAGTCTTACATTTGGTTCCAGGTTCCTCAAAATACGTTTATTTATTTAGGATGATAGAATTATTCAATACTTAGACCTACATGTAGATTAAAATGTGTTATATAAGCTCACTGAAGGTTCTGCAAATGTAAACAAATCCCCATCCTCTGAAACTGCGTAGTGCACCTTTAAGAATATGGGCAACCACAACTTAGATATTTGCACTCAAGTGTGTTAAGTAGCAACGACATCATGTGTCCACCTTGTCTGAAGTATTTTAGTGCCTCGAATGATTTGTAATCATTCTTGATAAGTGTAGGTATAATCAAAGTGAGGATTTGGTATTTGAATGGTCTGTTGAGCTTTTTCTCTGTTCAGAGGCGCGGCCGAGTCAATGAGTCAGCAGCGCACACACACACACACAAACACACACACACACACAAACACACGCACGCACACACACACACACACACACGCACACACACACACACACACACACACACACTCACTCACACTCACACACTCAAAGAAGAGGATTATCTTACTCTTTAGAGAGACATGGAGGCTACACAGACTACAATCATTAAAGCTTAACATCATTTGAAATAGTTCTGCTTGATTTTAATTTTTTACTCGCTGAGTTGCCAAACACATCGCTCTGTTATAACCTTTGAAAGCTATAGGGATATACAACAACTGGCCAAAGAGCTTCTAAACCAAATGGACCATCTCCTTTCGCTCCCTGTGTTGTGGCTTAATACATATTCTAAAGTATTTTCTATGTTTGTAGTCAAGGGCCCTGATGCTGCACATTTCAAACATGTCTTTTAAACCTCAGAGTGGTCCTGGGAAGAATATAGTGAGCTCCCGTTTCAGGATTTTAGTTTTTTTGGAAATCTGTTTATTGCTGTGCTAATTCTGTATGAATAAGAGTCAGATGATTTTTTCGTAACTATCCTATCATGTGCTTGTGAGAAAAAAGGAAAATATCCAGTAACAGCAGCAGCTCTGTCAGCAGTTTAGCCCATCAGACCCATCCAGTGCATCAACACATCCAATACATGCATCTGTAAGGATTTCTCAGTAACTCCACCATTTATTCTTACTTTTTTTTTTCATAGTTTTTGCTATTTATTTCCTTGTTATAATGCTATTCTATTTTATGTAAGGGATAATGTAGAGCGAACGGGTCACTTGCTAGAAATAAAGATCGACAAGCTCCGTGTCGGGCTCCTGCTTCAGCTTGTCGGTCTTTATTTCTAGCAAGTGACCTGTTCGCTATACATTATCCCTTACATAATCTTTTTTTTATTGAAGAAAGTGACTCAAGGGAGATTTGCACAAGAATCCCAATGTACCTTTACTGTCTTGTGCAAATGGCAATCAACATATTCTATTCTATTCTAACAGCCCATTCCCTTTTATCTCCCATAGTGTGTGTGTGTGTGTGATTCATGACTCCACGGACTTGAGGGAAAAAAAGGGGCAAAGATATAACATAAATTTTGTCTAAAGCTGCGGGTGATAAATTCAGTCACTGTTGGAAGATTTCATGGTGTGATGTTATACCACCTGCAATCAATATTGAAAAGGTGGAGTCAGTGATTCTGGACAAAGCCTGTTTTTTCAAATTCACTTTATTGTCAAAATCAGTGAATATCTCCTCACGATCCGCTTAGCTGTACGTACTGTACGTGTGTGTGTGTGTGTGTGTGTGTGTGTGCTGAAAAACAATCCAGTGTTACTACACAGTCTAGGCTCTGTGAACGGGCCTGTTGCTTGCCACGATGGCCACCCTTTTTGTTGACATACCAGTATTAGCACCTGCTTTTTCTGTACAGTGATCATCAGAGTTCTGGCCCATCTATTAAGTCGTTAGTTAAATGGCTTTCACTTGTGTGTAGTGAAGTGCTTTGAATGTGCTTGTGCATGTGTTCAGGCCCCAACGGTTCAGTTTTCAAACCAGGCTCATGTGATGTGGATTTGTATCTGAGAAATAAGTTGAATATATCTGAAACATCCTTATCCAGCCAGCTGTGTACAGGCATTTTGAATGAAAGAATTGTTGCTTTGATAGAGGTTTAACGTTAACTAGTTTGACCTGACTATATCCTGTGTTGTCTTTTGATCCAGGTGAAGCAGTGTCATCCAACCAACAATGAAAGCTACCAAGAACGACTGCTCCGTCTAGAGGGAGACAAGGAGTCTCTGGTGCTACAGGTCAGCATTAACTAACTGTGTGTGTGTGTGTGTGTGTGTGTGTGTGTGTGTGTGTGTGTGTGTGTGTGTGTGTGTGTGTGTGTGTGTGTGTGTGTGTGTGTGTGCGTGTGCGTGTGCGTGCAAGTGTGCGTGCAAGTGTGTGTGTGTGTGGGGCTTGTATTATACGTAACTGTTGCTACCTTCACAAACGACCTGTCAATATCTAATTATTCGTCCTTCAAAATAATGGCCAACAAATACCACAAACATAACTTTTTGAGTGTATGAAAAAAATCCTACAGACCGGGGGAATCTGAACAAGGCATTATCATATCCGAACCACCGGTTTACTGAGGCACTGGTAGAGAGTAAACCTTGTTCATATCGTGCACAATTTCGACTCGTGCAATTCAAATAAGTTCCACACTATAAATCTAGACTAGCCAAGATATACAACGAACACGGCTGACATTTGTGACAGATTCTCAGGGCCCTGAGTGAGCCCTTTGGGGGTGGGAGGGTTCCGTTACTGGAACAAACTCACGTCATTATACTGCCTGTGTGTATCTAACATGTTAATACAAAAAAAACATAACTTTTTGCTGTA